>NC_139593.1:2224473-2414473 GCF_946808225.1 Silurus aristotelis
TCTGCCTGAGTAACCTGGTTCATTACGCAGATCAGTCGCTTCTACACCCTTAACTCGGTTTATTAACCAAAACCTGTTTATCACTGTAACATCTGTTGGATGTGTGTAAGTGGCCTCCATAACCACTGTAGATCCTTTTACAGCACAGAGATTTAGTTTACTGTATTTCACACTCCATTGATTCCCAAGAGCTCCTGAAACATGACACATGAAAGAGGTGATTAGAGATCATTATCCTGAGCCCCATAAAACACTGAGTTATTTTACAGCTTCTCTTCTCTCCTCTGGAACTCCGGGGCAGAAAAATACAAACTATTCTTTACTACTGGAAGGAAACTGTGCAGGATTAAGACACAGATGTTTATTATTTTAAGACATTATTATAACCAGTGGTAGTTCAAAACTAATAATAGTAAAAAACGACAACTCAAATCGATCACATGACCAAAAAGGGTGATTTTTTTTTTCCCATAGAAAATAAATGGGGCAGAAATTTCATGTGTTGCAGCTCGGCCTTCGAGCGTCTGACATGCCCATATGACATATTCACTCGAAGGGGACATACATGACACGTCATGGGACATACCGTTAGCATACCGCATCGCTAAACTCACTCCCACCCGAACGTGTGACACCTCAGATTGTTTGGCACGGTCTGGTGAATCTCAGGCAGAGTGCCATATCAACATCACGTGACGTAGAGTGGGTCATAACAGATATGATTTTATATCTGCACTATCAATAAAATATTTTTTGTAAATATATTTAAAAAGCTTTAATTTAAGACAGTAATAAGACATAAGATAGAAATAAATCTATCAACAATTTAAAGTGGTGATGCATAAAGTTAGAAAATATTTTTCTGTTTAAATATTTCATGTCTCTGGTGTGTGTCTGTGTGATGATGTGAATGTGAGACTTACCTGAGATCACGAGGAGAAACATCATACAAAGTGGACTCTTCATTTTTAGGGACATCATTGCTATTGGTTCTATATAAAATGAAGTAAACAAAAAGACAGAATTAGTAATAAAAATAAATCAATAAATAAAAACACAACAGTCATGGTTTTCTTTTGATGAGAAAATAATATCTCAGGGATTTGCCCCTTAGCTTTTCGTTAGCTCTGCTGGCTACATGTTTATTTTTTGTGTTTCAGTTTCATGTGTTTTTGTTTAGTTTTGTTTGACGTGTGTTTTGTTTTCATGTCATGTCTCCACTCCGTCCAGTCATTGGTTCTGTTGTTCATGTGTCTTTCCCAGTATGTGTATTTACTCCTTTATTTGTGCTTCATATTCACCAAGTAGCTCATCTTATATATTGTTATTCTGAGAGGTTTTTCGTTCATTTCCACAGTTCATGTTGATGGTTTCATGGTTTTGATCTTATTTTCATTTTCTCATTTCATGTATTAGATTTTGCCTCATATTGCTGTTTGCTCATCACCAGACATTTGCTAAGATTCTGTATTTGATTTCACTCAATGATTTGGATGATCTGCCTGTTTCTCTAATAAATGCTCTTATCTGTATTGCAGCTGCTCTTGTTTTTTATGCTTTCAGTGTGAAGTCAAACACACAACACTACATATAAACATGACAATATATTACTCTTTAATTTGTTTTAAATGTATGAGAGGAGTCTCCAGTGTCGGAATCGTCAGGAGAAAAGCTGAGATTTTCAGGACAGGGGTGTTTACCACCTTTTGTGTTGTGGTATCTGAAATTCAACTCGTTTTCTGTACGGTTGGAATGTTGGCCAAATGTTTCTATTTAAATGCATGAGTAGGCCATAGTGTTTATATTAGAGTCAGGACAATGAGAATTTAGTGGGTGTACATGTTGTTTCTGTAATCTGTACAAAGTCAACGTATGGAACAAGGTTAAAGGTTGTATGTCGTTAGGAGGGGAGTTCTTGATGCTTATCTTTTCCTGGAAAATGAACTCTGTTACTTCTGTTATACATTAAGCTGTTGGAAATAACAACCCCTCTAAATAAGGTGGATTGAAGACGGAGATCGAGAGAGCGATTTCCATTGGCATTGAAACCTCTCCGGGCAATCCCGCATGCTCGTCTTAAGATGCTGAACTTTTCGGTAATAAACCTTTTTTTAATATACAAGAAAGACAGTGTCTCTGCAGAGATTTTTTCCTTCATCACCACCAAATAAACAACAAACTTGGCATCACGAACAGGATGAAATAAACAACAGTGTCTAATTACCTTCAGGAAGAAAAGAGATGCTGTTGAGGAATCGACTGTTTATAGCAGGTTTAATTTCTATTCTTTTTTGCTGTTAGCATGTTAAAGGCACTGTTTTAAAAAGGTGAATATTTAAGACTATTTAAGAATCATGTTTCTAATTTACTGATTATCATTAGTTTAGTATTCACACCTTTCTTAACCAGTTACTGAGATTTTAATTAATCACAAAATAGTAATAAGTCCAAACTTTTAATCAGTGCTGTACTTCTGTATGATGATAGAAAACTGGCTAGCAGAAGGTAGAAGAAAGAGCATCACAGCTTGAGCTAGCTAGCCTCATAAATTGTGTGTGAAATAGTGCTAGCATTTAGCAGATCTGATGTACTGGCTGGTTAGCAACTGTTCAAACACATTTTTGCAATTGCTAGTTAAACTTTAATACAATAGATAAAATATAATTACCTAAATAATATCACTAAGTTATAGCTTATAGGCAGAGCAGACAATGGCATAGGGCCTCAGGCTTGGAGGAGGAGCCTCCATAACCGGGACCAACCTATACACCAGTTCACTAATTAATACAGTAGGCATGTAAGGGTACACAAAATTCAAGATTCGGTGCGTACCTCTGTTTTTAACTCATAGTTCAGTTAAATTTCCTACAGTTTGGGGGAAGAAATGCAAAACCTAAAATTGCTTGTATTTTATTTTTTTATTCCTTTGTGAAATTTTCAGTCTTAAAAATTCCTGTAATTTTGCAACCCTAGATACGACTTATTCTTTCTCATTCCTGAGCTCTTTACTTACTAAAGTGTATAAAACAATTACTAATTCTGTGGAAGATCGAGTACACACCACAACACTGGTTATATCTACATATACATATATACAGTCATCAACCCCACATATTCTACACACGGCTCTGTCCACACACAGCCACATCCACTTATTAGAGAGTTAAGTACATTTGATAACTAATAAAAATAATAACATAAATAAATAGTAAATAAGTAAATTGTTTCTTACCATGCGTCTTCAACCCCTCATGTCTGATGGCCAAACGGAGAGTAAAGAAAAGCGTGAGAGATGAAGAGGTGTGAGGTTAAGGCGTTTTGTTCTGCGCAATTGTGTTTCCTCTTGTGCTGAATTAGTTGCTGCAAATTGAGGAAGTGTTGCACTGCTACAGTATTAATGCGTTTTGTCTGCACATTATTTTTACCATCTCAGTGCACAAGTGTGAAGAGAAATGGAGGGGGTCCAGATGAACCCACTGTCTCTGTAACTGAGTGAGTAAAACTCACAGCCTGGTCTTCATCACCCCAAACCACCAAACACATGCAGCACACAATCTTTAAAACTTTATTTAAAGAGATTTACTTTTTTTCTACAATATAAATATAATATGTTAATGTACTCGGTAAGATTTGTATAGAACAGGAAGTGTCAGTGGTGAATTGCCCTGTAGTCACATTAACAGGCTGGAGTGAGAAGGAGGACGGGGGAGGGGATGTTTTGACTATTTCTGTTTTTTTACTTACTTGCCTTTAAAATGTAATAAATATTTTTATACTAATGATTGTAAATGTAAAAAAATTATATATACAATAAATGAAAACATCAGAAATACTGAATGTACTGTAAAGAACAATTTATTAAGGAATTACCACAGTGATCTGGAGCTGTTCATGGTGGAGTGCCACAGCAACCACTAGAGGGAGCACAGCAGGGGAAGTCATCAAGTAGGACTCATGCTGCAGGTCTACTGGAGATGTTTCCTCTTCATTAAAAGTCTTCTTTTCCTCATAGTGTCAGCCAGTGGCGCATGTTTCAGGAGTTGCACTTTTGGGGTTGGCGCTTCTGAGGTCGCTTCCAGGTCCTACATACGCTTCCAGGTTTGGCACCATCTTGGAATCTGCTCTTCTGGTGAATCTTGGAAAACTGGAATGTTTTTTTTTTTAGACTGGGGTTTGTATCACCTTCTTTGCTCCTTTTGCCGGTTTCACGCTGGACTGCTCTGGTCAGTAACTGTCACATTGTAAAAAGAAAAAGCCAAGCAGACTCATCTGTCAGACTGTTCTTCCAAAAAAATGATCAAGACCAGGCATAAACTTAGCTTGACCAAACACTTAACCACTGAATTACTGTGAGCACTGCATCCATATTGTGCTGAGTGTAATATCTGTCCATGTGTGTGTACTCTACTCAGAGTAGATTATTTTGGGAAGTATCAGTAGTTTTACTTCAGTATGATATTTCCTCACTGTTTCCACCTCAAAAACAGCCACAGGAGCCTGCAGCAGGACACAGTACAAAGATGCATATCATGAATGTGACCAGCAGGTGTCACTATCACACTGCAATTAAAAGCTTTTAATTACTAGTTGCTGCATTTTTTTACTTAAAAAACATTTAAAGGTAAATATTCTGGTTTTATGGCACTATGATACCAGTCACCAGGCATACAGTTAAAAAAAGTAAAGGGGGTCTAAAAAACTTTTTTTAATGCACTCTATGCAAAGCTTAGGCTTGTTAAATAAAAAAAAAGTATACATATTTATTTTTTTATTTTTTTTAATTATTATTATTTATTTATTTATGTTTACAGATCTGCATATTTAAAATATTCATTTCTTAGCTTAATATTACTGTTTAGTCGTGTATTTAATCACACCAGAATCGGTGATTCACTTGTGCTTTTATTTGGGGATTTATTTAAAGAAAATGGGGGAAAGTGTTTCTTGTGTGCCGGTCATTCCTCTGTGCCCCCAGGAGTTCAGGCACATTGAGCCCTCATTAACTGCCACATGTTGTGTGACATGGATCAGTGATCTCCAGCAAGTGCTTCCCTTGGCTTCTGCCTGGTAATTTAGCAGATAGGGGGCTTGCTACCTCTCAGGAGGCACCAAGAGCGTCCACAGGGCACCACCTAAGCTGCTCTGGGTGTACCAGAGATTAGTTTTAAAAGACTGCTTCTCTTAAGAGTATAGTATCTTAACTACGTAATATCTTTAATATGCAAAATCTTTGATCTGTGTTCGACTTTGTTCTGTGTTGCTGAAGGCAGACCAGATGGTTCTCGTTAAGCCAAGTATGAAAGGCATAGTGTTTAGAGCCATGACTGGGAAAATGAGAATGAAAATGTCGTCCTTAAATCAGTATGAGTCGAAGTATAGAATATGATGCAAGAAAATGCATGTCCAGTTGGGAGACGACCTCTGACCCGTTAATTAGATAATTAAGATGAATGATCTGGGAAAGGGAGCTCCGATACATCTGGGATACATTTAGTCTGGACAAAGACAGACTTTGCTTTGTGTTAAAGCATTATTGCAGAAATTAGGTCATATACATTAAGGGGCGGACCCAGAGATCGGGCAAAAGTATTTAACATGTCTGGAGCAATGAATCGGGAGTCGTCGATGTCGATACGGCGGCCCCAAGCTGATCCAGGAGGCTCGTGAAGATGCTGAATCCCTGTGTTAAATAAAAACTTTATTTACAAAGAAATATCAGTGTCGGCGAGGATTCATTCCAAGAAACAGCTACACTCCATCAAGACAAGAAATATACATCATTTCCTGGCGTCACGAATCCTGGGCGTGTTGTGGCCTTTAGCTTCGCGGTTCTGCTCCATCGTCTGCTCCCGAATCTGTCCGGCCGGCTGAAACGGTGAGCTTTCGCCCCCTGGGGTGGTTCTGTTTTTCTGTGGCTGGGTCGCACCGTATAAAGGGCCTGTGTGTGGGTTTTGTGCATGTGTTGTGGCTGTTTCTGGGAGTTTCTGCGTTCTAAATATTTTTTTTTGCACTGCTGGGCAGCACAAAAGGGGGGATTTGACTGTAATAATGTTTTAAGGAAAATTAAACGTTGAATTACAATAGAAAAGAAGTGAAGTAAAAAGTTAAAGAGATAAAAGGAACAGGAATAAAGAGAGAAGTAAAGAAAATAAGAGTTGAAGCTGAAGAGAAAAAGTATAAAGATGAATGCTTTTGAAGAAATATGGTAAAATAGTTAAAGGAAGAATAAGGTTTAAAGAAAAGGAGCCGCAAGATTTGAATGAAAACCCTCAGGGAGGTGACATTAGGTGGGCCGTAAGACCTGGATATTTACTAAGTGACTTTCAGGTTCAGGTTTCAGGCGCTCAGCTGGGGGAGGGACCCCCTCCTCCCTCTCTCTCTCTCTCTCTCTCTCTCTCTCTCTCTCTCTCTCTCTCTCTCTCTCTCTCTCTCTCTCTCTGAAAGTTTGTGCGTGTGATTGACTGCAGTATGTGTGGGTATGTGTGTAATATTTATATATGAATAAATACATATAAAGGTTAAGGGCTAATTTTTAGTAATTACAAGGGAAATATTTGTCTTCTATTAAGAATAAAAACAATGAGAAATGCAATGCAGCAGAAACTTGATGAGCAAAAGAGTACCACAGTGCAACCTAGAGACGAGGTGTTTGTAAAAGTGTTTAGAAGGAAGTGGTATAACGAGCGTCGGGAAGGACCATTTGAAGTGGTCCGCAGTACTGGAACAGCGGTCCAGGTCAAAGGATCTCCAACGTGGTATCATTTATCACATTGTGTTAAGGCACCGAAAGAGGAGATAACGTGTTCCCAGAGTCAAGATGGTGAGGGTTCAAGAAAGTTGTAAGAAAGTGTGGATGAGCATGCAGCAGGAAAGGAGATGCATGAAAATAACCAGAGTCAAAACCCAGAAGGGGAGATTGTCCATGATATGGATGATGTTAATGATGCTGTGTATGTTTTTGACGATGCCAGAAATGACATTACAGTTAACAGACAGGAAAGAACATTTGGGGACATTGATTTCCAGCCGGTTCCTATCTCAGGTTCCAATCTCACCAGAAGGACTGATGGACACTAAACCATTCTTTGGAGGATCTGCGATGGACAGAAAGGTAACACTTTGAAGTACACCCATAATCTCTTTAGCTGTTTTGAATATTAGAAGTTCTGCTTTAACTTACACAGAACATTCAGAGTTACACTGGTGGAGTTCTGATGTCCAACTTTATTACTGCACATACACTTGTAGTCTCCACTGTCCTCAGAGCTGGTCCTAAAGATGGTGAAGGTCTTTCCTATTCCTAACGATGTAATTTCCTTAAACCAGGTGTAGGTCTCCACAGGTGGGTTTGCATCAATACTGCAGCTCAGATTCAATGCACTGCCTGCCACAATCTTACCAAAGGGACTGATAGACACTGAAACATTCTTTGGAGGACCTGCAATGGACAGGAAGGTAACACTTTGAACCAAATCCGTAATCTTTTTACCTGTTAAATAAATTTGAGTTGTTCTGCTTTAACTTACACAGAACATTCAGAGTTACACTGGTGGAGTTCTGATTTCCAACTTTTTTACTGCACATGCACTTGTAGTCTCCACTGTCTTTAGAACTGATCCTTAAGACGGTGTAGGTCTTTCCTCTGCCTACTGATGTAATTCCCTTAAACCAGGTGTAATCCCATCATATGGAGATAGGGAAAAAGAAAATGGTCTACTGAGGGAACTGAACCAAGTCGAGCTTGGGCATGCTGATCACACCACTCCCAGAATCATGTACCCATAATACCATCAATGTAATTTGTCCTTTTATAGTTCAAAAAAAAGCTCCTACACTTACATCAATTTTAGCTATTGTGCTTTTTGTGCGGTACATGACAGTCTGTGTTTTTCATTTCAATGAATCAGAACTTTTTGGTGTTCCATTAAACAGTCATTTAGTAAGAACATGTTAGAACTCTTCATTCAGCTGCTTTAAAACTGTAAATTATAAATGTAGAGAAAAAGATTGATTTATTTACCTGTAACTCTGAGCGTAACTTCAGGTTTTCCAAGCCATTGGTCTCCTTCTGTTATGATTCTGAAGCAGTACCTGTGTTCATCTGATTTCTTCACATCGCTCAATTTGAGGGAGAACTGATTCTGTGTTTCTGCTAAATATTCCACTCTGCCTGAGTAACCTGGTTCACCACGCAGATCAGTACATACTTTTTCTGGAACTGGGTTTATTACCCAAAACCTGTTTGTTACTATTAAATGAGTTGGATGTGTGTAAGTGGCCTTCATAACCACTGTAGGTCCTTTTAAAGCACAGATATGTAGTGGGCTGTGTATCACACTCCATTCATTCCCGAGAGCTCCTGAAACATAAAATATGGAAGAGGTGAATAAATGCCATTATTGTGAGACCAATAAAAGAGTTACATTTACAGTTTCACTTAACTCTAATGGCTAATGGATTAGAAGACAGTGACTGTGAGATTTTAATAAAATTTTTCAGACATTTATGACATTTTAATATATATATTTATTTTCTGACTGGATGAATGGTATACAAGGTGGTATCAAAATGTTTCAAGACTAGTTTTGTAACACACTAACAGCACAATGCTGCACACAGTCACAGGGAGCACCAACTTTCATAAGTCGGAGCCATGCAACTGGTGCTATTCTGACCATATGTGTTAAAAGGTCTGAGATTTCATAATGGACAGCAAGTTAGAACAAAAAAGCAAATATGAAATTCTGCGTGAAATAAGCAAATCTGCCACAATAACATTTGACATGATTCGGCAAGTTTACAGCAATGCTGCAACGAGTTGTTTTAGGTGTTTTGAGTGTCTTCAAGAGAGGAAGAAAAGCACTGGAAGACGATAAGAGATCAGGAACACCTTCAATGAGCAAAACCCCTGAAACCATTTAGCAACTTGTGCATGATGATCATTGGAAAACAATCCACATCATTGCTGTCATACAGAACAACCCGGGTGATCCTCACGTGTGATTTGAACATGCCTCATGTTGCTGCTAAGTTCATCCCAAGGCTGCAGACACAGGAGCAGAAAAAACAGACCCTTGAAGTCTGCCATGAACTGTCAGTATGCTGTGGATCACCCGTCCTTCATGTCAAAGATCATTACAGGTAATGAAGCTTGGGTATTCAGGTAGGACCCTGAGACTAAGCAACCGTCTTCACAGTGGAAGAGCCTATCATCTCCACAACCAATAAAACGAGGCAGGCCGCAGCCTAACCAAGTGCATGCTCATCGTCTTTTTTAACATTCGTCAATAGTGAGTTTAACTGCCACGTATTGTAATGTAAAGGAGGACATTCGGCGAAAGCGACTGGTCTTCGGCACGCTAGTCTTAAAATATTTTATACCTTTTTTTTAAATAAAGTCCATGTCCATGTTTTTAATAAAAAATATAGATTTGAATTGGGAACTGTATAAAGTTGCTAAATATATTACTAGTTAATTAATATTTTCTGTCTTTGATGTGTGTAGTGATATCACATCTCCACCTGCTTAAAACTCTGGCCAACTTTTCAGCCTTCCATCCTCACTAAGACAGCGCCATCAGTCAACAAAAACGTAACTTTTTTGAAAACAATCTCCAAAGTGAATGAACTTTAAAATGCGGTTTTCGTTGTTGTAGTGTGGACTCTTTGGAGGCTTTCAAAAATGATTACACATTTATATTCATTGCTGCTGCATTTCAAAGAGCCGGAAAGTAAATAAAACCCAGATGGAAATGATGCAGGTTGAACGCATTTTCAGGTGTTTCAGTGTGGATGAGCAACATTTGGGAAAGTCATCAACTCCAACCCTCAACCCCCTCACACACTTTCACTCTCAGACTAAAACCTGCTAGTGATTGAGTACAAGTGTGTTCAATTAGACATATAGTAGACACAATTAGACACACACACACCTAGGAGCTCAAATCACTTGCTTGCCCAATATTTCACAATCAACAACCAGCCTCTAGCACCACCAATTCTCAGACCAGAAGTTCTGTAGTGATGATTCTAAATTTAAGAGATTTACCATGAAGGACTATTATACACAATCATGGCTTTACAAAGAGGTAGACTGGACTCATTTTTGAGAGCCTGTTTCCACATACACACAGATATTACATGATAAGCTGTGATTATGCAAAAATGCAACTAACCTATGATGATCACAAATTGTTCTGTATTGTTGAAAGATTTATGATCAAACTCTTGATGTCACCCATATGAGGATGGGTTTCCCTTTGAGTCTGGTTCCTCTCAAGGTTTCTTCCTCATATCATTTAAGGGGGTTTTTCCTTGCCACTGTCGCCACGGCTTGCTCATCAGGGACAAACGCACACCATTCACCTTCACTGTTGTTTTCTGTAAAGCTGCTTTGAGACAATGTCTGATGTGAAAAGCGCTTTACAAATAAACTTGACTTGACTTGACTTGACTTGACCTGAGATCATTACTAGAAAACACCCGCAAAGTGAAGACATCATTCTGAGGGACTTCATTGCTAAAAGATGCATATAAACTTTAAGAAACAGAAAAATATTACAGTAAATAAACATGTTAATTAATAGTGTTTATAGCATAAGTATTCGTTATATTAGTAACCTGACCTCTTAAACCAATTTACTGAGATTTTTATTAATCACAGTATTAAAATATTAATAAAAAAAACACAAAAAAAAACCTGTTCATAAACTCTGCAATTAAATGTACTCAAGAGAAGGAAAAACACTTGTCATACACTTATCACCACTATGTCTGAATTTCCATTAATAAAACATATCAAAGGATTCATGTGTAATATATTTATTACATAAATATTACAAATGTCTACAAATATAATATATGTATATAAATATAGATACATAAATATCTAATAATTAAAAAATATTTTTTTGTCTGAGTTTCAAAGACAAAAACAGCAAAGCCATGAACACAATTAGATTGCTATGCTGAACTGTTCCTCATAAACAGTGAAAGAAAAGAAAATATAGTTTTGTACTTGATAGTTGTTTTTAAAGCAAGAATCTGAAAGAGTTCTGAGGTCATCTGAAACGCTGTAGGCTGGTCCACCCCACTTACCTTTGTCAGGTTCTATTACCTCAACATCAGAGCCCTCTGGCTCCTCTGTCCTGCGTTCTGGTTGTGCACAGACACACTAGGCAGGGACTGGTCAGTAAGGCGTGATTGGACACTTAATTCCAAAGCGTTGTGACGCAGCTCGAGGTACCGAAGAGGAACGTCTCTAGGTTACGTATATAACGTCTTTAGGTTACGTATGTAACCCTAGTTCCCTAAGGGAACGAGACGCTGTGTCAACAGTCCATACTCCCTGCATCCCTGTGGCGCTTATCTTCTCTTTTTTTAGAAGCTAACGTTGCTCCATTGCTCACGCATTTTGTAGCTTCCTGGTTCGCGACGTCGCCCGCCGAAGAAATCACGACTTCCTGTTGGTCAGATTTCACACGTGATTCAGAGCGGCTGTAGATTAGTCCTTGTCAGCTCTAGCAGAAAGGCTTCTGTGGCTCATCCTGTAAGAGGAGATTCCCGACAGGGACAGGTCTTTCCTTCTGAATGCCCCGGTGGCTCCTCCTGACCTGTTCAGGCAACGCTGTAAGTAAGGGTGGTCCCTGACAGGTTCAGGAGACCACGACGGCGTTTCAGTGGTACTTCGCCCCCGCTCTCATAGGGCTGTTAATCCGTTGCAGCCCCAGCCCCGCACAACCAGGCACTGCGAAGTCCAGAAACAGAACTCTGCCACCCGGACCCCACCGGGAGGACCCAAAGGCCCCAGGTGGCGCTCCAGGCCCAAATCGAAGGAGTCGGCCAACTTAAGGGTGGTCCTCTCCCCGAACAAACAGGTGGTGGTAAAGTGGCCCTGACAATCAGAGCACCCTACATCGAAGAGGGCGGTCTACACCTTACAGCCCAGAGGGGTAGGTTCCCTGATCGGATGCCTTGGCACAGGAGGCCAGGCTGTTAGCCCTACCAAAGGCTTTGGGGCACAGCCTCCTTCCAGCAGGTGGTTTGAAGAGCTGCCAGACGTATCTCGGTGGGTCCTGCGTACGATAGAGAAGGTCTAATCGATTCGATTCAGGTCCTCACCTTCCCGGTTCAACGAATTGAGGCCCACCCTGGTGGAAACCAAGCAGGCTCTGGTCCTGAAGCAAGAAGTATGCACCCTCCTGAGGAAAGGGGCCATCGAATTGGTTCCTCCCTCAGTCAGAGTGTCAGGATAATATGTCCAGTACATCATTGTTCCGAAGAAAGACGACGGATTGGGGCCAATCCTAGATGTACATTCCTTGAACCGATAACCCATGAGGCTCAGGTTCAGGATGCTTTCTCTATTTCCTCATAGCCATCCTTCCTGCTCACAGGAGGTTTCTGAGGTTTGCTTCCAGGGGCGCAGCTTACCAATCTCGGGCCTCCCCTTCGGCCTAACACTCTCAACCCGCACCCACAAAGTGCATGAATGCAGCGCTAGCCCCGCTACGGCTTCAGGGCATCCGCATTCTGAACTATATAGATGACTGGTTGATATTAGCGCGATCAGAGCTCCAGGCGGTCTGACATCGACATGTCATTCTTGGGCGTAGTGTGGAGCTTGACCGTGTTGCGGGCACGATTGTCTCCCACCTGGATCACAGCCATTCTCACAGTAGTCGAGAGAGTAAGAGAAGGCCAATCACTCACTGTAAAGCAGTTCCAGAGGCTGCTAAGTCTCATGGCGGAAGCGTCCAACATGATTCCACTTGCCCTCCTCCATATGAGACCCCTCCAGTGGTGGCTCAGAGACTAAGGGTTCTCCTGAGGGGGCAGCCCACTCCGTACTATCAAGGTCTTGAGGCGGGCTCTTCGAACCTTAGATATATGGAGAGAACATACGTTCATGTCTCAAGGCCCCATCTTGGGAGTGCCTTGTCATCGCGTAACGCTAAGAACAAACGCATCCATCACGGGGTGGGGAGCGGTCATGAGTGGCCGGTCCGCCCAAGGTTGGTGAACCAAGCTACATTGGTCATGGCACATAAACTGCCTGGAGATGATGGCTGTGCTTATAGCGAAGCAGATCCTCTTATGGTCCCAGGGTAAACTCCTCTCACATAACTTGCAAAGAGTTTGAAGTTATCATCATCTACAGTGCATAATATCATCCAAAGATTCAGAGAATCTGAAACAATCTCTGTGCATAAGGGTCAAGACCGGAAAACCAGACTGGATGCCCATGATCTTCGGGCCTTTAGACGGCACTGCATCACATACAGGAATGCTAATGTAATAGAAATCACAACATGGGCTCAGGAATACTTCCAGAAAACATTGTTGGTGAACACAATCCACCATGCCATTCGCCCGGCTAAATGTAAAAAAAGAAGCCATATCTAAATATTAACCAGAAGGGTAGGCATTTTCACTTGGCCAAGTCTCATTTAAAATGGACTGTGGCAAAGTGGAAAACTGTTCTGTGGTCAGATGAATCAAAATTTTTAGTTCTTTTTGGAAAATTGGGACGCCATGTCATCCGGACTAATTAGGAGAAGGACAACCCAAGTTGTTATCAGCGCTCAGTTCAGAAGCCTGCATCTCTGATGGTATGGGGTTGCATGAGTGCGTGTGGCATGGGCAGCTTACACATCTGGAAAGGCATCATCAATAATGAAAGGTATATCCAAGTTCTAGAACAACATATGCTCCCATCCAGATGTCGTCTCTTTCAGGGAAGACCTTGCATTTTCCAACAGACCAATGCCAGACCACATACTGCATCAATTGCAACATCATGGCTGCGTAGAATAAGGATCCGGGTACCAAAATGGCTAGCCTGCAGTCCAGATCTTTCACCCATAGAAAACATTTGTGCATCATAAAGAGGAAGATGGGACAAACAAGACCTAAGACAGTTGAGCAGCTAGAAGAGTGTATTAGAAAAGAATTGGACAACATTCTTATTCCTAAACTTGAGCAACTTGTCTCCTCAGTCCCCAGATGTGTGCAGACTGTTATAAAAATAAGAGGGGACGCCACACACTGGTAAACATGGCCTTGTCCCAACTTTTTTGAGATGTAATTTACATTACTACCACCCTTGCAGCTAAACGTAAATCTCCACAAATATTTATAAGTACACTCCAAATTCTAGTGGAACATCTTCCCAAAAGAGTGGTGAGAATTATAACAGCAAATTGGGTCTAAATGTAAAATGCGATTCCCAAAAAGCAGATATCATACTTTTGACAATATGTCTGCAAACTTTGGCAATATAGTATAACTATTAGTCTAATAAGTAAAATTAGTAACAAATATCATAATCCTTGTCATCTGTGTGTTATTAAGGCCAGTTTACACACTCACACCCAAACACAAAAAGTGTGAACTTTAATGTGACAGAGCTGCAGCTGCGACTTCAGGATGGCTTTTTTAGCCATTTGAAAGTCAATTCTCAAATCTCTAACTCAACATGTACCTCAGTCATTCATACACATACTGTTAATAAACAGTTATGAGATATTCAAACACTAAAATTAGAATTGCTAGATAAACAATTGGCAACCTCAGTTTTAATTTAAAAAACATTAACATTATAATATAATAGATTTAATATTCCATATTAATATAGGGCATGTGTGGAAAGTCACATGCTTCTGGGCCACGGTTATTTATAAACATGGCCACAGAAGACACCCGACACTCTGCTAAAACAAAGAAATGAAAATTGTAAGTGAACTGCAAGTCAGATTGTATTTTTTATATATATATATATATACTGGAAATGTAAAGATTTAATATTCTTGAAATCACAGATTTGGAACGACCAACTTGTCTTGCTATGGCTGATAGGGTCATCCCTTTGGCCTTCATCTGGACATCCTGCTGCCGGAGGCTTTCAGTCACTTTAGAACGGCCCACTATTTTGCAGAGTCAGTGAAACTGGAAGTTAGGCTGCCAGTTAAATAGGGGTTGATCCTCATCTGTGTTGTGTCAGAGGTGGGTTCAAGAATTAGCTTTAAATCATAATGCTTGTCATCTGTATCTTATTACAGTCACTTTACATGAGTTTGTCTCTTTGTGCTTTGAGGAATGGCCATAACCCTCGACAGAGTGTGTGGCTAAGCTGGCTGATTATACAGTGCATACACTCACACCCACCCACCCACACACACAAATAGTGTGAACTTGAATTTGAGAAAGTTGAAGCCACTCAGAGTTCAGGGTGGGCTTGTTTATCAGTTTTAAAGTGAATCCTCCATGGTCTTACTCAAAAAGTACCTCAGTCCTCCATACAGATAATGTTGATAAATAAATATGAGTCTATGCAAAGACTTAAACTTGAATTGCTTAAGAAGAACAATTGGCAACATTATTTTAAAGAAGTCAACATGCCATAAATTCACATTAGGTTAATTAACACCCCCACTTAAAATATATTGATGTAGGGCATGTGTGGGAAGTCACATGCTTCTGGGCCATGGCTATTTTTAAACATGGCCACAGCAGACACTCGTACTCTGCAAAGACAAAGAAATGAAGGTTTAATGTTGCAAAAAGTTTGTTTTACTGCATGTCAGATTCACACTGATGAATATTTCTGATTTTGAAAATACGTTTCTGTGCAAGCATTAACAAAAAAATACTTCGATAATGTTCGATTTTTATCATGCTCAAACGAAACTTCATTCTTGGAGAGGTTTTCCATACGACCTTAGATGCCCGTAGTGCCTTTCTGATATCAGGGAAGAATCACACAGCACACAGCAAATGTTCTTCTTCGGTTTATTGCAGGCAGCAGACACGTGTATATATACACACATTGGAAAGAAAGCTGACCTAAAGTTGTTTCCTGTTTAGACAAGAGGGTATACTAGCCGGAGATGTGTGAGCCAGATAAAGACTCCCTGTATACCTTACATACTAACATCATAAATATCCTATAGACACTAAACAGACAAAGGAATGTGTGCGAAGCAGTGTGAGAACCGTTTTAACACTTACAGATAATACATCAAATTTTTGTCAAATGCACACCATCCACTCAGATTCCAATGCTTAGAAGCCTATTATAGGAGATTTAGGATGTGTATAGTGGTGAATATAGGCGGTTTAATTGCTCTGCAGCGATGTAACCCAATGCACATCAATGTAAATGAATGAACATCGTGTTTCCTGTTACTGGTCTTTACATGAAGCAATTTTAATATGTACCACTACGATAGAAGAAACGCCTACTAGTTCCTGCTACATCAACCTTGAGAAGTGATTGATTACTTGCTGCTTAATATTTGACATTTCTTACAATTTCTTGTTATTCTTTTTCTGAACTGAGTTGTTTATGACAAATTGTCTAATTCAACAGAATTAGCAAATAAATTGTGTTTGTATATTGTACATAGGTAAGAAGGTACTGTAAGAAAATATTCAATATACACTCATTAAACTCGATCCACATTTTCCCAAAAGAAGTAGAGTTGCAGGGTAGATTTTCAAGCAACAACGTATGGTTTTTGGATATATTTAATAATCTCTTAATAATCAACTGTCAGTAGAGGTCTGCATATGTTTTATTAAAGTATAATATAATATAATATTAAAGCCCTGAATCCAGCATTTAATCTGAACTGACCATGACCTGACTAATACAGAAAAAAATGTTAAGATACCTGTAGATCCAAATTAAAATGTATTTCTCACAAAAAAAACAACCTTTTGCAATAAACTTCATTTCAAGATTACATGCAACACATAGTGAACAAGATCCACCCTCACAAACAAAAGCAGACAGATGGTAAAAAAAAGTTTTTTACTGTGAGTGTGTAGAACACAGAAAGAACAGATAACTCCAGATACTGGTGATGTATATTTCTAATCCTGTTCGTGATGCCAGGAAATGATGTATCCTGTTCGTGACGCTAGGAAATGATGTATATTTCTTGTCTTGATGGAGTGTAGATGTTGCTTGGAATGAATCTTCACAGACACTGTTATTTCTTTGTAAATAAAGTTTATTCAACACAGAAATTCAGCATCTTCACGAGCCTCCTGGATCAGCTCGGAGCCGCCGTATGGACGAATCGACGACTCCCGCTCCATGGCTACACACACGTTTAATAGTTTGCCCGTTCTCTGGGTCCGCCTCTTAATGTATAACAGATGTATATGAGCCTATTTCGCAATAATGTTTAACATAAAGCGAAGCCTGTCTTTGTCCAGACTAAATGTATCTCAGATGTACCAGAGCTCACTTTCCCAGACCATTCATCTTAACATCTAGTGAACTGGTCAGAGGTCGTCTCCCAAGAGGACATGCATCCTGGATCATATTCTATACTTCGGCTCATACTGATTTAAGGACGACAGCCCGTCTCATTTTCCCAGTCATGGCTCTTAAGATAAACACTATGGGCCTTTCATACATTTGGCTTAAATATTATATTTTAGTATATTTTGTTTTTATGTTTTATATATATATATATATATATATATAATATCGGGGTTGAATTTTACTTGATTTATTCATTCATATGTTTATTTCAAAAACTAAGTTCCTGATGGACTGATTGCATCGAGTAGCTTTTTTGCTGACGTTCCACAGCTTTAAATGTAACTGTAAATGGCTGAATACATTTTATATGCTCTTTTAAAAAAAATAAATGTTGTTAAAGAGAAGTACACAGTTGGGGATTTGCTGTTATAGGAAAATGAATCATCTTTAAGCAGCTTACAGTAACTCTGATTCATCTGTACTGTACAATACTGTATACATTCACATCAACAATTTCTTGTACCGACTTCTTTACCTGGTTTATACTTTGGTCTACTGTTGATCCAGTTTTTGTTTTTTTTCTGTTAAAAGACAATTTTAATAACAAAAATCAGCATTGAATACAATATATTTAATGCATTAAAATATTCTCAGTCAAAACTAAACTGTTATAATCTTGTGCATTTAAAAACAGTAGTGTTTACCAGTAAATTATTCAAACACACACACACACACACACACACACACACACACACACACACACACACACACACACACACACACACACACCCACACACACACAAGTTTTACAAAAATAAAAAAAGGCTTGACTTACATTTTAAACAAGATGATGACACCAAAGAGGCAAACACACACAACCACCACAAGACCTGCATACACAGCTACATTCATTCCATTTAGAGCCTCTGTATAGAAAGATGACGAAACAGTGTTTTTAAATAAATAAATACATTTAAACAGTGTGTTTCTGGTGAATACATTTATATCATCTCTCTTACTGGTTATAGTGATGGACACTGCAGCTGATCTCTCAGAGCCGAGTTTATTCTGAACCTCACAGTAGTACAGTCCACTCTGTAGAGCTCTGTAACTCTGTCCTGTTCCTACAGGTGATGCTTCTTCCTCCTTAAACCAGGTGTAGTTCTCCACAGGTGGGTTACTGTCACTGCTGCAGGTCAGAGTCAAGGAACTTCCCTCCACTTTCTCACCAGAGGAACTGATAGACACGTTCTTTGGAGGATCTAAAATGGGTTGGTAAATGAGAAAATAAATCTATAATTTTATCTTCTATTGGCTGTAAAAAGATCTTCAGCTTTAACTTACGCAGAACATTCAGAGTTACACTGGTGGAGTTCTGATGCCCGACTTCATTACTGCACATGCACTTGTAGTCTCCACTGTGCTTAGAACTGATCTTAGAGATGCTGTAGGTCTTTTCTTGTCCTACTGATGTAATTCCCTTAAACCAGGTGTAGTTCTTCACAGGTGGGTTTGCATCACTGCTGCAGTTTAGCATCACTGAACTGTTCTCCACAATCTCACCAGAGGCACTGATGGACACTAAGACTTTCTTTGGAGGATCTAAAATGGACAGAAAGGTATCACATAAAAGGAAATCTATGTTAATTTTATGTTCAATTAGCTATAAGAAGATCTTCAGCTTTAACTTACACAGAACATTCAGAGTTACACTGGTGGAGTTCTGATGCCCGAGTTTATTACTGCACATGCACTTGTACTCTCCACTGTCTTCAGAACTGATATTAGAGATGTTGTAGGTCTTTACTTTTCCCACTGATATAATTCCCTTAAACCAGGTGTAGGTCTCCACAGGTGGGTTTGCATCACTGCTGCAGGTCAGAGTTACTGAACTGCCCTCCACAGTCTCACCAGAGGAACCGATGGACACAGAGACATTTTTTGGAGGATCTAAAATGGACAGGAAGGTAATTCTTTAAAGAAAATCTAAGAGAGTTTTATTTGGTTATGAGGAGATCTTCAGCTTTAACTTACACAGAACATTCAGAGTTACACTGGTGGAGTTCTGATGTCCGACTTTATTACTGCACATGCACTTGTACTCTCCACTGTCCTCAGAGCTGATCTTAGAGATGGTGAAGTTCTTTCCTTTTCTCACTGATGTTGTTCTTTTAAACCAGGTGTAGGTCTCCACAGGTGGGTTTGCATCACTGCTGCAGCTCAGAGTCACTGAACTTCCCTCCACAGTCTCATCAGAGGGACTGATAGACACTGAGACATTCTTTGGGGGATCTGGACAATGTCATGTTAAGAAATTAGAAAGTTCATGGCCTTAAAATTCTTTCTTTATTTTTTTATTTTTTTTTTTATTTTGAGATTTTCTTATCAAAACCTGAATCCATTTGTTTAACCAGTATTTTTAGCAACTGTTAGAATCAATAATCTTCATCTTCTTCTTCTTCTTCTTCTTCTTCTTTCGGCTGCTCCCATTAGGGGTCTCCACAGCGGATCATCCGTCTCCATACCCCCCTGTCCTCTACATCTGCCTCTTTCACACCAACTTCCTGCATGTCTTTCTTTACCACATCCATAAACCTCCTCCTTGGTTTTCCTCTTTTCCTCCTTCCTGGTGTCTCCATCCTCAGCATTCTCCTACTGATATACCCCATGTCCCTCCTCTGCACATGTCCAAACCATCTCAATCACACCTTCCTCACCTTGTCTCCAAAACGTCCTACATGCGCCGTCCCTCTAATAAACTCATTTCTAATCCTGTCCATCGTCGTCACTCCTAATAAACATCTCACATTTTTTAATCATTATTATATTAAAGCAATTCATACAGATTTAAGTTTTACTAGTTCCATTGTGGGCAAACACTACCATATGTTTATTTTTTTTTTTCTGAGACATGGAAAGACAGCTGACTGCAGCTTTTTAAACTGTTGCTGTAGATTCAGGCGGCTTACAGACAAGCATGAGTGGCTCATGTCATTGTAACTGATATGTGAGACAGAGAATATCTGAGAATGCCTCCATTCCTGAGAGCACTCTTTAACAAATCTGCATCATAAAGTGGATTGGCACTTTACCTTCTTGTGAACTTGTGAAATAAACATGATCATTTTTCCAAGATTACAATAAGTATCCAATCAAACCGACATCAATATAAATCTACATGTAGAACACAGTGTGTTGACAGGAAGAAAATGTGTGGAGGGTGGAGTTTGAATGGAGGGCGGAGCCAGGAGATGTAAGTGGTAATTGTGTAATCAGCCCTTGCACATCACATGCTTGTCACACGTCACTAATTATACACACCTGTTTCTCTTTGCCAGATTTAACAGGAAAATAAACCAGGATAAACATTTCAGGATTTATTGATCAACTGTACCCATTACATTTTGAAGGCAACAGCATTTCAACTGTTCCTTAATTGTACTTTAGGATTAGGAGCCATAGGTGAAAGTCCAGCATAATTCTCAATCTATCATCTTGGACCTCAGGCTACTGTGCCCCAACCCAATACACCCATACCCTCAGGAGGGTTACACTTAGTATCCACTGTGGTTGCTTATGCTGTTGGTTTTCATAGTTTTGGGTTTTAATTTGCACTTAATAAAATAATCTGAACTTTCAGACACTTTCCCAGTGTGCAGTTTGTCACTGAATTACAGCAGTACCTCCATTCCTTCTTCTATGCTTCATTTTTTTTTTACACTATTGCTTTATATAGTTTTTTATATTACGTTATACAATAGACTGCATAAGAAAAAAAAAAAAAAACCTCACATCTGACACTGAGGTTATGAGCAGGAGATGGGAGATGTTCAGATCCTCTTACAGCACAGTTATAACTGCCTGCATCCTCACTGCTGACCCTCTGCAGGTGGAGTTCGTTGCTCTTGAAGGTGTTTGTGGTTAAATCTTGCCCGTTTTTGGACCAGATGAATGTTGGATCAGTCAGACTGAAGGAGGTTTTGCAGGTCAGAGTGATTGATTCTCCCTCTGTCACTTCTGCAGGAGCGATCACCCGGAGATCTAAGACAATTAGAGAAGGATTACAATTTTAAAGTTGTAATGAATCCAATAAAGCATTTACTTTAAAACTGTAATCCTTCAATTTTTTTCTAGCTAATAATTTTTTTTTATTAATTTTAATATAGTTTTACAACTCTGGAAGTTATTATTATTATTATTATTATTATTATTATTATTATTATTATTATTATTATTATTATTATTTTTTTTTTTTTTTTTTTTTTTTACCAAACTCTGACTGATCGTATTCATCAGAGAAAACACTTTGTTCTTTATTTTATTTTCTAGACAATGGTTAATCAAGTACATGTTTGAGATTTGTATTATCTTCTGCTGCTTGTGTAACCTCAGGCAGCGTAACACAATCAGAAGAAAGCACTATTTTCCCACTTCTGCACACATGAGCTCACAGACACTGATGATTGTTTAGTATTTTTGTAATAGATATGGAAAACAGTGTGTGCCCACTTTCTAGTTTTGCGTTATACATAGAGTTATTAGCTGCTGCTCTACAGTAAAACAACAGTAAAATCAATGTGTGTAAGCAGTGTGTGAACTGTAGACAGAAACTGTACAGGAACCAGTCTCAGATATCTAAACCCCAAGCTCTAATTCAGGCAGACCACCACCTTCTGCCCCCAACTCCTCATCCACTACAGGATATTTGGAATTAGGAATATATGAGGAATGCTAAAAAAAAATGTGGGTCTAATGAAAGGTCTGGTACATCAAATAATCAAAAACAATAACAATAGTGGGCTTAGAGGCAAATACATGAAACCCTCATCATGTCATCTGGTTTTCTCTGTGTTTTTATTACCCAATCAAACGTAATAATTTGTTCTGTCATTTAAATCCATCACCTTCTCCCAAATGTTCCTTTTTTCTACTCAATTTGTTATTAAACTAATATTTTTTTCTTCATTAAATGTTGTTATACAATAAACCTAAAAGAATAAATGAATAAAACTCACATCTGACACTGAGGTATTGAGCAGGAGATGGGAGATGTTCAGATCCTCTTACAGCACAGTTATAACTGCCTGCATCCTCACTGCTGACCCTCTGCAGGTGGAGTTCGTTGCTCTTGAAGGTGTTTGTGGTTAAATCTTGCCCGTTTTTGGACCAGATGAATGTTTGATCAGTCAGACTGAAGGAGGTTTTGCAGGTCAGAATGACTGGTTCTCCCTCTGTCACTTCTGCAGGAGCGATCACCCGGAGATCTAAGACAATTAGAGAAGGATTACAATTTTAAAGTTGTAATGAATCCAATAAAGCATTTACTTTTAAAACTCTAATCCTTCAAATGTTTTTTTTTTTTTTTTTTTTCTAGCTAATAATTTTCTTTTTAATTTTAATATACTTTTACAACTCTGGAGTGTTTTTATTTTTTTTTTTACCAACCCCTAACTGATCGTATCCATCAGAGAAAACACTTTGTTCTTTATTTTATTTTCTGGACAATGGTTAATCAAGTACATGTTTGAGATTTGTATTAACCTAGTACAATTCCTTTAACAATAAAAAAAATGCCAACCAATGACATTTCCAGAAAACGAATAAAAACACAATACTAATGTAATGTCCATGAATTATAGTTCCTGTAAGAGGAGCTTTCCATCAGGATTCATTGCAGATCCTGTAATAAATGATTCATCATCACTGCTGCAGGTCAGAGTCACTGAACTGCCCTCCACAATCTCTGCAGAGGGACTGGCAGACACCGAGACCTTCTTTATAGGAGCTAAAGAGAAGACAAATGTATTTATTTGTCACATTTATATTACAACATAGTGAAATTGTTTCTTCACCCAGGGGGTTAAGGGTCTTGCTCATACAGGGGCTTGAGCCCTCAACCTTCTGATCAGTAACCCCGAGCCTTAACTGTTCAACTACCACTTCCCCATTATTATTATTATTATTATTATTATTATTATTATTATTATTATTATTTTGTTGTTGTTGTTGTTTGTGACATCATGCAAGCTACAACAAACTGCATGTATATATTTATGTTTTGTTCTTCAATTTGCTTTTATTTTTCCGAGCAAATCTCCCAGATCAGATAAATATTATTATAAACTACACATCTCAACTTCTACATCAACAAAGTAGAAGCAAAATCATTTCCTGTTCATAAATATTTTGGGACAACAATTGATTAGAATTAAGAAAAAAATAATTATTCAAAAAACAACAATGTTACCAGTGAATACGACTTTCATCAGAACAGATATTAAATTCAGAAGCAATTATATTAGTTTCCTAAATTTGATCTATTCCCACTTCAACTCATTCCAATTCCGAAGGTTTCATTGAAGAAACAAGTCGCACAAAGAACCTGTTTCATCTCTCAACAACAAAATTCACACACAGCCATTCTGATATTCATGTACATTTTGTGGACACTAACATGTTCATTTCTGAGGCATGGGGAGACTGACTGCCTTTTTTCCAAACTTCTGCTGCTTGTGTAACCTCAGGCAGCGTAACACAATCAGAAGAAAGCACTATTTTCCCACTTCTGCACACATGAGCTCACAGACACTGATGATTGTTTAGTATTTTTGTAATAGATATGGAAAACAGTGTGTGCCCACTTTCTAGTTGTGCGTTATACATAGAGTTATTAGCTGCTGCTCTACAGTAAAACAACAGTAAAATCAATGTGTGTAAGCAGTGTGTGAACTGTAGACAGAAACTGTACAGGAACCAGTCTCAGATATCTAAACCCCAAGCTCTAATTCAGGCAGACCACCACCTTCTGCCCCCAACTCCTCATCCACTACAGGATATTTGGAATTAGGAATATATGAGGAATGCTAAAAAAAAATGTGTGTCTAATGAAAGGTCTGGTACATCAAATAATCAAAAACAATAACAATAGTGGGTTTAGAGGCAAATACATGAAACCCTCATCATGTCATCTGGTTTTCTCTGTGTTTTTATTACCCAATCAAACGTAATAATTTGTTCTGTCATTTAAATCCATCACCTTCTCCCAAATGTTCCTTTTTTCTACTCACTTTGTTATTAAACTAATATTTTTTTTTCATTAAATGTTGTTATACAATGAACCTAAAAGAATAAATGAATAAAACTCACATCTGACACTGAGGTATTGAGCAGGAGATGGGAGATGTTCAGATCCTCTTACAGCACAGTTATAACTGCCTGCATCCTCACTGCTGACCCTCTGCAGGTGGAGTTCGTTGCTCTTGAAGGTGTTTGTGGTTAAATCTTGCCCGTTTTTGGACCAGATGAATGTTTGATCAGTCAGACTGAAGGAGGTTTTGCAGGTCAGAATGACTGATTCTCCCTCTGTCACTTCTGCAGGAGCGATCACCCGGAGATCTAAGACAATTAGAGAAGGATTACAATTTTAAAGTTGTAATGAATCCAATAAAGCATTTACTTTTAAAACTCTAATCCTTCAAATGTTTTTTTTTTTTTTTTTTTTTCTAGCTAATAATTTTCTTTTTAATTTTAATATACTTTTACAACTCTGGAGTGTTTTTATTTTTTTTTTACCAACCCCTAACGGATCGTATCCATCAGAGAAAACACTTTGTTCTTTATTTTATTTTCTGGACAATGGTTAATCAAGTACATGTTTGAGATTTGTATTAACCTAGTACAATTCCTTTAACAATAAAAAAAATGCCAACCAATGACATTTCCAGAAAACGAATAAAAACACAATACTAATGTAATGTCCATGAATTATAGTTCCTGTAAGAGGAGCTTTCCATCAGGATTCATTGCAGATCCTGTAATAAATGATTCATCATCACTGCTGCAGGTCAGAGTCACTGAACTGCCCTCCACAATCTCTGCAGAGGGACTGGCAGACACCGAGACCTTCTTTATAGGAGCTAAAGAGAAGACAAATGTATTTATTTGTCACATTTATATTACAACATAGTGAAATTGTTTCTTCACCCAGGGGGTTAAGGGTCTTGCTCATACAGGGGCTTGAGCCCTCAACCTTCTGATCAGTAACCCCGAGCCTTAACTGTTCAACTACCACTTCCCCATTATTATTATTATTATTATTATTATTATTATTAATATTATTATTATTATTATTATTATTTTGTTGTTGTTGTTGTTTGTGACATCATGCAAGCTACAACAAACTGCATGTATATATTTATGTTTTGTTCTTCAATTTGCTTTTATTTTTCCGAGCAAATCTCCCAGATCAGATAAATATTATTATAAACTACACATCTCAACTTCTACATCAACAAAGTAGAAGCAAAATCATTTCCTGTTCATAAATATTTTGGGACAACAATTGATTAGAATTAAGAAAAAAATAATTATTCAAAAAACAACAATGTTACCAGTGAATACGACTTTCATCAGAACAGATATTAAATTCAGAAGCAATTATATTAGTTTCCTAAATTTGATCTATTCCCACTTCAACTCATTCCAATTCCGAAGGTTTCATTGAAGAAACAAGTCGCACAAAGAACCTGTTTCATCTCTCAACAACAAAATTCACACACAGCCATTCTGATATTCATGTACATTTTGTGGACACTAACATGTTCATTTCTGAGGCATGGGGAGACTGACTGCCTTTTTTCCAAACTTCTGCTGCTTGTGTAACCTCAGGCAGCGTAACACAATCAGAAGAAAGCACTATTTTCCCACTTCTGCACACATGAGCTCACAGACACTGATGATTGTTTAGTATTTTTGTAATAGATATGGAAAACAGTGTGTGCCCACTTTCTAGTTTTGCGTTATACATAGAGTTATTAGCTGCTGCTCTACAGTAAAACAACAGTAAAATCAATGTGTGTAAGCAGTGTGTGAACTGTAGACAGAAACTGTACAGGAACCAGTCTCAGATATCTAAACCCCAAGCTCTAATTCAGGCAGACCACCACCTTCTGCCCCCAACTCCTCATCCACTACAGGATATTTGGAATTAGGAATATATGAGGAATGCTAAAAAAAAATGTGTGTCTAATGAAAGGTCTGGTACATCAAATAATCAAAAACAATAACAATAGTGGGTTTAGAGGCAAATACATGAAACCCTCATCATGTCATCTGGTTTTCTCTGTGTTTTTATTACCCAATCAAACGTAATAATTTGTTCTGTCATTTAAATCCATCACCTTCTCCCAAATGTTCCTTTTTTCTACTTACTTTTTTACTCACATGACTTTTCAATAGTTTTTCCTTCATTAAATGTTAAGTTATGAATAGACCTAAAAGAAGAAGGTAAATAAAACTCACATCTGACACTGAGGTATTGAGCAGGAGATGGGAGATGTTCAGATCCTCTTACAGCACAGTTATAACTGCCTGCATCCTCACTGCTGACCCTCTGCAGGTGGAGTTCGTTGCTCTTGAAGGTGTTTGTGGTTAAATCATGTGTGTTTTTGTACCAGATGAATGTTGGATCAGTCAGACTGCAGGTGGTTTTACAGGTCAGAATGACTGATTCTCCCTCTGTCACTTCTGCAGGAGCGATCAGCTGAAGATCTTATACAATGAGAGAAACATTAAATTTGAAAAGTTCTTCTGAACACAGTAAAGCATCTTCTTTTATAACTCTGCTCTCTCAAAGTGTTTTAGTATCCAATGAAGTTATTATCAGTTTTAAAAACTTTATATCATTAAGCAGTGAATGTTTCAGAAACACTTATTAATCAGGTACAAACCTCTGAAACCTCTTTCAGAAAAAAATGATTCATTTCAACATTTCAAACCAAACGCTATTTACTGTCATTTAGGAAATGATACCACAAACATCCTCTATAAATGAGACTGTTAAACGTGTAAGATTTAAAGGTGAAGGACGACATGCAGACACACCTAGAAATACCACCAGCCTTGATTTGCGTAAAAAAAACAACAACAAGAAAAACAGATGAGAATCAGCAGCAAGGATTTCTTCAGACTATGGGCACAAACGATTAACTCCAGGAGCATAGACACACAGGGAGGAGCCATTAACCAAAGAACAATTTATTAAGAAACTATAAGGCATGCATGAAATTTACAGAAGAACATGCACTGAAATGCAGCAGCAACTAAGAACCATCTTATTTACATATTTTCACTGATTGCATCAGAAACTCAAAGTTATGCGAAGACCTTCTGGATGAAACCCATTAGTCAAAATATTATTCATAATATACAAGAATATTTATTAGATAAAGATAATGATTTCAATTTCCTACAGTCTTTTGAAAGAGATCTTTCCGGAATTCAGATATAAACTCAGCTGATTGTCCTATTTTGCTAAACGAAACGTTTTGTTGATTGAATCTAGAACTAAAATAGAAACTGTCTGATATGAAGCGCAAACACTGTTACAAATAAATAAAAAAAAAAACTCAATCAGTTTCTGTAAAGATGCTCTGCAAAGGTCTTCATCCTTAAAAGCTTTTTGCACATTTTTTACATTCCAATCTTAGAAAGTTTGTGGAATTTTTGGTTTGACATGTTTTCTAAATGCAGTGAAAATTATTATTTATATGCACACAATTTATATACAACTGAGAGAGTGACCCAGATATTTTGAAGCCACTGTATATAGAAACTAAGATGATTTTATTTACCTGTAACTCTGAGTGTAATTTCAGGATGACCCTGATATCCTCCTCCAGATGTTATGAATCTGAAGGTGAACTTGTGTTCATCTGATTTCTTCACATCACTCAGTCTGAGGGAGAAGTGATTCTGTTTATCTCCTAAATACTCCACTCTGCCTGAGTAACCTGATTCATTACGCAGATCAATCAGTTCTACACCCGTAGCTGGGTTTATTAACCAAAACCTGTTTATCACTGTAACACGTGTTGGATGTGTGTAAGTGGCCTCCATAACCACTGTAGATCCTTTTACAGCACAGAGATGATGTTTGCTGTATTCCACACTCCATTCAGACTCAAGAGCTCCTGAAACATGACACATGAAAGAGGTGATTAGAGATCATTATCCTGAGCCCCATAAAACACTGAGTTATTTTACAGCTTCTCTTCTCTCCTCTGGAACTCCGGGGCAGAAAAATACAAACTATTCTTTACTAATGGAAGGAAACTGTGCAGGATTGAGACACAGGGGTGTGTTCTGGATTCAGAGCTTTTTTTGTTATTATTTACATTATCATCCGTTATTCCCGTGTCACTGACAGACCACAGTATTATATCCTGGTGTTCAGGTTTTGGTAAACATATAAAATATTTCTGCAGTTATTTCATTAACTGAGATTATTTATAAAAAAGTTTATAACTATTTACTTACTCATGATTGTGTCTTATGCACATTTATCTTGTGGAATTCTGACTCAGAGAGGATCAGTGTTAAATCCATGGAATGCCATTTAGGACCAATATGAAGTACAAAAATGATGATACAGTAATTAGATATGAATATTATCCCGTTTTGAATGCATGTTGTTGTTTTTATTCTTCTCAGATCACTGATGGACACATACTTTACCCAAGTCCTATTTTATCTTCTGCCTAATAACGAGTGTGCAATATAAAAAATGTTGCAGTAAGAAATATCATAATTACATCTAAGAGCCTTTTTGCAGGAAAATTAGTGATACTGAAGACTATTATTAGATTTACTTTGATCTTTATTCATTTCTCATTATTATACCACCATGTAAAAGTGGGGACATGGTCGAGTGCTGGTTTTGGATTGGGGGATGGAGACGGAGGAATTAAGTGCTCAGGATCGCACACCTACACTATATTGCCAAAAGTATTGGGACACCTGATCTTTCCTGCTATATGTGGTTCTTTTCCAAACTGTTACCACAAATCTGGAGGCACTTAATAGTACAGGGTGATTTAACTTGTAAACCCAAAACTGTTCCAGCATGGCGATGCCCCTGTGCACAAAGTGAGCTCCTTGAAGATCTGGATTTCATGCTTTGGAGAGGAAGATCTTGTTGCTATAAAGCTCTGATCTCAGTTCTACTGAACACCTTTGGGATGAATGTGAACGCTGACTGCACCCCAGGTCTCCTCACCTACATCACTACCTGCCTTTCATAACACACTTGTGGCTGATGAACACAAATGTCCATAACCACACTCCAAAATCTAGTGGAACATCTTCCCAGAAGAGTGGAGGGAATTAGAAGAGTGAATTGGGATTAATGTGGAATGCGATGCTCAAAAATCACATACCGCACTTATGAGCAGGTGACCCAATACTTCTTGAAATATAGTGTATAGAAAAAGAGATTCAAGAGCCTTGAGAGAGAAAGAGAAATAAAGAGAGAAGAAAACACAGACGTCTATGTGTGCATTTGCAAGCGTTCCGTAATATAAAGGTTATTTCATAGACTATAGATATTTTGGTTACGTGAACCATTTTCCCATTTTCGCTTCCCACTAACTCTCTGCTCGTTATTAAGATTTTTTTATTCGAAAGTTTTTCTGGCTTTAATGTTATATCCTGTTATATTTGAAAAGTTGATATAATTGAAATCCCTGATTATTGTAAGGTATAAAAGGGAGCAGGTGAAGAAAAAGCCCAGAAAATCCATGTAAATCAACAGTCTAAACAAAATGTGAGAAATTTATTAAAAATAATGACATAACATTTTATTTTAAGTCTCCAAATCTGAAAACAGCAGTGTGAGAATTTCCCCTAAAATGTTTAAAATCGATATAATTGGCATTTTTTCTTAACTTCTTCTTCTTTCGGCTTCTCCCATTAGGGGTCGCCACAGCGGATCATCTAAACATCAAGTCTAAACAGTAATTAATTAATTTATTTATTTACTGTACCCAGTGTGGGGTATAATGAGTGTGATAATGTGAACGTGTGACTCACCGGTAATCACAAGAAGAAAGATCAGACAAAGTAGAGAAGCCATTTTAAAGGACATCATTCTTCTATAAGGAATCTATAGGTAACTAAAAACAAATAAATAAATTAATAAAATTACACCAAGAACAAAACCCTTATACGAGCAACTGCAGGTGAACTGACATTCCTTTAAACAAAACTTCTTTGTGGTTTATATTTTTTGTTATTTTGTGTTTGATTTACTTTGATTAACAATTACAACATAAATTGTAACTGTAAACACAAATGTTCTCAAATTGCTATAAGAAATAAAAACACAGAGATATGTGAATATATTAATTACAGAAATCAATAAAAATAATCAAATTTAACGAATCTGAGAGGCAAAAAGCATCTGCTTAGCTATCATATAGTAATAAGCATATGGATAGAATTATTTTGAAAAATTACATATCAAGATACAAGCAATGGGTCTAACATTGGTTGAAACCATGCAGAAGTATATTTCTATGTACATATAGTATAAAGGGGTATAAATGTAGGAACACAAAAGCCATCACAATCATTAAGAAGTTCCAGTCAACTGTAAATGTTTGTTATGAATCAGCCTGGAAGAGGCTTCCTCTTTGGTGGCTTTTGACCCATTACAGGCAATTCAAAACTCAGCTTGAATTCGAGAATCCATGGATCCCTTACATTTTGATTGATTTTGATGGTAGAGCATTTTACAGAATGTTCCTTAGATCTTCTCCAATCAGTGACAAAATCTCACAAATGTTTACAAGAAGACACTGTAGGGTGCCATAGACACCAAAGCCAGAAGAAGAGGCAGAAAAAAAGGTAGATTGTTATTATTTCTAAGTAGATCTGTAACCATAACGATGGTAATGTAAATATTCATCTTTGTTCACACTGAGACTCTATAACAGACTATATAACAATATATATATATATATATATATATATATATACAGTGAGGAAAATAAGTATTTGAACACCCTGCTATTTTGCAAGTTCCCCCACTTAGAAATCATGGAGGGGTCTGAAATTGTCATCGTAGGTGCATGTCCACTGTGAGAGACATAATCTAAAAAAAAAAATCCAGAAATCACAATGTATGATTTTTTAACTATTTATTTGTATGATACAGCTGCAAATAAGTATTTGAACACCTGGGAAAGTCAATGTTAATATTTGGTACAGTAGCCTTTATTTGCAATTACAGAGGTCAAACTTTTCCTGTAGTTTTTCACCAGGATTGCACACACTGCAGGAGGGATTTTGGCCCACTCCTCCACACAGATCTTCTCTAGATCAGTCAGGTTTCTGGCCTGTCGCTGAAAAACACGGCGTTTGAGCTCCCTCCAAAGATTCTCTATTGGGTTTAGGTCTGGAGACTGGCTAGGCCACGCCAGAACCTTGATATGCTTCTTACAGAGCCACTCCTTGGTTATCCTGGCTGTGTGCTTCGGGTCATTGTCATGTTGGAAGACCCAGCCTCGACCCATTTTCAATGCTCTAACTGAGGGAAGGAGGTTGTTCCCCAAAATCTCGCAATACATGGCCCCGGTCATCCTCTCCTTAATACAGTGCAGTCGCCCTGTCCCATGTGCAGAAAAACACCCCCAAAGCATGATGCTACCACCACCATGCTTCACAGTAGGGATGGTGTTCTTGGGATGGTACTCATCATTCTTCTTGCTCCAAACACGTGTAGTGGCATTATGACCCAAAAGTTCTATTTTGGTCTCATCTGACCACATGACTTTCTCCCATGACTCCTCTGGATCATCCAAATGGTCATTGGCAAACTTAAGACGTGCCTGGACATGTCCTGGTTTAAGCAGGGGAACCTTCCGTGCCATGCATGATTTCAAACCATGACGTCTTAGTGTATTACCAACAGTAACCTTGGAAACGGTGGTCCCAGCTCTTTTCAGGTCATTGACCAGCTCCTCCCGTGTAGTTCTGGGCTGATTTCTCACTTTCCTTAGGATCATTGAGACCCCACGAGGTGAGATCTTGCATGGAGCCCCAGTCCAAGGGAGACTGACAGTCATGTTTAGCTTCTTCCATTTTCTAATGATTGCTCCAACAGTGGACCTTTTTTCACCAAGCTGCTTGGCAATTTCCCCGTAGCCCTTTCCAGCCTTGTGGAGGTGTACAATTTTGTCTCTAGTGTCTTTGGACAGCTCTTTGGTCTTGGCCATGTTAGTAGTTGGATTCTTACTGATTGTATGGGGTGTACAGGTGTCTTTATGCAGCAAACGACCTCAAACAGGTGCATATAATTTAGAATAATAAATGTAGTGGAGGTGGACATTTTAAAGGCAGACTAACAGGTCTTTGAGGGTCAGAATTCTAGTTGATAGACCGGTGTTCAAATACTTATTTGCAGCTGTATCATACAAATAAATAGTTTAAAAATCATACATTGTGATTTCTGGATTTTTTTTTTTAGATTATGTCTCTCACAGTGGACATGCACCTACGATGACAATTTCAGACCCCTCCATGATTTTTAAGTGGGAGAACTTGCAAAATAGCAGGGTGTTCAAATACTTATTTTCCTCACTGTATATATATATATATATATATATATATATATATATATATATATATATATATATATATATATATATATATATATATATATATATTTTATTATTATTATTATTATTATTATTTATTTATTTATTTATTTTATTTTTTTTTTTACCAAAAATCAATTGAAAAATGCTGAAAGATTAAAGCTCAACTTTAGCTCAGGTCTAATGGTCATGTCACTCTGTATAATCACATGGTAAGACTGTCACTGATTGGCTGTGCTAAACTATGGTGCTGAACTTGTTATTGTTAGTTAGTTAGTTATGGTTTCACATAATGTATACTGGGTGGTTTTCTTTTGCTGACTGCTGCCGAATTTTGCAGGTAATTCAACATTAAAGGTAATTCAAAACAATCTACTTGAAAACAACGTGGATGCCAAAAGCAAAGCATTAATGTCTGTCATGGTTTATCCCTGCCTAAAGTACACACATGTAGCCATAAACTAATCAAGTTTTTGAATCCATTGATGTGAAATAAAAAAGCCATGAGTTAATGTTACGGTAAGTTCACTGAGTTCACTGAATGTAGTCTAAATAAAACTTTCTTTTGGCTTCTCCCATTAGGGGTCACCACAGCGGATCATCCGTATTCATAAACTGCATGTTCGATTTGGCATGTTTTTACGCTGGATGCCTTTCCGACCGCAAGCCTCCACATTTATTCAGGCTTGGGACCGGCACTAAGAGTGCACTGGCTTGTGCAACCCTAATGGCTGGGGCTGGTTCCCTGACTGGGAATCAAACCTGGGCCGCAGCGGGAGTGCCGCATCCTAACCACTAGACCACCAGGGAACCCTTGAATGTAGTCTAAAAAAAAAATATATATATATACACACACCAGTTGTGGGACGTCAGAGCCAGCAAGGCCTTCTCTGCTGGCCTAAACACTATCAAAAGCACTGACCTACATTTTCACCTTATTTTTTTATATTTGTTTCATGAAAATTTATTAATTTATTCCCATCAGTTTATTCTTTTCATTTCGTAGTGTTCCTCTCGGCCGCACTGCTTCCAGTACGTGTATGTGGATGTTATATTTTTTGTCCAATCAGATTTCAGCCTCTATGTGCTGTCATGTCAATCTAATCTGCCCAGGGCCTTCAAAATCAGTACTGCTGGACTTTTTACCATAGTCTCCATAAGAATTAGGTTTTTTTTTTAAACAATCTGATTTCAAATTCTTCTCAGCGAATTAGCGTCAGAATAGTGTCAGCATTTTTCCGTACTCTGATTGGTTGGTCAGAGGGAAACCGTTACAGCCAAGTTCAACTGGCAAAACACGTCTGTAGCTCTGCATACATTAACACATCTGAGTTAGCCTTTTTCATGCCTACGGAGGGAGAAAAATTTATTTGGTCTCAAACATATTTAAAAATCCATTTTAAAGATAAGCTAGACATCATGAGGAGGTCATCCAACTCTGAATCTAGCTAGCTTGTCTCAGCCTGGGAAAGGGTTTGGTTCACCACTTCCAGACCAGTGAATACGAGCAGTACCACTGGATTACAGCCTCTGAGGAGCGCTGCACATTATGAGTCTGCATCTCTGGTGAGTACGTTGTATTTTATGAAATTTTGTATGTTTTTGACATGTTATTAGACAAATATTGATTCTGAACATGTTGTTATATTGCGTTTTGTATTGTATTGATGGTTTCTATAATTGTGACGTGATAGTGGTGGTATTAAGCATATATATAAAGCAGTTTTATTACTTGTGCATGAAGTTATGCAAATATTAGCGCATGGACTAGTAGCACAAATGGCTGTTATTGTTTATAATTGCTCAAGAAATATCAGCATTTTATCCCAGCAAAACTGATTCAACTCATCAGGCAATAACCAAAGCAGCCATGAGGAAAATACAAAACGTAGTATGAAGTAACGGTATCAGTATGAGACAATAAGGCCAATCGCGATATCTCCATGATACCTGGAGAAACCTGAAGGTCCTATACATAGTATATGTCTTAGTATAAAAACAGCCAGCGATACGGCAGAATAAACTATTAAGAATATAAACATAAAGCCTTTCAGTATTTAGTTCATTATTTAAGACTGAAGTTCTGAATGTCTACTCACGCCTCATGTGCACCACCACAATAAAGAACAGAGTGATAGAAAGGGTTTTCCTCTCACATGCTGTCTTTTGGATGTTGGTTGGTCCTACATTTGACTTTATTTTACTAACAACACCACAATATCTGAAATATACCTTATCACAATATTGATAGCTCGATACACAGTACACAGAAACACATATATCCATTATTCCCAGCACACAGAGGCGATCAGTAAAAGTGCTAAAGTTAGCAATTAATGCAAATGCACTGGGAAAAAACAATACCATTTGAACATATCTATGTTCTGGAAATGTAACAATTAGACTAAAGAGTACATTTGGAAAAACCATTAGTAAGAACATTTTTTTTTTTCTTACCGTGTCTTCTTGACTTTCATGGTCAGCAGAAAGACTGAGAATAAAATAAAGTGCAAGAGAAAGAGTGTGTGGGTGAGAGGTGTTGCCGTTTCACATAAATGCAACATAGTGTTTCCTCTTTTAATTGGCGCTGAAGTTGTCACTCTTTCTGAATTTGAGAAAATCCTCCCATGAAGACGACTTCTCACACTCGGAATAGTAAACGGTTCGCAGTGTGTAGCACATCAGCAGCACCATCAGCACTGAAGCAGAACATTTCAGAGCTGCTTTCTGGCTTGTCTGTGATGAAGTCATTTGCATTTTCCTTTAGAAAAGCAGCTGCCCTGCAGCTTCATGCTCGAGTGATCTCATAAGCATAAGCATAAAAAAAAAAAGATAAAGAAAAGAAAAGTCACCGCAACAGACTTTTCATCATTTCCTTCTTTTGCAATGCAAAGATATATTTGTGGTAATGTTGCCTTGGTGATGAAGTCGGCTGTGAAATTATATTGGCTTTAATAGTCAAAGTACAAAGCTGATGAACAGACTGAATGTATGTACCCTCTCTAAGACCCTTTAGCACTAAACAACTAGCACATAACCCATTATAAAGCTAACATGCTGGTTAATGTTTCCATTAGCATGATGCTAATATGCTCAGCTCAACTTTAACCATCTGAAAGGTTCATTAGCATGATTTAGCCTTCAGATTAATAGCAGTGTCCTGTTGCCTTTGTTAATGTAGTAAATTGTGTCTGTCCAGAGAAAGCATGTCTGTCCTCTGTGGCCATGTTTAGGATTTAAACTAGTGCTGAAGTATGTGATATAAAAGTTTAATCAACTCATCGGTCCACTGAGTCTGATCACGTCAATAATGCTTAATTAGCTTCATTAACTGGTGTACTTATTGTATTGTATTGTATTGTATTTTATATTTATTACTATAACTGTAATACAAAAGCAAAGTGATTGTAAGGCATCGTTACAAAAAAAGCTTTTACTGCAACCATTTTCACACATTAAAAAGCGAAGCTTGGTGTGTCAGCATTAATGGAAACACCGTGTATGCAGTATTTCTTTTTTTTTTTCTACAACCCGCTCAGTGAACATGTGTGAAGAGAAAAAGAGGGGGTTTAGATGAACTGAGGAAGTGAAACCCACAGCACGGTCAGCTTCAATCCAACAGCAGCAAATTCACACGTTCCAAAAATTCAGTTTTACTTTATATAAAGAGGTATAACACACTGCAGAATAGAAATATATATCATATTCATAATATGAAGAGTATATTTCTATTTTTCTCACTCTTTTATAAACATTTATATGAAGAGTATAATGTTTTATTTTCCTATTTACCATTTATTTTAACAGAACCTGCCACAGTTTAATTTTTATTGATGTGCACTGCAGCTGCTGTGCCACACGGGGCAGTCACGAGACTCTACTGTTCTAAACATATATATATTTAAAAAAAAATATATAAATTTAGTGAAATAAATATTGTTTATAAAGAAAAATAAATAAATAAATAAATAAATATCTGATATCTGTTTGCTTAGTGAGATTCTTAGGCAGTAATTAAAAGAAATATTTGAATGTAAATAAATGTAACATTTTCTATGGATTAGTTGTATCCAACTGGTCAATGATGTGTAGCTTGTGTTTTACTAAATATGAAACCACCACCATTAACCGTACATTCTACATTTACAGGTGATCATTTACCAGAGGTGGGAAGTAAGGAAGTAAAAATTCTTCGTTACTGTATTAAAATAGATTTTTCTGGTATCAGTATTTTACTTCACAATTTTTTTTTTGACAACTTCTTTCACAAATATCTGTACTTTCTATTTCTTATGTCAATATTTTTTCTTCTAATTGTGCCATTTTCAGCCAATCAACCTGTTTCCTGTCATTGTGCTGCTTTTTCAATCCCCCCGTGCATCATTTCCTGTCTCTCACACATCACAGATGTAGACTAGTTTATGAAGCTCACAATGAGCAGGCAGAAGGCAGTAAGAAGTCTGGCGTTAACGTGGATGAGACAGAGGGAGTCACTGATTAAAACATGACTGAGAACAGAGACATTCCTGATCACCTGATCATCATCATCTTTTCTCTGCTTGTGTTCTATATGGTGGATCTTCAGCCTACATTCATTAGGTAACTACTTCTTCTTTTGGCTGCTCCCATTAGGCGGCAGCACAGCTGATTATCCGTCTCCATACCCCTGTCCTCTCCATTTGTCTCTTTCAAACCAACTACCTGAATGTTTTCCCTTCCCACATCCATAAACCTCCTCATTTGTCTTCCTCTCCTTCTCCTTCCTGGTGTCTTCATCCTCAGCATTCTCCTACTGCCCCATGTCCCTCCTCTGCACGTGTCCAAACATCTCAATTGGGCCTCTCTCACGTTGTACCCAAAACGTCCTCCAAGATCTCAGGTCTCACCACAGTCTTAAACTTTCCCTTTCACTCTCACAGATACTCTTTTATCACAAATCACTCCTGCTATCACTCTTCTCCACCCACTCCACCCTGCCTGCACTCTTTTCTTCACTTCTCTAACACACTCTCCATTACTTTGCATTGTTGACCCCAGGTACCTGAACTCCTCCACCATCTCCACCTCTTCTCCCTGCAGCCGCACCCCTCCACTGTCCTCCCTCTCATTCACACACATGTACTCTGTCTTACTCCTACTGACTTTCATTCCCCTTCTCTCCTGCATGTACCTCCACCTCTCCAGGCTCTTCAATATGTAAAGGGTCTACTTTTATTTGTTTTCACTGATAATAACAAAAAACTAATGTGCTTTTATAAAATTAAGAAAACAGACAGGGGGCGCTCTCTGCTGTCTCTGTCAGCTCTCTTCACAGACACAAATAAAACAACCTGAATGCATATTTGCCTCACAGACATAATACATATATAAATAGAAAACGCAAAAAGTCTACTTTTAAATAAACCAATTCACATCACAAATATTCTCTGATTCATGCCCATGTTAAAAGCATGTATTAATTTAAGGTACATTTAAACAGATAAAAATGTGCGATTAACAGAACTCATGACAATCATGCGATTAAATATTTTAATCAATTGACAGCCCTAATATCAGTATGACGTGACATCCAGTTAACAGCGTGAAACTAAAACAGGTAGAAGTAACAGCTACTTTTTACATATAAATGTTTCGTTTCGTTTTCTCCCGCTTATCCGTATTTCGGGTCGCGGGGGCAGCAGTCTAAGCAGTAACCCCCGCCTTCGACTGCTGCCCAATCCTCACAGCACCGTCCCTTACGGTCCCTCCTGCAGGTGGTGAGCCCACGGGAAGACATATAAATGTCAAAGCCCAAAATTCTTTACTTTAACTTGAGTAAAAAAGTGTACTGAGTGTCGACTGAGTAAAGGACGTGTGTACGTGTGTGTGTGTGTGTGTGTGTGTGTGTGTGTGTGTGTGTGTGTGTGTGTGTGTGTTTATACAGTATATACCTGTTGAACGTGTTGCAGCTTGATGTCTTTTTCAGATAGTAATTATTACTTGGAAGTTCAATAGATTAGCAGAAAATAAGAGTATGTTCCGGTAGATTCAGACTAATAATCTACTGTATCTTGGTTCTGCGCTGTTAATGAAGACCTTCGTGTACGCATCACGGCTCTGCCCTTCCCGCCGCTTTTGTTAGTGTATGGTTATGAGCTACAAAGATTAACATTTTAATCGCTGGAGATAATTGAACAATTGACAACCTGTGGTTTGGATTAAGGAAATGAACAGTACACATGCGGTTAGTGAAGTAAAACATCCCTCCCACCCACCACGCAGTATCAATGTAGGGCATGTGTGGTAAGTCACATGGTTCAGGGCCATGTCTAAATATAGCTATAGCAGACACACTTTGACAGAAAAGTTTGCAAAGATAACATCTAGAGAATTGCTTACAAAGTACGTTTTGTAAGTTTTAAAGAAATAAAAAAATAAAATATATACATTAACATAGATATTATGTATAGATGCTGCACAATCAAGGAAGTTTCAATGTTATCAAAGACCATCAGGGCTGGCAGCTTCTCATGCATGGATTCCCTTCAACTGTTTTGTCAACAGTTTAACTGTGAAACGCATCCTCATGTTTACTAGATAAGCAGGGGTGCTATTGTTCTCTTGTGCAGAGCAAATGGGGGAGCAGCTACAGTAGGTCTGGGATAGGACTGATACTCTGACTCCATGCTTTCACTAGATCAATCATTTTATTCACCAGGGATCTCACTTTTCCCATGATGACAAAGGGAATATATGTCTTAAATCTCCTTCCTTCTCTTCGTAACTATGCCTTCTGTTGTCTTGTTGCCTTTCCCCTACTTCTTTTCTTCCAAGGCTTCTTTTGGACCTCCTTTGGAAATAGCTGTGAAGAGACTGCAGCTGCCATTTGTAGGATGTTTAGCTTGTCTCGGCTATAAACAATGGCTGCATGATGTTGTTGTCCCCAAGAGGTATAGCTTTCCAGAATGAATGCTCCAAAAGCCAGGATAATATTTAAAACTTCTCCAAATTTCATCATTTTAGATGATGGCTGTGTATCTAGTGGTCGACTGCAACAAGCAGCCATCCAGGTTGATGCCTGCACTTTAATCCATCCTCAACTTGTGCAGTAATTGGCACTAAAATGCAAGACTCTTCATGCAACCTGTGGTCCTGAGCACATTTTAGTAGACTGTTAATATTAATTACAGTCCAAATCCATCCTTAAAGTTCTTGAGTTATTCCCAAAGCATTACGACGCAGCTTGAGTACCTGGAAGGGAACGTTCTGTATTCACGAGTAGTATATACGGGTGCTGAGTATCACCCACACACTCGTGGTTCCTGACACCTTTTCTTGACATCTAGCTGAGCCCACACCCAGATCGGGTGCCTTCCCTTTGTGCCTTCCCTGTGTGCCCATCCTTCCAGTCTCCTGTGTTTGGTGTTTCTCTCTCCTTCCAAAGCAGTTGTCTCTCCTTTTTATTGGGCTTCAAATGGACTAAAACATTGCACACGTATTAGTCTCCATCAGCTGCATGTGTACGCTACCACTCGGGTCCACCCTCCACACGCAAAGCAGCACCTTCTGCCACAACTACATGAAGGATGTCTGGTGTTGCTGGAAGAAAGAGCAACAGGCAGTAATTAACCCAGCAGATCTTTCTTTATTTTACTTTAACTTTCGCCCTGGTGCTTTTCTTTCCTACACTGAAGCCGGGTCTTACCACGCTCTCACGGTTCCGGACACCTTTCCTCAGCGTCCACCGAAACCCACTCACGGATCAGCCCATCTTTCTCTCTTCATCCATTCGTGCTCAGTCACCACTAGGTGACTCTTCCGCTCTCCTCTGCTTGGTGCCTTTCTTCTCTTTATTGGCATCGCCGGACTAAAACACAGCGCATTGATAAATCTCATCAGCTACAGCTGAAGTCTTACTGCTCATTCCCTCCATTCACTTGTGAGAAGAGATCAGTTACACACACCCGTGTGGTAGATCATCAACACGCCTTACTGACACATATACTGATATCCAAGTTGTCCTGAGAGACATGCTGAGAAGACACTGTATCTAAAATTAAAAGTTTTTTTCTTATCTTTCTGCTCTGAAGACCATGTCTGCACTTTCACCTTCTTCAATATCTCCTTCAGCATCAGTTATACATCTAGGGTAAGAAGTGAAAATGTCTATATTTTACCCAAGGTTGTCCAAATCAGAATGTAGAGCCACTGTGGTGTTCTTCTTAAGGCATGGAAGCCCAGAGATATCTTCAACAAGGTTCTGAGACACAACGATATCCTCTTAACAATCGTCAGACCGGGAGAGAGAGAAGGCAGCACATGGTGGACATCGGGTCAGGGATAAATAGCACCGAGACACTCATTGGTGCCTCTGATTATACATCTCCTCTCCTGTATCTCGAAAGTTAGCATTTTCTGCATCCATTTTATTAGGGTCATGTTCTGTCATGAGCAGGATGTGGATGCAAGTGCAGAGAATGTTGAATAAACTGCAAATGTACATGTGCTAAGTGACGGTGATGTGATGGTGCTGATGCCAATCATAGCCATTAATCCTGAAAGTCATACTGTGTTTGTGTGTCTGAGTTCTGTGTTTTACTTTTTTAATAAAAAGTATGTTCATGTATTTCAAAAATCACTCACATAAAAAGTGTCGTATTTTGGATATTTATTTGCAGTAAAAACAAAGCAAAAGAGGAATGTGTACAGTATATAAGCTGTGATTGGTAAAAGCAGCTGTACTGTAATGTATAGTAGTGCTTTATCCTGGTCAGAGCCACAATGGACCAAAGAGTCAATTCCAGAAATAATAAATATCTATTTCACTAAAGCCAGTAACTCAAAACCAACTCTACTTAGAAGGTCAGGATAATTTCAGCACATCAGAGTAACATGGATGCTCATGCCATCAACTGTAAATAAAACATTACTTCACTATTTTAAATAATTCTTTAGCAGTTATTACTGTATTTTATACAAATTAGCATAAGCACATTAGCAGCTTAAATCTATAACACTGACCTACACTTTATAGATTAGAGAAGGTTATATATCATCAGTATTGCTGGTGTCAGAACTCAGAACCGTCTCTGAGTGGACATGTCACAGGTGGATTCTTTGTTGCAATTGATTCCCAAAGTAGCACACTCAATAATAATAATAATAATAATAATAATAATAATAATAATAATAATAATAAAATAGACTCACAATATACCTCAAAAACCAATGAAGGATCTTCAGTTCTCAGATGAGGAAAAGCAAAACTTCTTTATTGCAGTCATGTTCCAATGAGCTCAACAGAAGGTGGTCACTCGATCAGGTCAAAATAATTGTCAGGGATTCACCCTGCCACGCCCCCCTCTGTAGCTGTCAGGGATTCACCCTGCCACGCCCCCGTCTGTAGCTGTCAGAGATCCACCCTGCCACGCCCCCCTCGATAGCAGTCACGCTGCTTCCCAAGATTACCGACAGCTGTGGCTCATGAAAGATCAGACTACATAAACTCACGTTCTTGAGTCACAGGCTGTCGGTCGTTATATTGTCAAGCTGGACAATCGCGTGGCTGCTCGACCGCCGGCTGTATATGCGAATTCCACTTCCGACTTGGATTACTCATTGCCGAAGGCTTTATGGATTATGCTTGGGACATTCGAACTCATAGCGGACAACGCGTATCGAGCGGATGTCTTTGTTTGTTGTTTTCAACGGCTTATGAGTGTTTTTGTGTTGTACGGTTGTTGAAATAAAAGGACAATGATCGGACTATATCGGCTTCCGCGTCTGCAGCCTGACAGAACAACCGACCTATACCGAACGCGGATTCGCCATTCTGCGATTCCGACGGCAACGGATCGGCAGCTGAACCCGGCTTCGGATTTCCTCCGGAAGCTCAGTGCCGCTTCTCGCGGTTCAGATCCACAGAAGCCGGATCATGAGAGCGCGGCTGCGCCACGCCCCTCAGAGAGCGCGAGGGGATTACCGGCTCGTTACTCGGGGAAAAAAGACGAATTGGGCGGATTTCTGCAAGGCATCGGCGAGTATGTGGCTGTTAACATTTCCCGGTTTCCTTCCGAACGAGCCAAGATTGCCCTCTGTATTTCCCTTCTGTCTGGAGAAGTTCTTGCCAAAGCCAGCTCACTATGGAGCGCCAAAGGGGGCAAATTCGGCTCACTCGCCGAATTCAGCGGGCTGCTTCTGGGGAAGTTGGGGATAGAGGTGGTGGATCTCCACTACAGTCCCCTTGAGGAGGAAGGTGCTCCATTCCAAGGTTCTCAAGAGCACGCGGCTCCGTGCCGGATCTCCCATGAGCCTGCAGCTCAGCCCCAATGTTTTGATGAGAGGGCTGCTTCATCTCAGGGTCTCTACCAGCGTGCTGCTGTGTTCCGGGTTCTCGTGGACGCACCACACCATCTCCGAGCGTCGGCGAGCACACCATGCCGTCACAGAGCTTCTACAGGCGTGCCGCTCTGTTCCAAGGTTCCCGTGGGCGTGCCACGCCGCCACAGTGTCTCCAGGAGCGTGCTTCCCCGCCACAGAGTCTTCACGAGAGCGCCGCGCCGCCACAGAGTCTTCACGAGAGCGCCGCGCCGCCACAGAGTCTTCACGAGAGCGCCGCGCCGCCACAGAGTGTTCACGAGAGCGCCGCGCCGCCACAGAGTCTCCAGGAGCATGCTTTCCCGCCACAGAGCCGTCACGAGAGCGCCGCGCCGCCACAGAGTCTCCAGGAGCATGCTTTCCCGCCACAGAGCCGTCACGAGAGCGCCGCGCCGCCACAGAGCCTTCACGAGAGCGCCGCGCCGCCACAGAGTCTCCAGGAGCATGCTTTCCCGCCACAGAGCCGTCACGAGAGCGCCGCGCCGCCACAGAGTCTCCAGGAGCATGCTTTCCCTCCACAGAGCCGTCACGAGAGCGCCGCGCCGCCACAGAGTCTCCAGGAGCATGCTTTCCCGCCACAGAGTCTCCAGGAGCATTCTTTCCTGCCACAGAGTCTCCAGGAGCATGCTTTTCCGCCACAGAGTCTCCAGGAGCATGCTTTCCCGGCACAGAGTCGTCACGAGAGCGCCGCGCCGACACCTCCAGTCACAGAAGGCGAAGTGACTCCTCCGAGTCCCTCTCCAGACGATGCCACATCCCAGAGCCCCTTCCAAGGCGACATCTCGCCCACGGAAAGCTCGGCTCTGCCCCAGGACCTCCAAGAGAGCTCCGCCCAGCTCCAGGTCCCTCCAGAGAGCTCCGCCCAGCTCCAGGTCCCTCCAGAGAGCTCCGCCCAGCTCCAGGTCCCTCCAGAGAGCTCCGCCCAGAGAGCTCCGCCCAGCTCCAGGTCCCTCCAGAGAGCTCCCCCCAGCTCCAGGTCCCTCCAGAGAGCTCCGCCCAGCTCCTGGCTCCTCAAGAGGGCACGACTCCGCTCCAGGCTCCTCCCGAGAGCTCGTCTCCGCTCCAGGCTCCTCCCGAGAGCTCGTCTCCGCCTCCGAGCGACCCCACGAGCTCGTCTCCGCTTCAGTGTCCCAAAGAGAGCTCCACTGATGTCGTGGACCTCCAGGCGAGCCCTTCTCCGCTCGTGGATCTCCAGGCAGGCTTCACCTCATTTCCAGGCTGCTCAGTAGGCTCCGATCTGCTCCTAAGGGTCCCAAGGAGCGCCCCTACGCCCAGGGGTTTCCCTGTGCACTCACCCCGGCTCCAGGACTGCGAAAGGGAAGTTGAACCGCTGCCCCCGGGTTCCACCGACGGCGACGGCTCACCCCACAGTCCCGCAGAAGGCGACGGCTCGTCTCCAGCGCCCGCAGAAGGCGACGGAAATCAGCCCAGCTGGTCAATGACCTGAAAAGAGCTGGGACCACCGTTTCCAAGGTTACTGTTGGTAATACACTAAGACGTCATGGTTTGAAATTATGCATGGCACGGAAGGTTCCCCTGCTTAAACCAGCACATGTCCAGGCACGTCTTAAGTTTGCCAATGACCATTTGGATGATCCAGAGGAGTCATGGGAGAAAGTCATGTGGTCAGTTGAGACCAAAATAGAACTTTTAGGTCATAATTCCACTAAACATTTTTGGAGGAAGAAGAATGATGAGTACAATCCCAAGAACACCATCCCTACTGTGAAGCATGGGGGTGGTAGCATCATGCTTTGGGGGTGTTTTTCTGCACATGGGACAGGGCGACTGGACTGTATTAAGGAGAGGATGACCGGGGCCATGTATTGCGAGATTTTGGGGAAAAACCTCCTACCCTCAGTTAGAGCATTGAAGATGGGTCGAGGCTGGGTCTTCCAACATGACAATGACCCGAAGCACACAGCCAGGATAACCAAGGAGTGGCTCTGTAAGAAGCATATCAAGGTTCTGGCGTGGCCTAGCCAGTCTCCAGACCTAAACCCAATAGAGAATCTTTGGAGGGAGCTCAAACTTCGTGTTTCTCAGCAACAGGCCAGAAACCTGACTGATCTAGAGAAGATCTGTGTGGAGGAGTGGGCCAAAATCCTTCCTGCAGTGTGTGCAAACCTGGTGAAAAACTACAGGAAACGTTTGACCTCTGTAATTGCAAACAAAGGCTACTTTACCAAATATTAACATTGACCTTCTCAGGTGTTCAAATACTTATTTGCAGCTGTATCATACAAAGAATTGTTAAAAAATCATACATTGTGATTTCTGGATTTTTTTTTTTAGATTATGTCTCTCACAGTGGACATGCACCTAGGATGACAATTTCAGACCCCTCCATGATTTCTAAGTGGGAGAACTTGCAAAATAGCAGTGTGTTCAAATACTTATTTTCCTCACTGTATATTGAAATTACGAATTGGTCTTGATTTCTTTACAATAAATATGAAGTGGTTTACAATGTAATTAGATGTAAATTACATACAAAAAAATAAATTAATTAAACTCACATCTTATATTGAGGTATTGAGCAGGAGAGTGGAGATGTTCATATCCTCTTACAGCACAGTTATAACTGCCTGCATCCTCACTGCTGACTGGCTGCAGGTGGAGTTCGTTGCTCTTGAAGGTCTTTGTCGTCTTAATATTACTCTTTTTGTACCAGATGAATGTTGGATCAGTCAGACTGCAGGTGGTTTTACAGGACAGAATGACTGATTGTCCCTCTGTCACTTCTGCAGGAGTGATCAGCTGAAGATCTTAATCATTGAAACATATATTCTGTTTCAGTGAATAAACTTTGCAAATAATTTAGCGCATAAAATCCGAATGCAACGATTTCAATTCTAATAAACCCATATTTTATTCACAACAGTATATAGACAAAAAAAAAAAAAAAACATCTCAACATCTTCAGCTCTGCTACCTCCAGCTCCACCTCCTGTCTTTTACTCAATGCCACTGTCTCTAAACCCTACAACATCTCAGGTCTCACCACAATCCTATAAACTTGTTTAGAAAAAGTTTAAAAGGAGCACTTTTACTTTTACTAGAGTCGTATTCTACCTACTCTCTATCTAATTTTACACAACTACATGGTTTGTGTACTTCGTTGACCAAGAAAATTGACTTTCTTAAATCCTTAAAGCACTAGAAGTTTGGCTGTCAGAAAACTTCTGAACAATAGACAAAGAGAGAAGCCGGGAGACAGAGCAAAGGAGAGAAAGAACGGAGTTAGATAGCAGTCCTTAAGTCTGAATGATTGCAAACAGGGCAATGTGAAAAGAGCAAACCGTATTCGTGGGGATATCAAAACCAAAAGTATTGTTTCCATGATGAGGAAAAGGGCTGAAAGGTCTCAAACTGACACAGAGCGAGAAGGCAATCTGGAAATGAACTTTTTTTATACTTAGTGAATATGGCTCCACACTGGTGACATTACATAAATAATCCTTCAGGCTGGAAAAGCCCATCATATGGAGATAGGGAGAAAGAAAATGGTCTACTGAGGGAACTGAACCAAGTCGAGCTTGGGCATGCTGATCACACCACTCCCAGAATCATGTACCCATAATACCAGCAAAGTAATTTGTCCTTTTACAGTTCAACAAAAAGCTCCTACACTTAAATCGATTTTAGCTATTGTGCTTTTTGCGCGATGGCTTTTTTAGCCATTTAAAAGTCAATTCTCCAATCTCTAACTCAACATGTACCACAGTCATTCATACACATACTGTTAATAAATAGTTATGAGATATTCAAACACTAAAATTAGAATTGCTAGATGAACAATTGGCAACCTTGGTTTTAATTTAAAAGACGTTAACAATATGAATATTCCATATGAATATAGGGCATGTGTGGAAAGTCACATGCTTCTGGGCCATGGTTATTTATAAACCTCTGCTAAAACAAAGAAATGAAAGTTGTAAGTGAACTGCAAGTCAGATTGTATTATATACAGTGAGGAAAATAAGTATTTGAACACACTGCTATTTTGCAATTTCTCCCACTTAGAAATCATGGAGGGGTCTGAAATTGTCACCGTAGCTGCATGTCCACTGTGAGAGACATAATCTAAAAAAAAAAATCCAGAAATCACAATGTATGATTTTTTAACTATTTATTTGTATGATGCAGCTGCAAATAAGTATTTGAACACCTGAGAAAGTCAATGTTAATATTTGGTACAGGAGCCTTTGTTTGCATTTACAGAGGTCAAACATTTCCTGTAGTTTTTCACCAGGTTTGCACACACTGAAGGAGGGATTTTGGCCCACTCCTCCACACAGATCTTCTCTAGATCATTCAGGTTTCTGGCCTGTTGCTGAGAAACACGGAGTTTGAGCTCCCTCCAAAGATTCTCTATTTGGTTTAGGTCTGGAGACTGGCTAGGCCATGCCAGAACCTTGATATGCTTCTTACAGAGCCACTCCTTGGTTATCCTGGCTGTGTGCTTCGGGTCATCGTCATGATGGAAGACCCAGCCTCGACCCATCTTCAATGCTCTAACTGAGGGAAGGGGGTTGTTCCCCAAAATCTCGCAATACATGGCCCCGGTCATCCTCTCCTTAATACAGTGCAGTCGCCCTGTCCCATGTGCAGAAAAACACCCCCAAAGCATGATGCTACCATCACCATGCTTCACAGTAGGAATGGTGTTCTTGGGATGGTACTCATCATTCTTCTTCCTCCAAACACGTTTAGTGGAATTATGACCCAAAAGTTTTATTTTGGTCTCATCTGACCACATGACTTTCTCCCATGACTCCTCTGGATCATTCAAATGATCATTGGCAAACTTAAGACGTGCCTGGACATGTGCTGGTTTAAGCAGGGGAACCTTCCGTGCCATGCATGATTTCAAACCATGACGTCTTAGTGTATTACCAGTAACCTTGATAACGTCCCAGTTCTTTTCAGGTCATTGACCAGCTCCTCCCGTGTAGTTCTGGGCTGATTTCTCACCTTCCTTAGGATCATTAAAACCCCACGAGGTGAGATCTTGCATAAAGCCCCAGTCCGAGGGAGATTGACAGTCATGTTTAGCTTCTTCCATTTTCTAATTATTGCTCCAACAGTGGACCTTTTTTCACCAAGCTGCTTGGCAATTTCCCCGTAGCCTTTTCCAGCCTTGTGGAGGTGTACAATTTTGTCTCTAGTGTCTTTGGACAGCTCTTTGGTCTTGGCCATGTTAGTAGTTGGATTCTTACTGATTGTATGGGGTGGACAGGTGTCTTTATGCAGCTAACGACCTTAAACAAGTGCATCTAATTTAGGATAATAAATGTAGTGGAGGTGGACATTTTAAAGGCAGACTAACAGGTCTTTGGGGGTCAGAATTTTAGCTGATAGACAGGTGTTCAAATACTAATTTGCAGCTGTATCATACAAATAAATAGTTTAAAAATCATATATTGTGATTTCTGGATTTTTTTTTTTAGATTATGTCTCTCACAGTGGACATGCACCTACGATGACAATTTCAGACCCCTCCATGATTTCTAAGTGGGAGAACTTGCAAAATAGCAGGGTGTTCATGTATATACACTGGAGATGTTGTAAAGATTCAATATTTTTGAAATCACAGATTTGGAATGTCCAACTTGTCTTGCTATGGCTGATAGGGTCATCCCTTTGGCCTTCATCTGGACAACCTGCTGCCAGAGGCTTTCAGTCACTTTAGAAAAGCCCACCATCTTGCAGAGTCAGTGAAACTGGAAGTTAGGCGGCCAGTTAAATAAGGGTTGACAGATAATCAAGGAAATTAGCACCAGGTGCCAGATTAACACCAATAACTGGGAGATATCTGAAAGTGTTTTCTTTAATTTTGATCAGTGTGTTTTCTGCAAAATAATGTATTTTTTTTAAAATGCCTTAGTTATTTTGTGGAAAAGGTGGTCTGGTAGTATGGTATAGACAAGACAAAAACTCCTTGAACTGTTGAGCAGTGAAGATGACATTATTTGAGAATTGTTCAATTGTTTATATATTGTTCTCTAATTTTGATCTCCAGTGTATATATACAGTGACTTGCGAAAGTATTCGGCCCCCTTGAACTTTGCGACCTTTTGCCACATTTCAGGCTTCAAACATAAAGATATAAAACTGTAATTTTTTGTGAAGAATCAACAACAAGTGGGACACAATCATGAAGTCTTCAGAGGGCCTTGGCAGATGAATAGTTGTTCCGACTTTCTCCACAATCTTGTCCAGTGGACATAGCAGTCCAGTGCTCGGAATGCCTGGAGTTTAACAGGTCGTGGGATGACCGAGGGCAACTTGGGGATGTAACCTGCTCTAGGGTGCGGGGAAAGAAATAGCCATGCCTGGAGTAAACTCCAGAAAGGAAGGGGCCACAGAGAGGGCAAGAGAAGGAGCCAGAGCTGCAACCACACATTTTTTTAAGGTGCGGGGTGACCAGGCAAGGCCAAACGGAAGAACCCGATATTGGAAAGCTTTGACTCCATGACCAGAGCCTGCTCGGTTCCCAACAGATTGGGTCAGACCCGTTAAAACATGGCGGACGAGACCCGAACTAGATTGTATAAAGCCTCTCTCAACAGTGTGCAGGACCCATCAAGACACATCTGGCAGAGATTTCCAGGCTGCCAGGTGGATTTTTATTAAGGTTATCAGTCTGACTATCGTGAGAAGAGGTCGGCCAACCCCAAAGTTAGCTAGCTTGTTTAAGCCCAGGAAAGGGTTATTTTGCCACTTACAGACCGGTGCATACGAGCAGTACCACTGGATTACAGCCTCTGAGGAGCGGTGCACATTATGAGTCTGAATCTCTGGTGAATATGAAGTATTATATTTACATTTGTATGTTTTTTTTCATGTTATTAGACAAATATTGATTCTGAACTCCTTCAGATGATGTAGGTGCACAGTTGTGGTTATAGTGCAGAGGTTTGGAGTCTTAACTGCGTTTCTTGCTTTAGTAAAAAGCAAGTATTGTCTCTCTGTAATGCCAAGTGTTGTTATATTGCGTTTTTTGCATAGTATTGATTGTTTCTATAATTATGACATGATAGTAGTGGTATTAAGAGGTGGATCAAGTCAGGTAAGTCCCCACTGAAGACCCAGGTACCAAATGCACAGCCTGCCACTGACTCTAAAGCATGACAACTGATTTTTGTGAACTCTCTTCATACACCGAGTTCTTTGCAAAGCTGAGTATTACACTATATTAATGCTGATTAATGGTTACATGTATTAAGATTGGATTCAAACTAATAAAAGCAATGTTATCTGAAGGATATTGCTAAATGATATTATACATTACTAGATCCTTCTACTAATAGCTGAAGCTGACCTAAGCTAAATTACATTGGTGAACTTTATGCACCCTATTATGCAAGAGGAGTCAAAACGTCATGCGGTCTCTCTGTTTTCTCTGCATAGCCAAGGTGTTTAACCACATAGACTTCAGATGTGTATCAATATCTTTGTCTGTCATTTACTGACATTTTCTAATGTGTTCCATACATGACTTCTGACTGAATTTTGCACAGTGCATGGTGCACCTGCACATGCCTCTTCTCTGGATGATTTTTTTTGCACACTGTGCACAATGCACCTGCACTCACCAATAAACCGACCTTACTATTACTACTAAATCTTTTTTTACTGTTATTGCTGTTATTATTTATATAAAATATATTATTATATTTATATTTATTATCATTATATTATAAACCAAACCAGCTAAATTTGTCAACAGTAACAATAAACATTATAAATAGATTCTTAATGTGCCTACTTAACCTTCATGTCCGATAGCCATACAGAGAGTGTGAGAACTTTATATTATCAGTTGGACTTGAGCCTCTGTCTATACCAAGCCTTGTTATTGTGTTCACACTTTTGATCTTCATCTGTGTTGTGTCAGAGGTGGGTTCAAGAATTAGCTTTAAATCATAATGCTTGTCATCTGTGTCTTATTACAGTCACCTTACATAAGTTTGTCTCTTTGTGCTTTGAGGAATGGCCATAACCCTCGACAGAGTGTGTGGCTAAGCTGGCTGATTATACAGTGCATACACTCACACCCACCCACCCACACACACAAATAGTGTGAACTTGAATTTGAGAGAGTTGAAGCCACTCAGAGTTCAGGGTGGGCTTGTTTATCAGTTTTAAAGTGAATCCTCCATGGTCTTACTCAAAAAGTACCTCAGTCCTCCATACAGATAATGTTGATAAATAAATATGATCTATGCAAAGATTACAGCATTATTTTAAAGAAGTCAACATGCCATAAATTCACATTAGGTTAATTAACACCCCATCAAAACATACTGATGTGGGGCATGTGTGGAAAGTCACATGCTTCTGGGCCATGGCTATTTTTAAACATGGTCACAGCAGACACTCGTACTCTGCAAAGACAAAGAAATGAAGGTTTAATGTTGCAAAAATGTAGTTTTACTGCATGTCAGATTCACACTGAAGAATATTTCTGATTTTGAAAATACGATTCTGTGCAAGCATTAACAAAAAATAACGTTATAAAGAAATACTTCAATAATAAATCAAATGTTTGTCAAATGCACACCATCCACTCTAGTCAGATTCTAATGCTTAGAAGCCCATTATAGGAGATTTAGGATGTGTATAGTGGTGAATATAGGAGGTTTAATTGCTCTGCAGTGATGTAACCCAATGCACATCAATGTATATGAGAGACCATCGTCCTTCCTGTTACTGGTCTGTACATAAGCAATTTAAATATGTACCACCACTACAATAGGAGGAACGCCTACTAGTTCCTGCTACATCAACCTTCAGAAGTGATTGATTACTTGCTGCTTAATATTTCACATTTCTTACAATTTCTTGTTTTTCTTTGTCTGAACTGAGTTGTTTATGACAAATTGTCTAATTCAACAGAATTAGCAAATAAATTGTGTTTGGATATTGTACATAGGTAAGAAGGTACTGTAAGAAAATATTTAATATATTTGAATTATTGAATACACCCAAAACTCGATCCACATTTTCCTAAATAAGTAGAGTTGCAGGGTAGTTTTTTAAATATTAAACTTTGGTGTTTTTATATTTTAAAATCTCTTAATAATCAACCCTCAGTAGAGGTCTGGATATGTTTTAAAGTAAAAAACAAAATCCAGAATTTAATCTGAACTGACCTTGACCTGACTAATACAGAATTCTTTTTTTAAGATAACTGTAGATCCAAACTCAAAACTTTTTTTGCTTTTTGCAATAAGCTGTATTTTAAGATTACATGCAACATTTAGTGAACAAGATGCACCCTCACAAACAAAAGCAGACAGATGGTTAAACATTTTTTTTTTTTTTTTTTTTTTTTTTTTTTTTACTGTACATGGGTAGAACACAGAAAGGACAAATAACTCCAGATACAGTCCAGAAAAGTCCGTAATTCTATACAATGGCAAACAGGGCAGTATGGAGCAGGCAAAAACAAGGAGCAGACTGGAAGAAGAGTGGACCAACATCACACCAGAGCAGAGTGAGAGACTAGTGCTGTCCTGTGGCTGCAGATGTGCTGAAGGCATTCAGAGCAGAGGCCTGTACACTTCTTACTAATTGCTGACTGTTGTAACCTTCAGAAAATGTTGTTGTTGTAATCTTTTTCCATGCTACAGTCATTGTTGTTCTCTAATTTTTGATTAGTGTGTTTTCTGCAAAATAATGTTTTTTTTTAAATGCCTTAGTTATTTTGTGGAAAAGGTGTTCTGGTAGCATGTTATAGACACGACAAAAACTCCTTCAACTGTTAAACAGTGAAAATGACATTATTTCAGAATTGTTCAATTGGTTATAAATTGTTCTCTAATTTTGATCTCCAGTATATATATCATATTTATATACCACTTAATGTAAAATTCATTGAGTAGCACTGAGCCAGAGCAATTTCAAATCTCCATGTCACAGCAGTCATTGTGGTCTACATGCTTGAATGCTATGGACTAGAACAGTCTCCAACTATTGATTGAGAACAGATCAAAGACCCAAATAACCCTAGCAAGAAAGCGGCTAAGCTAGCTGATCATACAGTGCATACACTCACACCCATACACACACATACACAGACACCCTCACACCCAAACACACCCAGTGTGAACTTGAATTCGACTGAGTGGAAACATCAAGTTCAGGGTTGTTTATTCATTTAAAAGTGAATCCTCCACTTTCTCACTCAAAAAGTACCTCAGTCCTTCACACATTTAATGTTAATAAATAGTTATGGTCTATGCAAGGGCTAAAATTTTAATTGCTTAAGATAAACAATTAGCAAGTTTGGTTTAAAGAAGTCAACTTTCCCTACATTCACATTGGGTTACTCAACACCCTTCACCCCCTCAATATATATTGATGTAGGGCATGTGTAGGAAGTCACATGCTTCTGGCCATGGCTATTTATAAACATGGCCACAGCAGACACCCAACACTGCGAAGAGAATAAAATGAAGGTTTTAATTTGCAAAAATGAACTGCATGTCAGATTCACACTGAATATTTCAGATTTTGAAAAAAGGTTTCCATGCAGGCATTAACAAAAAATAACTTCTAAATTCTAAGGTGTTCATGCATCAATTAGAGCATTATGCTGCTTCTTCATCCTATAGTCCATCCTGGTGCCATTTTGTACACAGAAGTGTTATGTGCCACACAGGAACAAACAATTCTTGCTTCTCTTATTGCTCTTTGTCTCCCTTTCTTCAGGGCTTTCCTCATCTGCATGTGCAGGATCCAGTCATTGGTGCAGTAGGGGGATTTGCCGCACCACTCATGGAGGTGGGGGTGGAAAGTTCATGCTGTGATTAAAAACCCCTTTCTCTTACACCAGGAAGCTATAAAAGCACATGTAGTAAAGCCGGCACTGTCTTCTGTCTGTTAATGAAGCGCTCTATGTGTGTGTTTGTCCCCTTACAGGTTGGTAATGTCGGGAAATAAAAAGAAAAATGAATAATCAAGCGATCGTTCCGACTGTGCACATAAACAGCCCGTGAGTCGCTTGCTTGGGAATGGAGCACGTTAGGTCGGTTTCCGAGAAAACCAGTTGCGCACATTCTGTGCATATTGCCTAACCTTTGGTCAGGGTCTTCCTTTCTTTCCGGACCTGTAAACCTCGGCTAAGCCGTATTTAGCCTGCCTTGTCAGTTTCAATCCTTGTTGTACTCCAATGCAGTTGGACTGAAAGAGTGTGGCTGGCTGGCTATCTCTTCCCTGGTGTCACATCGTCCCTTTAAGACCCTGGCACTGCCCATCAAGCCCCCTTCGTAACATGGCTGTGCTGTTGGGTAAGGCTTACGCCTCAGCAGGTCAAGCTGCTGCATGCCTGCACACCATGGCGGTGTTAAAGCCAGCTGATGGCTGGGCAGACCATGGTTTGTGGACCTGGTAGCCCTTCTCGAACAGCCTCTCTGGGAGATACCTCTCAGACAGGGGTGCAAATGTTTACGCACACCCAGAGTTGTAGAGCCTCTGGCTGTGGCCCCTGAGGGTCGTATGCCGCTAGATAGCACCTGTTCATTGTATGGTTCGAACAGCACCGATTGGATTCAGTTAACTGCCTGGTTGGTTTAGTGCTGGAATTCCTTCAAGATCAGTTTGCCAAAGGGTTGGCTCTGTCCACCCTTAAAGTCTACGAGTCTGCCATTTCGGTGTATTATGCCCCCTTGGCAGGGCAATCACTTGGCAGAGACCCGCTGGTGACACGTTTTCTCCGCTAGAATGACGCAGCATCTCGTTCCCTCAGAAAAACCAGGGTTACATACGTAACCTGAATATGTTCTTGCTTATGTCCTTTTTCTTCCAGCAAACATAACAAAAACACCAGATGTTAATCCCTAAACCCTACACTTAACGTACATTATTTATACCCAATCATCTCACTGACCTATTGTCAATTAATTTAATTAGTTTCAAAATGTTTCTCTAACTGTTTAATTGTATTAACACTTTTCTATGTTCTGTTGTAAATAAAATATGGGTCTGAAATTTGCTAATCATTGCATTCTGTTTATTTATTTATTTATTTACTTTTTTTGAAATGTGGTTATATTTCTGATTTTTGAGCAGCTAAATTATGGCTGATGTGTAGTAGGGATGGTGTGACAAATAAAAGAAAGAAAGAGTCCACAATTTTAGATATTTATTTATTTATTGCTCTATTAAGAATTTAGGAAAGAAAAAAAAAATTAAGAAAAAAAATATATACACTCACTGGCCACTTTATTAGGTACACCTTACTAGTACCAGGTTGGACCCCCTTTTGCCTTCAGAACTGCCTTAATCCTTCGTGGCATAGATTCAACAAGGTACTGGAAACATTCCTCAGAGATTTTGGTCCATATTAACATGACGGCATCAAGCAGTTGCTGCAGATTTGACGGCTACACATTTGTCGGCTGCAAATCTCCCGTTCCACCACATCCCAAAGGTGCCCTATTGGATTGAGATCTGGTGACTGTTGAGGCCATTTGAGTACAGTGAACTCATTGTCATGTTCAAGAAACCAGTCTGAGATGATTTGCGGTTTATGACATGGCGTGTTATCCTGCTGGAAGTAGTCATCAGAAGATGGGTACACAGTGGTCATAAAGGGATGGACATGGTCAGCAACAATACTCATGTAGGCTGTGGCGTTGACACAATGCTCAATTGGTACTAATGGGCCCAAAGTGTGCCAAGAAAATATCCCCCACTCCATTACACCACCACCACCAGCCTGAACCTTGTTTTGGTGAGCCTGTGCGAATTGTAGCCTCAGTTTCCTGTTCTTAGCTGTCAGGAGTGGCACCCGGTGTGGTCTTCTGCTGCTGTAGCCCATCCGCCTCAAGGTTTGACGTGTTCAGAGATGCTCTTCTGCATACCTCGGTTGTAACGAGGGGTTATTTGAGTTACTGTTGCCTTTCTATTAGCTCAAACCAGTCTGGCCATTCTCCTCTGACCTCTGGCATCAACAAGGCATTTGCGCCCACAGAACTGCCACTCACTGGATATTTTATCTTCTTCCTAGAGATGGTTGTGCGTGAAAATCCCAGTAGATCAGCAGTTTCTGAAATACCCAGACCAGCCCGTCTGCCACCAACAACCATGCCATGTTCAAAGTCACTTAAATCACCTTTCTTCCCCATTCTGATGCTCGGTTTGAACTGCAGCAGATCGTCTTGACCATGTCTACATGCCTAAATGCATTGAGTTGCTGCCATGTGATTGGCTGATTAGAAATTTGTGTTAATGAGCAGTTGGACAGGTGTACCTAAAAAGGTGGCCGGTGAGTGTATATATATATATATATATACACACACAATTAAATGACCCAATTTAAATACACACTGCAAATTAACACTCCAGAGTACACATGATAAACACTACAAACAAAAATAAGAAAAAAAGAAGCACATGTAATATTGAAATGTAAATATATTTAGGCTTGTGATTAAATATTATATATATATTGTGTCATACAAATGAGCAAAAGCAATTATCCGAGAGAATATTTCAGGTAACTGATGCTATTCCGGACTGTTGGCTGATTTTTGACTCCTTTGTGAAGAAGGAATTTTAGGAAACAAGTTTGTTTTATTTTGAAGGAAGCTAATTGGTTTAAAAATCCTATCTTAAATTTGACTGGTCTTTCAACTGGGTTCTGAGTTAGTGGGTGGAGATTGTTATCTCTATCTAAATATCTGTGACTGACAGCTTACAGCTGAATCCTGGTAATATTTACACTTATACAAAATCCTCTCATTCACTTTTTTACATTACATTACTTGAGATCTGTTGGTTTTTATACAGCGAGGGTCCAGAAGACATCAGAAGATCTAAAGCTGGATTTATACTGTAATAGTTTTCAGGCTGATTTTGTGACACACAAACTTTACACATCAGAAACAAACTGATTGTTTGCTGAGGTGAAATCTGAAGTCCTACAGCCCATAATGCAACACGCTGACCAGCAGATAATGAAGTGCCACTGTTCTGTTATGAGTTGTGCAGCGACTGGGGGATAAGAGGGACAAACTTATAATACAGATAAATTGAGTATATAGTTGGAAGCACAGTCTGCCCGCATTCTCCAGCATTATATGTAGCGAATTTAGCTCGCAAAGAAAAGGGAATATTTATACTGTAAGTAATTATAACGGGTTAGTTACTCCTAAATATTTAAATTAAGTTGAATTGACGGTAATGGAATTAACATTACACTTATTTGTCTGTTTGTCCGGCAAACAGACAGTATAATTTTATATTAATTCTATAAAAGAGGTATCTCCCTGGCCAAGAAAGACGTAACCCCCTTTTACTTTATACCGTAAATTAAATTAAATGAAATAGAGCATGTAGTTCAGACCTGATGTTGCAGGAACTTCATTTATGGAACGTACTCAGAGATCATCACTTATGAAAAATACGGCGTTTAATGAATGAGACAAACACAACATAAAACTAACTACACAAACAAACAAACAAAAGAAATAAAGAAAATTAAAATTAAAATAAAATAAAAAGAAAGTTGAAATTAGGAAAGGAGGAAGAGAAAGGAAAGGAAGAAGGAGATAGAGAAAGGAAAGGAAGAAGGAGATAAAGAAAGGAAAGGCCGCTTACTTCAAATGAATCACATCCTAACTGAGAAACGTCACGGAAATTTAAATTTGCCTTAATATTAAGGGGTTCAAACTTAACACGCATCTAAATGAGTTGGTAAACCGGTTACTTGCATTGACTTGTTGCACAAGAGTCCGGATGCGGTAGACAAAAGAATCTTGGACTAGTCAGTTAGGATGGAGTCAGATGTTCTCCCAGCTTCTCCTGAAGATCAGAGCAGATGGTGTTTTGAAGATAAAGCTTGCTGGAAGATCTCAAAGAGATTTGAGATCTAGTTCCGAAGAGTCGCTGCTGAGCTGTTCGAAGCGTCCGTTGGGTTCAAAGTGTTTTAAAGGTCCTGAACCCCACCCATCCTTGGGGGAATGGCCAATGCTATGGCCTGAAATTTTTGGAGGGAAAAACTTCCTTTGTTCATGCATCTGTGGGCATGGTTTCCGGGCTATACTTGCTTTTGGAGGACTTTAAAGTTTTATTCAAAGTGAATTAAGACGGTATGGTACATTTCATGATCAAATAAAATGCACCATTGTTTGAAAAATAAGGAAACAGATAATGTTGCGGTCATTTGGATACTAAACATGAAAAGGAATGACAGTATAAGGAAGTAAACTTACAGAGATCAGTAATTACTTGATGTTAATACAATGTTGTATTCTGATAAATAAAATGCACCCTTGTCAGGAAAGTAAAGAACAGATACTTCTAAGTCAATCAAGCCTTAAGAAGAGAAGAGACAACATTTAACGCAGAGTTATATTGCTAAACATTTAGTAAACATAAATCTAAACATAGTAGAAGATACAAACAAGATGTATGTTTGTATCATGTGAAGTGGGACATTCTATTTATTATTTAATTAATAAAAGAATGCTCCCTTTTGGTGTGTGTTTGTGTCTGCATATGTGTGTGTGTCACAAACAGACGTACTGGGGCCGAGTTCCGAGAGTGAATTGTTTTATGGTCTGAGGGTCGCTGTGAATTCAACCAGAGAGACCAGGGGGGTTATCTGGCTTTCGGGGTGGTGTGTGTGTGTGTGTGAGTGTGTGTGTGTGTGTGTGTGTGTGTGTGTGTGTGTGTGTGTGTGTGTGTGTGTGTGTGTGTGTGAGGGTCAAACAGAATATCTGCAAAGGGGGTTATCTGTCTTGTGGTAAAATCCAAACGTTCTGGAGCCGGTTGTGTGTGTTTGTCACAAGCAGCCATGCTGGATTAAGTTTCGAGTTTGGATTGTTTCATGAGTTTTATGACTTTATTGTTTAATGGGTCCCGGTAAACTAAACAAGAGTTTAGGATTTGGTTCTGTTTAGTGTCTTTTCGGAGGGGGAGTGTGACACTTTACGGATATACCACCCCCTATGAATGTTTCACCTTTTGATTGAGATGTAGATGTCATAGGTTAAAAGGAATGCCTGGGACATGAAGTCTAAATGACCTGTGCCAGACGCTACGGCTGCATTTATAAATGAGTCACTGAAGTTTCTAGAAGCTTTAAACTAAAACCAGGTGGAAGTTGGTGATGCTGATGTTGGATAAACAGATACATTCTGTTCATTTCATGCTGCTGTAGATCACACTGAGATCCTCAGCATTGGAAGACCTACAGAAGGAGAGTAAATGATCAATAAATGATTATCCAGCAGAAGATCTTTTCCAGATCTGTTAGATTGAAGGAAACAGACCAGCTCTTCTCACCTGTCGTCAGCACCGGTGCATGTAAATTTAACACTAGCGTACTGAACCTCGTCCTCCCCAGAGGCAGAAGTGATTGCAGCAGAACTTCCAGCATCCCCGAGATCAACAGCACGCTGGCGTACAACTTTAGCATACAGGTCTTCATCCTGATTGGCCGAGGCTGAATCAGATGCAGCGTTGACTCTATTCACCGCTACATTTTCATAAAAATCCTGAGGTGGAGAGCATGAGATCACAGATCAGAATCAGAATCAGGTTTATTGGATAAGTGTGTTGACACACACACACACACACACACACACGAGGAATTTGGTTCCAGCTGTTAGTGACTCACAAATTACAGACATAAATAACACTATACATTCAGCTTGGACTTTACAAGACAAAACAGACGATGTGAGACAATATAGACAGTATGAGTACGAGAGACAGAGAGGTGGCAAACATCTAACTTTATATCACAGCACTGTTAAATTCTGGATTGTGATTGGTCAGAAGGTGTTGATTTATTAATAATAACAGCAGATCTTTCACTTGTTCTAATGTCAAGGCTGAATTTTGTCCTACAAATTTCAAGAGATTTTGAATGACTTTCCACAACATGTATGTAACTGCAAATGGACAAAAATATTTAACATGATGTTTAATAAAAATTATTGGTGAAAGAGAAATAAAACACGTGGGAATGTGCTGTTATTGGAAAAGAATCAACTTCAAGCAGGTAACAGTTCCTCTGCCTTATTACATTATACTGTTGTTTAATATACTGTGAAAGCAGCACATGACATACAAACACAAGTCAACAATTATCTGTACACTTTTTTACCTCTTTTACACTTTGGTCAATTCTTTTATTTTTCCTGCTGATAAACAAAAACAAAAACAATATTGAACAAAATATCAGCATTGAACAAAATCTGTTCACATTTTTATAACTGCAGTTTTAATCATGTAATAAATGATAAATGATCCTGTATTTTCTCACCTTTTACACAAGATGATGACACCAATAACACAAACACACACAACCCCAACAACCCCAACACCTGCATACACACCTACACTCTGATCTACTGTGTGGAAATATAATGTTATAATGAATCAGTGTTAAATATTATACAGTGTAATTCTGATTTATAGATTTATATCATCTCTCTTACTGGTTATAGTGATGGACACTGCAGCTGATCTCTCAGAGCCGAGTTTATTCTGAACCTCACAGTAGTACAGTCCACTCTGTAGAGCTCTGTAACTCTGTCCTGATCCTACACGTGATGCTTCATTCTGCTTAAACCAGGTGTAGTTCTCCACAGGTGGGTTACTGTCACTGCTGCAGGTCAGAGTCACTGAAATTCCCTCCACTTTCTCACCAGAGGAACTGATGGACACTGAGATGTTCTTTGGAGGATCTAAAATGGTTTGGTAAATCAGAAGTACATCTATAATAGTTTTATCTTGCATTGGCTGTAAGAAAATCTTCAGCTTTAACTTACACAGAACATTCAGAGTTACACTGGTGGAGTTCTGATGCCCGACTTTATTACTGCACATGCACTTGTACTTTTCACTGTCTTCAGAACTGATTTTAGAGATGGTGAAGGTCTTTCCTTTCCCCACTGATGTTGTTCCATTAAACCAGGTGTAGTTCTCCACAGGTGGGTTTGCATCACTGCTGCAGGTCAGATTCACTGAACTGCCCTCCACAGTCTCACCAGAGAGACTGATAAAGACGTTCTTTGGAGGATCTAAAGAGTTCCATGATAAGAGTGAAGAAAGCAGTTTAGTGTCATAATGAATGGTTTTGTTATCTTTCATCAAGGCATTTAACCATTTTAGCACAAACCACTCATCAACTTCAAAAATTATTTTGAGGATCTTTTTTTAATTAGGATAAATAATCCACACCTTCTCTAAAAACTGTTCTACCTTTTCTTTTACTGGTGAAAATGGGATTCAGTCTAAAGTTTTTTATCATATCAATATTTCCGAAATGCGTACAAAAAACTAAACATCCACAACTAACCCAAGTCATAACAAATCACACAGGTGTAAGATTATAATCTCATTATAATCTCATTTACATTTTTTTTAGGCAAAGCGTAACATGTGCTTCCTTCCATATAGGGACATTTCTAAAACACTCAACGTGGCTTAATGCAATAAGACAGCATTTTAAAAGACCAAACTCAGTAAACACATTAATAAAAAAGCAGATTATGTACAGACAAGCACATGAGTCCAGAATACGAATATAATTAAAGAATATAAATATCAACGAAAAAAATTACAGAATATACAGAATATAAATATAATTAGTTTAATTACAAGTTAAGCCTTTTTTCTACTACAGACAATTAAATAAAAATCTTAACGTGGTTTAATGAAATAAGAGCATTTTTAAAAGACCAAAACTCAACCAAACTGTTTGTACACAATATGATTTATTATTAATGTGTTTACTGAGTTTAGTCTTTTAAAATCTCTGTATTATCACATTAAGCCATGTTAAGCTTTTTCACGTTAGTCGTTTTAGAACGTTCCTTCCATGTGAACTCCTGGACACTTGGTCAGGAATTTGTGTGGCATCTTCAAGTCTACACCATCAAGCAGCACAAAATACATTTACCTTCTCACTGAACTTGTTTTTACAAAATCATTAATCACACACTCAAAGTTACTGTAATTACTAAATGTAAAGTTACATCAAGGGTTCAGGTGAAGATGTTCAGTCTCTCCATAGTGTTTTGTTTAATAGATAAAACTTCAGCTGTGCATCAATATGAATCTGTATGCAGAACACGGTGTGTTTAGGAGGAAAGTACGTGTGGTAACAGAGTGTAAATGGAGGGTGGAGTCAGGAGAAGTGAGTGATGAGGATCCCACACCAGTACGTGTATGTTTTAGTTCATGAAAAGTGAAATCACGAGAATGAACATTAAGATTCCAGTTTGCCTTAAGCTCCGTTTCATTATTTTTATTTTGTATTGTTTTACTTTATTAAATACTGAGTTATAAGTAATAAAAAACTAAATAAAACTCACATCTGACACTGAGGTATTGAGCAGGAGATGGGAGATGTTCAGATCCTCTTACAGCACAGTTATAACTGCCTGCATCCTCACTGCTGACCCTCTGCAGGTGGAGTTCGTTGCTCTTGAAGGTGTTTGTGGTTAAATCATGTGTGTTTTTGTACCAGATGAATGTTGGATCAGTCAGACTGCAGGTGGTTTTACAGGTCAGAATGACTGATTCTCCCTCTGTCACTTCTGCAGGAGCGATCAGCTGAAGATCTTATACAATGAGAGAAACATTAAATCTGCATCAGTGAATAATCACCTGCTCATTTACCTCAATCACCCCACCTGTGTGTGTGTGTGTGTGTGTGTGTGATGAAAGTAGTGAATCCTCACTGTTCTCGAGCTGGGGGACGTATAAAGGGACCCTGAAAAGACAGTGAGATGGAGAACTTTTGGCCCCAATTACTGCTGGTTCTCTCCCTTATTCTCTCACTCTAAACAAAGACGGCAGCAGCTGAGAGGATTCCTGCCAGACCCTCACCGAAGGAGACTGTGACAGAGCCGTCTCAGAAATCACGACCAAAAGTACGGAGTCCGACCAGAGAACCTCCCCCCCAAATAAACACACGAGAAAATCCCCGAGTCTGGTGTCTGTGTTCTGCCCGTCGCTTTACTGTTTATTTATTACTTTTATTTATTTGTTTTATTTTAACGTTTGAAATTTTATTTGATGCTAATCAGAACATTGAGCAGACAATCTTCTGTAAATCACTTGAACTACAAGCAGAACATTTATCAGATCCACAAGTAAATTTGTGTCTGTGTTTGTAATTTGAGTGAATCAGAGTTTTGTGGTGTTTCATGAAAACAGTAATTCAGTAAAAACATGTTCGAGTTTTAATTCATCTGTTACAAAACTCCTGTAGCTAAAAGGAGATTATGGTCTGAGTGACACATGTAGAGAATAAGATGATTTTATTTACCTGTAACTCTGAGTGTAATTCCAGGTTCACCCTGAAATTTATCTTTAGTTGTTATGAATCTGAAATAGTACTTGTGTTCATCTGATTTCTTCACATCACTCAGTCTGAGGGAGAAGTGATTCTGTTTATCTCCTAAATACTCCACTCTGCCTGAGTAACCTGATTCATTACGCAGATCAGTCGGTTCTACACCCTTAACTCGGTTTATTAACCAAAAATTCTTTATCACTGTACAATCTGTTGGATGTGTGTAAGTGGCCTCCATAACCACTGTAGATCCTTTTACAGCACAGAGATGTAGTTTGCTGTATTTCACACTCCATTGATTCCCAAGAGCTCCTGAAACATGACACATGAAAGAGGTGATTAGAGATCATTATCCTGAGCCCCATAAAACACTGAGTTATTTTACAGCTTCTCTTCTCTCCTCTGGAACTCCGGGGCAGAAAAATACAAACTATTCTTTACTACTGGAAGGAAACTGTGCAGGATTTAGACACAGGGGTGTCCAAATTATTATTAATATTATTATTATTATTATTGATATTATTATTATTATTATTATTTTGTATATATGATTTGTTAATATTGAATTTCAGTCTCTGATCTAAAATCAGCACGAGCAACAACTCACTGACACTTTAATAAAACATTTACCACTGAATAATGTACAGAATACAAATATTTATTATATTTCTATTTCTACACTTTGTCTTTTTTGCATGAATAATCAAAATGTTATTTTTAAAAGGTAAATTGTGATTCTGACTATATAATATTAAGGTGGTTGAATATTTCATGTCTCTGGTGTGTGTTTGCTGTGATTTTTATGTAGATGTGCACTGATGCACGATAGCAGATGCAAGAAACTCATGCTCTGACTGCATTCGCTTTGTGGTGACTGGCGCTAATATGCTTATGTATGCACTAAACACTGCTGCAACTGGAGGAAGAGGGTGAATTCTGACAAGGACGAAAATGTAGCACTCACCTGAGATCATCAGGAGGAAGATCAGAAAAAATTGGAGCACCATTTTGAGGGACATCATTACTAAAGGTTCTAAAGAAAAATGTTTTAAATTAAAAAATTACTTGAAAAAGTCAAAAATAGCTTTTTTTAATTTGAGAAAAATAGAAGTTTTTTCTTACATATATTTCAGGTTTATGGAAGGAGTCTCCAGTATCATAGCTTTGTAACAGTCAGAGGTAAAGCTGTAAAATATTCAGGACAGAGGAGTTTACACCTATTTTTATAACTGACAGAGAGGGAAACACCCCCCCCCCCTCTCTCTCTCTCTCTCTCTCTCTCTCTCTCTCTCTGTCAATTACACAAAAAAGTGTAAACTCTTCTGTCATTAATAGCTGGTTTATTTATTTATTTATTTATTTATTTATTTTTAATTTAATTACATTTTATCAAGTGCACAGTTTGTGTTTTTTATTACTTTTTTAAATCACACTTTTATTAACCATGTTACTTTGAACACATCACAACAATCCAATACTCACAAACCACAAATAAAAAGCTGTTCATGAATTCACTGTTAACAAATTTACCATCATGTTCTAATTTCCATCATCTTAGAATTGTCATTAATGTACAGAAGCTTTAGACAATCAAAGCTATTGGATTAAAAACAGAATAATAATCAGAAATATCTCAATTTTCTAATATTTTTTCTATTTTTTATTTATTTATATCGTTTCATAGATAAAAACAAAACAAGTCCAGTAGTGTTAGTTTATACTCATTGGCCTTCCACACTACATTACTATAGAACTCTCAACTTGCCAAATTGGCTTTCCACAATACATCACCACAGAGATAATTAATGACACCAGTGGCCTTCCATAGCCTCAGCTACACCGCTAGATGTTAAAGTTTCTTACTCCAGAACTCTCATTTATCAAAGTGTGTAGAACAATTTATAATTGTGTGTGGAAGAAACACCAGTACACACCCCAACACTGGTGTTTATCACACGTGTGTACACACAGATGTAACTATATACAGTCATCAATCCTACAGATTCTCTACATGACTCTGTTCATGCACAAACACATTCATTTACATAAAACATCCATAAAATCACCATATACACTAAATAACTTCATTTCATGGATATATTTTATGTTTTGTAATGTTTATTATTTGTTGTAAATATGTTAATATCTAATCATGTAGTCACATTCAATGTTTGTAATTTATTATAAAAAAAAATTATCATAATCATAATTTATTAGAATGTTGATGTTATAACTATTTTTCTCAGCACTGAGAGTCGATCAGTAAAATGTTTACAAAGGAAGTAAAGATTTGCAAAAATAAATCATTTACACTGAAAAAACAACATTGAACCTTTTTATGTTCAGGAAAAGTAGAGATTAAACTAATGAGTAAATTTAATGACTACAAATATAATAAATAGTTTCTCACCGTGTTCCTCGACCTTCATGTACGATGACCAAACAGAGAGTAAAGAAAAGTGTGAGAGTTGAAGGTTGTTGCAGACGAGTTGTTGCTTTTTCCTCTTTCTCTGAATTTGTTGCTGCAACTAAGGAAGTGTTGTTTTCTACAGTAAACACGTCGTGTCTGCATTGTGCATATAATTATTTTATTCTCTCAGTCCAGAAATGTGAAAAGAAATGGAGAGGTGTTGAAATGAGGCCACTGCATCTTCAACTGCGGAAGTAAAACACACAGCGTGGTCATCATCACCCTAAACCACTAAACACACTCAAGAAACAAACACAAGTGTTGAGCATAGAGTCATGACTTTTATAAAAACGAACAGTGTAATGTTTATATTTGGTTTAATTGCCATTTATAAGTTTATCATTAAGTTTATCTACACTTCATTGTATCATTGTTTTCAGTATTGTCTTTGTTTTAAGTTGAAAGTTAAAATGCTGATTATTTGAGGAGCCTGTGGGCCTCTGAAGAGAGAAACCGCAGATTTTTGCTCCTCAGGATGGAACACAGTGATTATCAAAGCAAAAAGAGGAAAGAAAACACAAAGGAGTCAAGTAAAAGGACAGTTTTATTTAAAGTTTAATAGTTTTCTGTAGCTTATTACTGAACTGAAGCTTATCAGTCCTGACTTCCTGAGTTTTTCCCCTTGTGTTCCCCTGTATTCCCCACTAGATGTCGCCATTGTGTCCCTCTGTCTCTCATTATTTTCCTACTGTTTCCACGTGTCTAATCACTCCCGTGTATATTGAAGCTTCACCTTTGTCTCTGATTTTCAGTCGTTTTTAGTGATTTTGTTGATGTTCTGGTGCCTGTTTTTCATGTCTCTTTTTCTCTGTCTCCAGCTTTTTTTCCTTGTTGTCCTGTGTGAGTCTTTGCTTATTGATTTCTGTTTTGTTTTGTTTTTTTCCTGAGAGGATTTTTCATGTTCTTTACATTTTTTCCTTTTCATGTTTTGAAATCGTTAATGCTATTTTCTCTTGCTGTGTTTTCTGAACATTCTAATTAAAGAATGGATTCTCCTAACTGTCCGAGTCTGTCTCTGTTTTTAGATTCACACCTCCCTTTGACAGACTGCTAGAACCCCGACCCTGATATTAACATTTACAGGAAATGTTTTTGTGGAAAATGTTTTTGTGGAAAGAGAATTGTAGGCAGTAGTACTACACAATATTTCTCCACAAAATAAACAAATAATTACAAAATGATAGATAATAACAAATCATTGAAGTCACTTTTAAAATTAAATTTTGTATGTGTTATTTTAATGTTATGTAATTTTTATCTGACATGCTTTAATTAGATTTGCTGACCACTGTTAAACACTGATCATGCTTTATTACATTTTATTTTATGTTTTTGTAGAGACAATAAGAAAAATAAAAGCTGAACAGTACTCTAAAAGGGAACTGGGTTGTGATTTTCACACCTGGCAACCCATGGTATAATTTTCTGATATTGAGTGACACACAGCAGAGCATCTCTTGTAGGACAACTATTTGTTTAGGGGGCAAAATGAGTTTCACTCATTAAAACCTCAGTCATTTGCACTTCGGTTTCCCGCTTCGTTCCTCAGAAGAATGGACCTGAACTGAAAAGAGGAAACGCTCTACCTTGCGATAGATCCACAGCCGGGTGGCGCTTCAGATCCCATCAGGGAGCTTACCTGGGCTTCTCCACCGCCATCCGGCAGCCCAGTGGCTTTTCCAGGCACCTTCTCCGGGGATGCGGCCGAGTGTCATGGTTCCCTTCCGAGGGTTGCATTCCTCATCTCCAATGCGAGTAGGATATCAGCGACTATCCAAACAAGATCAAGAACGCCCCCTAGCTGCAGGGACATTCGGTGAATACACCCACCGATATCTCTCACTTGTCCATGCTTCCTGTCACATTAATTACCTCCGCTCTGTCCATCTCAGTATCTGCACTAGTTGACTCCGGCTCCGTGGGGATCTTCATCTCCCAGGCGTGTGTAGCCTTCATCTCATCAACATCAGGAATTGAGAACTCCTAGCCATCAATCTGGTGCTTGAGGAATGGAAAAACTGGCTCAAGGGGGCAGCTCATCCATTCATGGTTATTACTGACCACAAGAACCTCCAGTACCTCCATTAAGCCAAGAGACTAAACACTTGAAAGTCATGGTGTGCCCTGTTCCTCACCCGGTTCCATTTCACCATTACATACCGGCCGGGCTCGAAGAAAGGGAAGGCAGATGCCCTCTCACATATGTATGAGTCGCTCGAACTGGAACCTATTCTACCACACGGGGAGGACAAATCCCCACAAGGGTGTCTAGGCCGAACCTTCTTCGCCGATTCCGGTCAACCTGCCAAAAAGAAGATGGTACACGAGAACCTCGGCTCAGGTCATCCAGGGAGAAATCGAACGCTCCGTCTGCGCCAGATCAAAAACCTGCCGGCACCTGACCGTGGGCAAATTGGTCCCTCTGCCTGTCCTGCAACGACCATGGTCACACTTGGGGATTGATTTTGTGATGGACTTACCATAGTCGGAGGGATATACCTGCATCCTCGTGGTGGAAGAACAATTCTCCAAAGCCTGTCGCTTCATTCCCCTCCAAGTCCTCTTCCACCATGTATTTCAGAACTTCGGTATCCACGAGGAGACCACGGTTCCCAGTTCACCTCCTACATATCGGGAGCGTTCTTTCGGCTTCTTGCGGTGTCCATAAACCTGTCTTCCGGTTTCCATCCACAATCCAATAGAAAAACGGAACGGAAGATCCAGGAGTTGGGATGGCACTTGCGGTCTTATTGTTATGAAGACCAGACAGAGTGGAGTCGATTCCTTCCCAGAGCGGAGTATGCGCAGAACTCGCTGCATCAGGACACAACCGGCCTCACACCCTTCCAGTGTGTGCTAGGGTTCCAACCTCCCCTGTTCCCATGGTCGGACGAACCGTCCCAAGTACCCGCGGTTGACTACTGGTTCAGGGAGAGTGTAAGGGTGTGGAAGTCAGCATATACCCAGCTACGGAGGGCCCTAAGGGAGACACTGAGACATGCCGATGCACGGCGGCTGGTAACCCCGGCCAACCAGCCCAGGGATTTGGCATGGCTATCCACCAGGGACCTAAGACTCTGGCTTCCCTGCCGTAAATTGAGCCCCAGGTGCATAGGACCCTTTAGGATTATAAGGCGCATAAATGAGTCGGCCTATCAGTTGGAGCTCCCCCCCAGTATCTGATTCACCCAACCTTCCATGTGTTGCTCCCCAAGCCATACATGCCGCTGACCGCCCGTCGCCCGGGTGAGACTGTGGATCCTCCTCCGCTGGAGATCTTGGACCAACCAATGTGATTCGGGAAGTGCTGGACTCCCGCCGTCGGGAAAGATTGTGGAATACCTGGTGGACTTGGAGGGTTATGGTCCGGATGAACGCTCTTGGGTGGCCCGGCAGGATATCCTGGACCCGGCGCTCCTGGAGGAGTTCCATGCCGCGCACCCGCTTCGTCCCGCACCCTGATGCCGTGGCCAACCCAAGCCGCGAGTCTGGGCGACATTCCCCGACACACCGCACACACTTAGTAATTCCCTGTCGTACTAAATACCTGCACCTAGCGCTCATTCCCGTGCCAGGCTATTTAAGCTCCGCTCAATACCTGAATCAATGTCCATTCTACAGGTTATGCTGGCGAACATTCTAGGACTAATCTACACTCGGATTTCTAACCTTTCCAATGGATTACTCTTGCTCCGTGGACTCTACGTTCCCAAGGATTACTGGCATTACGGGTTACGTTATATGTTTGTTGGGACTTTCTTTTGCTACTGGTTTCACTCATTAAAACTTTGGTTTCCCGCTTTGTTACTCGTGCCTAACAACATCACTCACCTAGTAAAATGTACATGTTTGGTCTAATATCTCTTCCCTAACATTCTGCTTATCTCACCCTTTGCTTACTTGAGTGCTCTGATCGTGCACTTTTGTACACATCTATGCACCAGATCATCCCCCACAATATTCACACCTTTTCTTAAAATCTCTTTCTGGGTTTTTCCTATGTCTGCATATCATCCTTTGTTTTGTTTTGTTTGTTTTGAGTACACTTTGTATAGAAACATGTAGTTTTTTTTCTAGTTTTATAAACCAGGGATTTAGTTTTAACACACCAGCTCTTTTCTCCAAATATTTTTCATATTTTTCTTATGCCAAAATACTTCTTTATATGGAATACCCTGTCTTACTCTGCCTGCTTAAGCTCATGCTCTAATAAAAACATCTTACTTCCTGTGTGTTTGGGACATTGTACATCTTATACAATTTCTTGCAACTATTCTCCCACGTTCTTTATTATCTAACAGTGTGTTGTGCCTATTACCCTATTATTCTTCTCAATTTTTGTTTTTTTTATTTTCATATAATTTTATTTGATTTTTCTACTTAAGTTTATACTTCTGCTTTAAATATATATGCATATACACTCACCAGCCACTTTATTAGGTACACATTACTAGTAACGGGTTGGACCCCCTTTTGCCTTCAGAACTGCCTTAACCTGTTGCCTTTGACACAGATCTTGGGACACACAGCTGAAATGCCCTACCTTATTTTAAATGTTAACAGTTCCTGATAAAAGTGGGTGTCAGGCGAGAACGGAGGCAGAAGCCGAAGTGAAAGCAAAACAGTGTTTAATAACACAAACAGGCAGTGCCAACACAAAATACCTGCGTGAGCAGGGATAATCCAGAAAATCAGAGTCCGAGTCAAACGGCACGTAGCGGGGTTGAGCAGCCGCGAACACACCGGCACACACGCGGACGGGCATGAACATGCAATAACGGACAGCGAGTGTGTGTGAGTGAGCGGTTTATATGGAAGCCGGGAGTGATTGCGTGATGCGCTTCAGCTGTGCATGATTTGCGCTGCGAGCTTGGGAGCACGCAGCGGCAATGACAGTCTCTGACGGAGGTGTGGCAGGTGGATTCCTGACAGTGGGCTTCATACACAATTGAAATATCTCTAAAAAGAAGACACTTTGAGCTTTACTGTCCATTATTCAGTGTTGATATTGTTCAAAAAAAGAACAAGTTATAGATGATTAAGTACTGTAGAAAAATAATTGCTTTCCCTTTCCCTTCATATATAAATACATGAAATCTATCCTATGGCAATCCTGAAAATCCTGAAAAGCCACATGTCTCATGAGTTTATATTTTAAATTGAATGAAGATATCATAAAAAATGAGATTCCTACAAACATTTATCTGAGACTATGTCTGTTTCGCTCCCCACCCAAATTTTAGGACTCACAGCTGAAAAAACTTACCTAAATTTAAATGTTAACAATTCCTGATAAAAATGTGCTACATACACAATTTAAATATCTTTGGAAACAAGACACTTTGAGCTTTACTGTTAATCATCAAAGTTGATATTGCTCAAAAAGATTTTAAGTTATAGATGATGAAGTGCCATAGATATACATTTCCTGCATAGAACATTATTTGTATTTAATATATAAATACATGAAATCAGTCACCTGGAGCAATACAGAAAAGTACTGGGTTGAAAGCCACATATCTCATGAGTTTATATTTCAAATTCTATGAAGATTTTCATAACAAATGAGATTCCTACAAACATTTATCTGAGACTATGTCTGATTGTTTTCTTCCTCCCCCTGTTTGAGAGACACCTGCTAATCTCAGGTGATCATTCATACTCTATTCATACAGTCTGCATATTAATGAATGATTGACCATTAAAGGCTTTTGTTCTACATGTTTGGGGCGATTTATATTGATTTAGCATTCATATTGATGGCCAGGTAGCCAGACAAGCTATTGTTCTACAGTCATGGCCATTCATATTGATGTCTGGCCATTCCATTCTCAACAATACACACACAAACACACACACACACACACACACACACACACACACACACACACACACACACACACACACACACACACACACACACACAAACTTACTTTTCAAGCATTTCTCTTATAAAAACAAACAGGCAATAAAACCAATGAAATCATATATGGTCAGGAATCCCCCTGCCACGCCCCCTTCAGTGGCTGTCATACCTCGGTGTGTCAGGGAAAGCCCTGCTCCTTCGCTCAGGCGTACCCTGCCCACACGGAGCTCATTGCAATCGGGCTTCATTCCGAACACCTGTGACTCATTCCAAGTCTCATCACACCGCCTATAAAAACCCCACATTCACCTAGACTGTTTGTCCGTTATTGTATGTTCGTGTGTGTCTGTGCAGGTTAATGGTGGTGTGCTTCTTCGCATATGCTTCTCGCGCTACGTACCTTCTCATCCCGGACTCCTCGCTCTCTCCACGGTAGCGTTTACCTTCCCCAGAGCACCACGGACTACTGATGCTTCTCCGTCGCTGCCTCCGCGCCGCGCTTCCTCCATCACGCACCGTGGATATTATTTACGGACTGCCTTTTGCCGAATTATCACGTTTTCCGCGGGTGTTTTGTGTTGGCTCTGCCTTTGGTTTAATAAACACGCTTACTTCTATTCCGGCTTCCATCTCCATATCCGCCGCGTAACATATAAAGCTATAAGGGGAGATTTATTGTAACTTACAGATGTAGATCTCCAGGTCTCTGTTGTTACTTCGCCCCCCAAAATATTTTCCACATCGCTGTTTTTGTGCAAATCTCAGATAAAACAACTTATTTGATTGTCCATTTTTTTCATTGTTTTCTTTTTCTTTTTTGTAAACAAAGTCCAGTTAGCACGAGCTATAAACAGCTGTTTATGTTGACCTTAAAACTGCATCACTTCCTGGTTCGTCACTGCTTCTTCGCTGCTTCAGCCAGTAATAGTTTGTAAAGAGTAATTAAACTAAGTTTCACACACGTGGATAAAATAAAATCCTCCCATATATCGTTAGAATCCTGCACCTTTTGGCTACATTGTCCATCAGTCATTTTGTTTCCATAATGCTACTGGCTGGAAATAAAAGGTTTGAAATGAGAGGCGGTGCATAAAAAAACATGGCGACACCTGCAGAGAGAGGAGACTCCACCCAAGATTTATACTCTTTTACTTTTTTATTATAATTTTTTTTTTACTTTTTTGTGGTCTCAACCGTTTTGTAACACTATATTCTACCAGCCATATTTGTTTTTTTGTCACCAAGATGACATTTTTTATGTGAAAGTTATTCGGAAATATATAAACACAAACACCAGCCGAAGTTCTGTGACGTAAACAAAGGAATAAACATCTAAATTTCAACACTATTGTTTGTTTGTAGCAGAAATGCTTTACCGCATGTTGTTCACTGGACCCTTATATTTCCTAATAAACCAGGATTAGCAGCAGTGGATGTGGGTTTTTTTTATGCATGTTGTTGTTGTGTACTGCTCACACAAATTCAGCAAATACATTCGTTATACGTTTTCCATTGAAAAACAGTGATCTGAAATCGCTGATTGAGACTTAGAGCTTTAGAATGATGTATCGTTAGTCATGGTTTCTGTTCTCCCTATTTATTGAATCTATTGCTAAACATTAACACCTGAGAACAATTGGCTATTAGTTGCATTCACGCAACCACAAAGCCTAAGAGGTTAATCCTTCGTGGCATAGATTCAACAAGGTACTGGAAACATTCCTCAGAGATTTTGGTCCATATTAACATGATAGCGTCTCGCAGTTGCTGCAGATTTGTCGGCTGCACATCCATGATGCGAATCTCCCGTTCCACCACATCCTAAAGGTGCTCTATTGGATTGACATCTGTTGACTGTGGAGGCCATTTGAGTACAGTGAACTCATTGTCATGTTCAAGAAACCAGTCTGAGATGATTTGCGCTTTATGACATGGCGCGTTATCCTGCCGGAAGTAGTCATCAGAAGATGGCTACACTGTGGTCATAAAGGGATGGACATGGTCAGCAACAATACTCAGGTAGGCTGTGGCATTGACACGGTGCCCAACTGGTACTAATGGGCCCAAAGTGTGCCAAGAAAATATCAACCACACCATTACCCCACCACCACCAGCCTGAACCATTGATACAAGGCAGGATGGATCCATGCTTTCATGTTGTTGACGCCAAATTCCGGCCCTACTATCCGAATGTGGCAGCAGAAATCGAGACTCATCAGACCAGGCAATGGTTTTCCAATCTTCTATTGTCCAATTTTTTGTGAGCCTGTGCAAATTGTAGCCTCAGTTTCCTGTTCTTAGCTGTCAGGAGTGGCACCCGGTGTGGTCTTCTGCTGCTGTAGCCCATCCGCCTCAAGGTTTGACGTGTTCAGAGATGCTCTTCTGCATACCTAGGTTGTAACGAGTGGTTATTTGAGTTACTGTTGCCTTTTTATCAGCTCGAACCAGTCTGGCCATTCTCCTCTGACCTCTGGCATCAACAAGGCATTTGCGCCCACAGAACTGCCGCTCACTGGATACTTTCTCTTTTGCGGATCATTCTCTGTAAACCCTAGAGATGGTTGTACGTGAAAATCCCAGTAGATCAGCAGTTTCTGAAATACTCGTCTGGCACCAACAACCATGCAATGTTCAAAGTCACTTAAATCACCTTTCTTCCCCATTCTGACGCTCGGTTTGAACTGCAGCAGATCGTCTTGACCATGTATACATGCCTAACTGCATTGAGTTGCTGCCATGTGATTGGCTGATTAGAAATTTGCGTTAAAGAGCAGTTGGACAGGTGTACCTAAAAAGCTGAATAATGTTTATGTGTATTATGCGGATTTAAACTAATATAAGCAATGTTATATGTGATCTGAAGCACATTAGCATATGGTTTGTGCTCTGACATGCACTGTTAACTGTGGGACCTCATAAAGACAGGTGTGTGCATCTCCAAATCATCTCCAGTCATCTGAATTTACTACAGGTGGCCTCCATTCAAGTTTGCAAAGATTTCAAACAAAAGTATTTTACGTTGTCATTATGAGGTTTTGTTTGTAGAATTTTAAGGAAAATAAAGAGTGTAATTCATTTTGAAATAAGGCTGTAACATAATGTGGAAAAAGTGAAATGCTGTGAATACTTTCCAGATGTGGCTCCAGCGGTTAAGGCGCTGGGTTGCCGATCGGAAGGTCTGGGGTTCAAGCCCAGGTATCACCAGGCTGCCACTCTTGGGCCCTTGAGCAAGGCCCTTAACCCTCTATGCTCCGGGGGTCCCTTACGAGGGAAATATCAAGGTCAGTGACGTCGGAGTGACGTGGGGCCGCCTTCCCGTGGGCTCACCACCTGCAGGAGGGACCGTAAGGGACGGTGCTGTGAGGATTGGGCAGCAGTCGAAGGCGGGGGCCTGCTTGGACTGCTGCCCCCGCGACCCGAATTACGGATAAGCGGGAGAAAATGAATGAATGAATGAACTTTCCAGATGAACTGTATATTTATTTGGAGTTCATTTTCAACCAGCATGTTCATGAAGCTTTGGCTAGTTTAGGTAACTGTACTGTGATTTATAAATATATATATTCACTAAAGCTTGTAAATCAAAATATACTAAAACATAAAAAAAAAAACACGGGGTTATAATTGTGTTTATAGCAATTAACAGGCACACACACACACACACACACACACACACACACACACACACACACACACACACACACACACACACACACACACACACACATACGCTGCCTACAATTTAAATAATGTTAATACATCATAAAGTTCTTTAGTAATATTAGCTGGCTAGCTTGTTGCTAACAAAACACAGACAACCAATAAGTAAGAAGAATTAAATATTTTGGGTGGTAACACTAACTCCACTACATCTTATTACCCTGTCACTCAATATTATAATGCAATATTTACAGTCAGATTTTTAGTTGAGTTTCAATAATTTTCCTCACTTCAAATATTTCCAACAAAAATTGATCATTGATAAATAAAAACAGCTATAAAATGATGAAAGCTGCTTTAACTGGCTGTAAGTTGCTGATGTTTCTGGTGTAAAGGGACGATTCAGGTTCTTCACTTCAGTGAGGAGTTTTCTCTGTTCATCAGCTGTTTCAGGACCCATTTTCTTCATTATGTTCCTGAAAGTCTGTGGGACAAAAAAGACACAGGAACATCATAAATTTGTGTTGAAATAGAACTCACTCACATTTTCAGATGAAAGGAAGTCATAAGACCAGACCTAAGAATAGGTGCATTTACATGTAGCATTGGAATTGATTTAAAAGTCCAGTCCGAATGAAAATGCTCCATGTAAACACCTGAATCAGAATAAAAAAGCCCAAACCGAATGTAATTGTAATGGGTTTGAGAGGGGTGGGATAAACCTGTCTATAAACCAAACAAAATACAAATTCTGCCATGTAAACACATTAAACCGATTAGTGCCATCGATAAGACCAATTGCTTGAGACACAAAATGCGCTTCCTTAAATCTCCATGCGATTTTGGAAGCCTCCTGTTCACCTGGCATCTAAATCAGATCTCGTATCAGCTCATTCCCTTGCAGAATTTGTAGATGAACGTTTTAACTGTGCTCTTGAGAACAAATTAATTTGACACAACAAGGATTTTGACAAAAAGGTGTACATGTAAACGTGGCTAATGGTTTTCAATGAAACAAAAAATCCCAGCCATAAAGATTAAGTACAACAAAGCACAAATGATATTAATATATTAATACCAATTAATTTTAAATGTTGTTCTCTAATGAATGTATCCAGTCTAAAGATCCACCATATAGAACACAAGCAGAGAAAAGATGATGATGATCAGGTGATCAGGAATGTCTCTGTTCTCAGTAATGCTCTCATCACTGACTCCCTCTGTCTCATCCACGTTAACCCCAGACTTCTTACTGACTTCTGCCTGCTCAGTGTGACCTTCATAAACTAGTCTACATCTGTGGTGTGAGAGAGACAGGAAATGATACACCAGTGGATTAAAAAAGCAGCACAATGACAGAAAACAGTGCAGTGAGAAAAAGAAACAATAAACATATCACCAAATACATTAAAACTAAAGTAACGAGTCTGATTTAAAAATGTTAGAAGTAGAAGTACAGATATTTGTGTAAAAATGTAATGAGTGAAAGTAAAAAGTTGAAGTAAAGAACTAATTCCAAAATTTCTTCTACTGAAGAAGAGTTAAAAAGTATTTGTACTTCTTTGCTTTCCACATCTGCTCCTGACCTTCTGATCACTAACACAAATCTGGAAATCTAAAGTCACCTGAAGAGATTTGACCAGAGTCTATATCACCCACATACTGTAGGTCTCAGTGCAGGATTATTCCCAAGCAGTGTGGGAGACGGCCAAGAGATATGTTCCAGGTAGTAAAGGAGCAATGCCTACTGTAGAAATCATGAAGAAAAGCAGGAACAATGACACCTAGTGATTTAAAAGATTTATAATCACACACTTGATATCACCCAAATGAGGATGAGGTTCCCCTTTTGAGTCTAGTTCCTCTCAAGGTTTCTTCCTCATACCATACAAAAGGGAGTTTTTTCTTGCCACAGTCGCCCCAGGTTTCACCAACAGTCGAGCCAAAAAGATAAACAAATGCAAAAGTAAGCTCCCAATGGTCAGCCTCTTTTATTTCAGGATTACAGGAGAAAAACATGAGTAAAGGGGCTCCTGGCTGATGAAGCCCCCGAGGACACTGTAATGTGTGTGTCAAGTACAAACATCTCACTTTTGCTGGCATCTAATCAGAAGACGTGGCCACATCAGCAGGACTGGGATGAGAAAACTGTGAATAAAAGGAGGGTCGTCACCTTGGTGAATAATTGGGTATAAAACTCCAAAGTACAATTAAAAAACAAATAAAACAAAACCTAATCTATCAGAATACAGATTTAAAGAAAAATAAGTTATCATTCTCTTAAACCAAACATTCTTCATAAGATGTTTTACAACTAACAGTATTCTTCACGTAAAACTTACTGCAAGTGTGTGATAAACATCATCAGATTTCCGGCCTGCAGGGTCGAGAGCTGCATACGTGTCGTCTTTAGCACTCAGCCCAATGTTCTGCAGAGAGGAGGGGTGGAGAACATGAGCAGGTTCTACTGAAGATCTTTACAGTAAGAGTTTATTATGAACAAAGCAGCCACCTGATGGACAGGTGTGTATTAACTCACCTGATGATCACCTTCATCTGCCTTTTTCTTCTGTCTCCTGCATCTGTTCAGAAAAAGTCAAATATTTCACCATCAACAGCGTCTTCAGAGAAAATAATCATGAAATAATCAGCACAGTTTTTCTCACCTCAGCCAGAAGGGGGCAGAGAGAAGAGCTCCAAGTGCAAAAATACCAAGTCCAGCAGCCACATACACAATTACAGAACCACCTTATAGTATATACACACACACACACACACACACACACACACACACACACACACACACACACACACACACACACACACAGAATATATACAAAGCATAAGTAAAAATATTTTCATGTTTATCCACAAAGTACAGGATGTATGATGGAGCAGTTATCAAACAGGAACATCTAAACATCTCTCACCAGTTATAGTGATGGACACTGCAGCTGATCTCTCAGAGCCGAGTTTATTCTGAACCTCACAGTAGTACAGTCCACTCTGTAGAGCTCTGTAACTCTGTCCTGATCCTACAGGTGATGATTCTTCCTTCTTAAACCAGGTGTAGTTCTCCACAGGTGGGTTACTGTCACTGCTGCAGGTCAGAGTTACTGAACTTCCCTCCACAATCTCACCAGAGGGACTGATGGACACGTTCTTCGGAGGATCTAAAGAGTTTCATGATAAGAGTGTCATACTGTAATTAATGTTTTTTGTTTCTTTTATCAAGGCATTTAACCATTTTAGCACTTCACACCACTCATCAACTTCAAAATTATTTTGAGGATCTTGTTTATTAGGATAAATAATCGTGTCTGTAAACACTGTTTGAACTTTTTCTTTTAACTGGTCAAAATGGGATTCAGTATAAAGTTATTTATCATATCAATGTTTCCTAAATTTAACATGAAAAATGCTCAATGTGGAAAAAAAAAAAACAAACTCAGTAAACACATTAATAAAAAAGCAGACGATGTACAGAGAAGCACATGAGTCCGGAATATGAAAATATCTGAAAAGAACATGTTTAATTACACGTTGATAATTATTTATTTATTTATTTATTTTTTTGTTTGTTTTTTACAATAGACAATTAAAGAAAAATCTTAACGTGGTTTAATGAAATAAGAGCATTTTTAAAAGACCAAAACTCAACCAAACTGTTTGTACACAATATGATTTATTATTAATGTGTTTACTGAGTTTAGTCTTTTAAAATCTCTGTATTATCACATTAAGCCATGTTAAGCTTTTTCAGAGGGACTGATGGACACTGAGATGTTCTTTGGAGGATCTAAAATGGTTTGGTAAATCAGAAGTACATCTATAATAGTTTTATCTTGCATTGGCTGTAAGAAAATCTTCAGCTTTAACTTACACAGAACATTTAGAGTTACACTGGTGGAGTTGTGATGCCCGACTTTATTACTGCACATGCACTTGTAGTCTCCACTGTGTTCAGAACTGACTTTAGAGATGGTGAAGGTCTTTCCTTTCCCCACTGATGTTGTTCCATTAAACCAGGTGTAGTTCTCCACAGGTGGGTTTGCATCACTGCTGCAGGTCAGAGTCACTGAACTGCCCTCCACAATCTCACCAGAGGAACTGATAAAGACGTTCTTTGGAGGATCTAAAGAGTTCCATGATAAGAGTGAAGAAAGCAGTTCAGTGTCATAATTATTGGTTTTGTTATCTTTCATCAAGGCATTTAACCATTTTAGCACAAACCACTCATCAACTTCAAAATTATTTTGAGGATCTTTTTTTAATTAGGATAAATAATCCACACCTTCTCTAAAAACTGTTCTACCTTTTCTTTTACTGGTGAAAATCGGATTCAGTCTAAAGTTTTTTATCATATCAATATTTCCGAAATGCGTACAAAAAACTAAACATCCACAACTAACCCAAGTCATAACAAATCACACAGGTGTAAGATTATAATCCCATAATAATCTCATTTACATTTTTTTTAGGCAAAGCGTAACATGTGCTTCCTTCCATATAGGGACATTTCTAAAACACTCAACGTGGCTTAATGCAATAAGACAGCATTTTAAAAGACCAAACTCAGTAAACACATTAATAAAAAAGCAGATTATGTACAGACAAGCACATGAGTCCAGAATACGAATATAATTAAAGAATATAAATATCTACGAAAAAAATTACAGAATATACAGAATATAAATATAATTAGTTTAATTACAAGTTAAGCCTTTTTTCTACTACAGACAATTAAAGAAAAATCTTAACGTGGTTTAATGAAATAAGAGCATTTTTAAAAGACCAAAACTCAACCAAACTGTTTGTACACAATATGATTTATTATTAATGTGTTTACTGAGTTTAGTCTTTTAAAATCTCTGTATTATCACATTAAGCCATGTTAAGCTTTTTCACGTTAGACGTTTTAGAACGTTCCTTCCATGTGAACTCCTGGACACTTGGTCAGGAATTTGTGTGGCATCTTCAAGTCTACACCATCAAGCAGCACAAAATACATTTACCTTCTCACTGAACTTGTTTTTACAAAATCATTAATCACACACTCAAAGTTACTGTAATTACTAAATGTAAAGTTACATCAAGGGTTCAGGTGAAGATGTTCAGTCTTTCCATAGTGTTTTGTTTAATAGATAAAACTTCAGCTGTGCATCAATATGAATCTGTATGCAGAACACGGTGTGTTTAGGAGGAAAGTACGTGTGGTAACAGAGTGTAAATGGAGGGTGGAGTCAGGAGAAGTGAGTGATGAGGATCCCACACCAGTACGTGTATGTTTTAGTTCATGAAAAGTGAAATCACGAGAATGAACATTAAGATTCCAGTTTGCTTTAAGCTCCGTTTCATTATTTTAATTGTGTATTGTTTTACTTTATTAAATACTGAGTTATAAGTAATAAAAATCTAAATAAAACTCACATCTGACACTGAGGTATTGAGCAGGAGATGGGAGATGTTCAGATCCTCTTACAGCACAGTTATAACTGCCTGCATCCTCACTGCTGACCCTCTGCAGGTGGAGTTCGTTGCTCTTGAAGGTGTTTGTGGTTAAATCATGTGTGTTTTTGTACCAGATGAATGTTGGATCAGTCAGACTGCAGGTGGTTTTACAGGTCAGAATGACTGATTCTCCCTCTGTCACTTCTGCAGGAGCGATCAGCCGAAGATCTTATACAATGAGAGAAACATTAAATCTGCATCAGTGAATAATCACCTGCTCATTTACCTCAATTACCCCACCTGTGTGTGTGTGTGCATGTGTGTGTGTGTGTGTGTGTGTGTGTGTGTGTGTGTGTGTGTGTGTGTGTGTGTGTGTGTGTGTGTGTGTGTGAACAGTGGTAAACTGTCTGTTTTGTGTTTTTGTGTCTTCTATGTACTGATAATTGAATTATTTAACCAGAATTAAATGACAACAAAATCAAGTAAATAAATATATAAATATAAATTAGTAGCAGTTTTAAAGTTTTCTTACATTTACCATGAATTAAACCAGATCTATTTTATTACACAAATATGTTAACATTTATATTTCATTTTTTCATGTAGGTTTTTGACACAAACACACACTCATGTACATGAGGCTCAACATCAAAATAAATCTACAGAATCACAAGTCAAAATTCTGTGAATCTTTCTTACTTTTAAACAAAATTTCTGACATCATGAAGCTGTTATTATAATTATTTTTAATCTCTGATTTGCAGATTCTGTTTTACTGTTTATTTATTACTTTTATTTATTTGTTTTATTTTAACCTTTAAAATGTTTCGCTAATTAGAACATTGAGCAGACAATCTTCTGTAAATCACCTGAACTACAAGCAGAACATTTATCAGATCCACAAGTAAATTTGTGTCTGTGTTTGTAATTTGAGTGAATCAGAGTTTTGTGGTGTTTCATGAAAACAGTAATTCAGTAAAAACATGTTCGAGTTTTAATTCATCTGTTACAAAACTCCTGTAGCTAAAAGGAGATTATGGTCTGAGTGACACATGTAGAGAATAAGATGATTTTATTTACCTGTAACTCTGAGTGTAATTCCAGGTTCACCCTGAAATTTATCTTTAGTTGTTATGAATCTGAAGGTGAACTTGTGTTCATCTGATTTCTTCACATCACTCAGTCTGAGGGAGAAGTGATTCTGTTTATCTCCTAAATACTCCACTCTGCCTGAGTAACCTGATTCATTACGCAGATCAGTCGCTTCTACACCCTTAACTGGGTTTATAAACCAAAACCTGTTTATCACTGTAACATCTGTTGGATGTGTGTAAGTGGCCTCCATAACCACTGTAGATCCTTTTACAGCACAGAGATGTAGTTTACTGTATTTCACACTCCATTGATTCCCAAGAGCTCCTGAAACATGACACATGAAAGAGGTGATTAGAGATCATTATCCTGAGCCCCATAAAACACTGAGTTATTTTACAGCTTCTCTTCTCTCCTCTGGAACTCCGGGGCAGAAAAATACAAACTATTCTTTACTACTGGAAGGAAACTGTGCAGGATTTAGACACAGGGGTGTCCAAATTATTATTATTATTATTATTATTATTATTATTATTATTATTATTATTATTATTATTATTATTATTATTAATGAGATTGTGTATATAATGTATTGATAAACCCCAATGATTTAATATTACATTTCAGTCTCTGATCTAAAATCAGCATGAGCCACAACTGACTCACACTTTAATAAAACATTTACCACTGAATAATGTACAGAATACAAATATTAATAATTTTTCTATTTTTACACTTTCTGTCATTTTTGCATGAATAATCTACATTTAATATCTGCAGGGTACATTAGATTCAACCTTGTGATTATGACTATATAATATTTAGCTGGTTGAACATTTCATGTCTCTGGTGTGTGTAGCTGTGATTTTTATGTAGATGTGCACTGATGAACAAAAGCAGATGCAAGTGCTGGGTACGAATGTTAATTATAATAAACATGCAGATACTCCAAATCAGCAGGCAGAGACAATAACATTAACAGGAAAAAACCTGATTATTAGCAAAGATCATTAACAAAACAAAAACGTAAAAGCTTAGTGAGATTGAACATAATCAAAAGGAAAACAAAGACACCTGGGATTAAAGGCATGAGCAAATAAGGATCAATAATGAGACTGGGCGGAGACGTTACATAAATGAAAACAGAACCATGTGGAACCAGAACACAGAAATACATACTCATGCTCTGACTGCATTCGCTTTGTGGTGATTAGCGCTAATATGCTTATGCATGCACTAAACACTGCTGCAAATGGAGGATGAGGGTGAATTCTCTCGAAAATGTAGCACTCACCTGAGATCATCAGGAGGAAGATCAGAAAAAAATGGGGCACCATTTTGAGGGACATCTTCACTAAGGAATCTATAGAAAAATGTTTAAAATTAAAAAATGACTTGAAAAAGTCAAAAATAGCTTTTTTTTAATTTGACAAAAATAGAAGTTACTCTTAAATATATTTCAGATTTATGGAAGGAGACTCCAGTATCAGAGCTTTGTAACAGTCAGAGGTAAAGCTGTAAAATATTCAGGACAGAGGAGTTTACACCTATTTTTATAACTGACATATATCCCACATATTTTGTTTTACAATGGTTATAATTTGTTGTAAATATATTAATATTGTAGTGTCTGGCACAGGCCATTTAGACTTCATGTCCCAGGCATTCCTTTTAACCTATGACATCTACATCTTAATCAAAAGGTGAAACATTTATTGGGGGTGATATATCCGTTAAGGGTCACACTCCCCCTCCGAAGACACTAAACACGGCCCAAATCCTAAACTCTTGTTTAGTTTACCGGGACCCATTAAACAATAAAGTCATAAAACTCATGAAACAATCCAAACTCGAAACCTAATCCAACATGGCTGCTTGTGACAAACACACACAACCGGCTCCAGAACGTTTGGATTTTACCACAAGACAGATAACCCCCTTTTGCAGATATTCTGTTTCACACACACACACACACACACACACACACACACACACACACACACACACACACACACACACAATCACACAGTCACACACACACAGTCTCACACACACACATACACACACACACCACCCCGAAAGCCAGATAACCCCCCTGGTCTCTCTGGTTGAATTCACAGCGACCCTCAGACCATAAAACAATTCACTCTCGGAACTCGGCCCCAGTACGTCTGTTTGTGACACACACACATATGCCGACACAAACACACACCAAAAGGGAGCATTCTTTTATTAATTAAATAATAAATAGAATGTCCCACTTCACAGGATACAAACATACATCTTGTTTGTATTTTCTACTATAAATAAAGCAAGTGTTTAACTCTACATCAATAATATTTAAACCTTAAAATGTTTAGCAATATAACTCTGTGTTAAATGTTGTCTCTTCTCTTCTTAAGGCTTGATTGACTTAGAAGTATCTGTTCTTTACTTTCCTGACAAGGGTGCATTTTATTTATCAGAATACAACATTGTATTAACATCAGTTAATTACTGATCTCTGTAAGTTAATGTACCTCTGCCTTATACTGTCATTCCTTTTCATGTTTAGTATCCAAATGACCGCAACATTATCTGTTTCTTTATTTTTCAAACAATGGTGCATTTTATTTGATCATGAAATGTACCATACCGTCTTAATTCACTTTGAATAAAACTTTAAAGTCCTCCTAAAGCAAGTATAGCCCGGAAACCATGCCCACAGATGCATGAACAAAGGAAGTTTTTCCCTCCAAAATTTCAGGCCATAGCATTGGCCAGTCCCCCAAGGATGGGTGGGGTTCAGGACCTTTAAAACATCTTGAACCCAACTAATCATTGTCCAGTCAGAGTGCAGCCAGGTCCAGTCAGAGTTCAGTCAAGAGAGCAACTCGCTCACTCGGCTCGACCGGAAAGGCCCGGAGAGTCGGACGCTTCGAACAGCTCAGCAGCGACTCTTCGGGACGAGATCTCAAATCTCTTTTGAGATCTTTCAGCAAGCTTTATCTTTAAAACACCAACTGCTCTGACCTTCAGGAGAAGCTGGGAGAACATCTGACTCCATCCTAACCGACTAGTCCAAGATTCTTTTGTCTACCGCATCCGGACTCTTGTGCAAAAAGTCAATGCAAGTAACCGGTTCACTAACTAATTTAGATGCGTGTTAAGTTTGAACCCTTAATATTAAGGCAAATTTAAATTTCCGTGACGTTTCTCAGTTAGGATGTGATTAATTTAATTGAAAGTAAGCGGCCTTTCCTTTCTTTATCTCCTTCTTCCTTTCCTTTCTCTATCTCCTTCTTCCTTTCCTTTCTCTTCCTCCTTCCCTAATTTCAACTTTCTTTTTATTTTATTTTAATTTTCTTTATTTCTTTTTGTTTGTTTGTTTGTGTAGTTAGTTTTATGTTGTGTTTGTCTCATTCATTAAACGCCGTATTTTTCATAAGTGATGATCTCTGAGTACGTTTCATAAATGAAGTTCCTGCAACATCAGGTCTGAACTACATGCTCTATTTCATTTAATTTAATTTACGGTATAAAGTAAAAGGGGGTTACGTCTTTCTTGGCCAGGGAGATACCTCTTTTATAAAATTAATATAAAATTATACTGTCTGTTTGCCGGACGAACAGACAAATAAGTGTAATGATAATTCCATTACCGTCAATTCAACTTAATTTAAATATTTAGGAGTAACTAACCCGTTATAATTACTTATAAATATTTACCTTTCTTTGCTAAATTCGCTACATATAATGGTGGAGAATGCGGGCAGACTGTGCTTCCAACTACATACTCAATTTATCTGTATTATAAGTTTTTCCCCCTAACCCCTCAGTCGCTACAATATCTAATCATGTAGTCACATTCAGAGTTTCTAAATTGTTTTAAAACCAGACACAGTCACAATATCATAATCATAATTTATTAGAATGTTGATTTTATAACTCCATTTTTCTCAGCACTGAGAGTCGATCAGTAAAATGTTTACAAAGTGAATAAAGAAAAAATAATTTCAGTAATTCAGTAATTTATTAATTCATTCAGTAATAATCATTTACACTAAATAAACAACACTGATCCTTTTTATGTTCAGGAAAAGTAGAGATTAAACTAATGAGTAAATTTAATGACTACAAATATAATAAATAGTTTCTCACCGTGTTCCTCGACCTTCATGTACGACGACCAAACAGAGAGTAAAGAAAAGTGTGAGAGTTGAAGGTTGTTTCAGACGAGTTGTTGCTTTTTCCTCTTTCTCTGAATTTGTTGCTGCAAATGAGGAAGGTTTGTTTTCTACAGTAAAACGTCGAATTGTGCTCATTACTTTTTTTAATTGTCTAAGTCCAGAAATGTGAAAAGAAATGGAGAGGTGTTGAAATGAGGCCACTGCATCTTCAACTGCGGAAGTAAAACACACAGTGTGGTCATCATCACCCTAAACCACTAAACACACACAAGCAACAAACACAAGTGTTGAGCATAGAGTCATGACTTTTATAAAAACTATCAGTTTAATGTTTATATTAGGTTTGATTGCCATATATAAGTTTATCATTAGGTTTATCTACACTTCATTGTATCATTGTTTTCAGTATTGTCTTTGTTTTAAGTTGAAAGTTAAAATGCTGATTATTGGAGGAGCCTGTGGGCCTCTGAAGACAGAAACAGCAGATTTTTGCTCCTCAGGATGGAACACAGTGATTATCATAGCAAAAAGAGGAAAGAAAAATCAAAGGAGCCAAGTGAAAGGACAGTTTTATTTAAAGTTTAATAGTTTTCTGTAGCTTATTACTGAACTAAAGCTTTTCAGTCCTGACTTCCTGTTTTTTTTCCCCCTTGTGTTCTCTGTATTCCCCACCAGATGTCGCCATTGTGTCCCTCTGTCCCTCATTATTTTCCTATTGTTTCCACGTGTCTATTCACTCCCGTGTAGTCTTTGTTTATTGATTTCTGTTTTGTTTTGCTTTTTCCTGAGAGGATTTTTCACGTTCTTGACATTTTTTCCTTTTCATGTTGTGAAATCTTTCATGCTATTTTCTATTGCTGTGTTTTCTGAACATTCTAATTAAAGAATGGATTCTCCAAACTGTCCGAGTCTGTCTCTGTTTTTAGATTCAAACCTCCCATTGACAGACTGCTAGAACCCCGACCCTGATATTAACATTTAGAGGAAATGTTTTTGTGGAAAGAGAATTGTAGGCAGTAGCACTGCACAATATTTCTCATTGTGTAGTTGCTCAAAAATAAACAAATAATTACAAAAATGATAGAAAATAACTCACTGGAGTCACTTTTAAAATACATTTTTGTATGTGTTATTTTAATGTAATGTAGTTTTTATCTGACATGCTTTAATTTGATTCGCTGACCACTGTTAAACACTGATCATGCTTTATTACATTTTATTTTATGTTTTTGTAGAGTCAAGTAGAAAAATAAAAGCTGAACAGTATTCTAAAAGGGAACTGGGGTGTGATTTTTACAACTGGCAACTCACGGTATGATTTTCTGATATTGAGTGACACACAGCAGAGCATCTCTTGTAGGGAAACTATTTCTTTGGACGCTCCGTCTGCACCAGATCAAAAACCCGCCGGCACCTGACTGTAGGCAAATTGGTCCCTCTGCCTGTCCTGCAACAACCATGGTTACAGTTAGGGATTGATTTTGTGACGGATTTACCATGGTCGGGGGGTATACCTGCATCCTCGTGGTGGAAGAACAATTCTCGAAAGCATGTCGCTTCATTCCCCTCCGAAGCCTCCCTACGGCCCTGGAGACCACCGAAGTCCTCTTCCACCATGTATTTCAGAACTTTGGTATCCCTGAGGAGACCACGGCTCCCAGTTCACCTCCTACATATCCTACGTATTCTTTCGGCTTCTGGGGGTGTCCATCATCCTGTCTTCCGGTTACCATCCCCAATCAAATAGACAAACGGAACGGAAGATCCAGGAGTTGGGATGGCACTTGTGGTCTTATTGTTATGAAGACCAGGCAGAGTGGAGTCGTTTCCTTCCCAGAGCAGAGTATGCGCAGAACTCGATGCGTCAGGACACAACCGGCCTCACACCATTCCAGTGTGTGCTAGGGTTCTAACCTCCCCTGTTTCCATGGTCGGAACGAACTATCCCAAGTACCCGCGGTTGACTACTGGTTCAGGGAGAGTGTAAGGGTGTGGGAGTCAGCATATACCCAGCTATGGAGGGCCCAAAGGGAGACACTGAGTCATGCCGACGCACAGCGGCTCGAAACCCCGGCCTACCAGCCCGGGGATTTGGTATGGCTATCCACCAGGGACCTAAGACTCTGGCTCCCCTGCTGTAAGTCGAGCCCCAGGTGCATAGGGCCCTTCAGGATTATAAGGCGGATAAATGAGTTGGCCTATCAGTTGGAGCTCCCCCCCAGTATCTGATTCACCCAACCTTCCATGTGTTGCTCCTCAAGCCATACATTTCACCGCCCGCCCGCACTGTATTATCTAACAGTGTGTTGTGCCTATTACCCTATTATTCTTCTCAATTTTTGTTTTTTTTATTTTTATAGAATTTTATATGATTTTTCCACTTAAGTTTATACTTGTGCTTTAAATATATATGCATATACACTCACCGGCCACTTTATTATACACCTTACTAGTACTGGGTTGGACCAGTCAGAACTGCCTTAATCCTTCGTGGCATAGATTCAACAAGGTACTGGAAACATTCCTCAGAGATTTTGGTCCATATTGACATGATAGCATCAAGCAGTTGCTGCAGATTTGTCGGCTGCACATCCATGATGCGAATCTCCCATTCCACCACATCCCAAAGGTGTTCTATTGTATTGAGATCTGGTTACTGTGGAGGCCATTTGAGTACAATGAACTCATTGTCATGTTCAAGAAACCAGTCTGAGATGATTTGCGCTTTATGACATGGTGCGTTATACTGCTGGAAGTAGCCATCAGAAGATGGGTACACTGTGGTCATAAAGGGATGGACATGGTCAGCAACAATACTCAGGTAGGCTGTGGCATTGACACGGTGCTCAACTGGTCCTAATGGGCCCAAAGTGTGCCAAGAAAATATCCCCCACACAATTACACCACCACCACCAACCTGAACCATTGATACAAGGCAGGATGGATCCTTGCTTTCATGTTGTTTCCTGTTCTTAGCTGTCAGGAGTGGCACCCGGTGTGGTCTTCTGCTGCTGTAGCCCATCCTCCTCAAGGTTCGATGTGTTGTGTGTTCAGAGATGCTCTTCTGCATACTTAGGTATTAACGAGTGGTTATTTGAGTTGCTTTTGCCTTTCTATCAGCTCAAACCAGTCTGGCCATTCTCCTCTGACCTCTGGCATCAACAAGGCATTTGCGCATACAGAACTGCCGCTCACTGGATATTTTCACTTTTTCGGAACATTCTCTTGTATGTCTCTTGTATGTCTTTCTCAACATCTCTCTGGTTGTACGTGAAAATCCCAGTAGATCAGCAGTTTCTGAATTACTCATCTGGCACCAACAACCATGCCACGTTCAAAGTCACTTAAATCACCTTTCTTCCCCATTCTGATGCTCGGTTTGAACTGCAGCAGATCGGCTTGATCATGTCTACATGCCTAACTGCATTGAGTTGCTGCCATGTGATTGGCTGATTAGAAATTTGCGTTAACGAGCAGTTGGACATGTGTACCTAATAAAGTGGCGGTTGAGTGTATACTGTTTGAGTATAGTTAATGCATGTTGCCTGCATGCTGCTTGCTTATTTTACTATTTTTTTTTTTTTTAACCTGCCGGTTTTTCTAATCCTTAACCTAATCCATCATCCTTATCTGTTTACTGGCCTTTCTAAGATGTGTTACATTTACAAGCATTTTGATTATATGCTGTATTCTAAACTTTATATATGATAAACTTTACTTTAACGCATTACTATTGATTTTGTCTCTGTTATTTCATTTGTCTCTGTTAACTCTGTTAATACCCCGAGTTCTTAGCGAAGCTGATTATTATATTATATTATTGCTGAATAATGTTTATGTGTAATATGCGGATTTAAACTAATATAAGCAATGTTATATGTGATCTGAAGCACATTAGCATATGGTTTGTGCTCTGACATGCACTGTTAACTGTGGGACCTCATAAAGACAGGTGTGTGCATCTCCAAATCATCTCCAATCATCTGAATTTACTACAGGTGGACTCCATTCAAGTTTGCAAAGATTTCAAACAAAAGTATTTCACGTTATCATCATGAGGTTTTGTTTGTAGAATTTTGAGGAAAATAAAGAGTGTAATTCATTTTGAAATAAGGCTGTAACATAATGTGGAAAAAGTGAAATGCTGTGAATACTTTCCAGATGAACTGTATATTTATTAGAAGTTCAATTTTAACCAGCATGTTCATGAAGCTTCGGCTAGTTTAAGTAACTGTACTGTGATATATAAATATATATTCACTAAAGCTTGTAAATCAAAATATACTAAACATAAAAAAAACATGGGGTTATAATTGTGTTTATAGCAATTAGCAGGCACACACACACACACACACACACACACACACACACACACACACACACACATATAAGCTGCCTACAATTTAAATAATGTTAATACATCATAAAGTTCTTTAGTAATATTAGCTGGCTAGCTTGTTGCTAACAAAACACACACAACCAATAAGTAAGAAGAATGAAATATTTTGGGTGGTAACGTTAACTCCACTACATCTTATTACCCTGTCACTCAATATTTTATTATAACACACACACACACACACACACACACACACACACACACACACACACACACACACACACACACACACACATATTGTTTTCTTCATTACTAAATGCAATCTTTACATTCAGATCTTTAGTTGAGTTTCAATAATTTTTCTCACTTTAAATATGTCCAACAAAAATTGATAATTGATAAATAAAAACAGCTATAAAATAATGAAATCTGGTTTAACTGGCTGTAAGTTGCTGATGTTTCTGGTGTAAAGGGACGATTCAGGTTCTTCACTTCAGTGAGGAGTTTTCTCTCTTCATCAGCTGTTTCAGGACCCATTTTCTTCATTATGTTCCTGAAAGTCTGTGAGACAAAAAACAGGAACATCATAAATTTGTGTTGAAATAGAACTCACTCACATTTTCAGATGAAAGGAAGTCATAAGACCAGACCTAAGAATAGGTGCATTTACATGTAGCATTGGAATTGATTTAAAAGTCCAATCCGAATGAAAATGCTCCATGTAAACACCTGAATCAGAATAAAAAAGCCCAAACCGAATGTAATTGTAATGGGTTTGAGAGGGGTGGGATAAACCTGTTTATAAACCAAACAAAATAGAAATTCTGCCATGTAAACACATTAAACCAATTAGTGCCATCGATAAGACCCATTGCTTGAGACACAAAATGCACTTCCTTAAATCTCCATGCGATTTTGGAAGCCTCCTGTTCACCTGGCATCTAAATCAGATCTCGTATCAGCTCATTCCCTTGCAGAATTTGTAGATGAACGTTTTAACTGTGCTCTTAAGAACAAATTAATTTGGCACAACAAGGATTTTGAAAAAAAGGTGTACATGTAAACGTGGCTAATGGTTTTCAATGAAACAAAAAATCCCAGCCATAAAGATTAAGTACAACAAAGCACAAATGATATTAATATATTAATACCAATGAATTTTGAATGTTGTTCTTTAATAAATGTATCCAGACTGAAGATCCACCATATAGAACACAAGCAGAGAAAAGATGATGATGATCAGGTGATCAGGAATGTCTCTGTTCTCAGTCATGCTCTCATCACTGACTCCCTCTGTCTCATCCACGTTAACCCCAGACTTCTTACTGCCTTCTGCCTGCTCAGTGTGACCTTCATAAACTAGTCTACGTCTGTGGTGTGAGAGAGACAGGAAATGATACACCAGTGGATTGAAAAAGCAGCACAATGACAGTAAACAGTGCAGTGAGAAAAAGAAAAATTAAACATATCACCAAATACATTAAAACTAAAGTAACGAGTCTGATTTGAAAATTTTAGAAGTAGAAGTACAGATATTTTGTAAAAATTTAATGAGTGAAAGTAAAAAGTTGAAGTAAAGAACTGATTCCAAAATTTCTTCTACTAAAGAACAGTTACAAAGTATTTGTACTTCTTTGCTTTCCACATCTGCTCCTGACCTTCTGATCACTAACACAAATCTGGAAATCTAATGTCACGTGAAGAGATTTGACCAGAGTCTATATCACCCACATACTGTACGTCTCAGTGCAGGATTATTCCCAAGCAGTGTGGGAGACGGCCAAGAGATATGTTTCAGGTAGTAAAGGAGCAATGCCTGCTGTAGAAATCATGAAGAAAAGCAGGAACAATGACACCTAGTGCTTTATAAAATTTCTAATCACACACTTGATTTCACCCAAATGAGGATGGGTTCCCCTTTTGAGTCTGGTTCCTCTCAGGGTTTCTTCCTCATAACATACAAAAGGGAGTTATTCCTTGCCACAGTTGCCCCAGACTTCTTCAACAGTCGAGCCAAAAAGATAAACAAATGCAAAAATAAGGTCCAAATGGTCAGTCTCTTCTGCAAGATATTTCAGGATTAAAGGAGAAGAAAAACATGAGTAAAGGGGTTCCTGGCTGATGAAGCCCCCGAGGACACTGTAATGTGTGTGTCAAGTACAAACATCTCACTTTTGCTGGCATCTAATCAGAAGACGTGGCCACATCAGCAGGACTGGGATGAGAAAACTGTGAATAAAGAGAAAGTCATGACCTTGGTGAATAATTGGGTATAAAACTCAATAAAACAAATAAAACAAAACCTAATCTAGCAGAATACAGATTTAATGAAAAAAGTAAAAAGTTATCCTTCTCTTAAACCAAACATTCTTCATAAGATGTTCTACAACTAACAATATTTTTTACGTAACACTTACTGTAAGTGTGTGATAAACATCATCAGATTTCCGGTCTGCAGGGTCGAGAGCTGCATACGTGTCGTCTTTAGCACTCAGCCCAATGTTCTGCAGAGAGGAGGGGTGGAGAACATGAGCAGGTTCTGCTGAAGATCTTTACAGAAAGAGTTTATTATGAACAAAGCAGCCACTTTCTGTATTAACTCACCTGATGGTCACCTTCATCTTCCTTTTTCTTCTGTCTCCTGCATCTGTTCATAAAAAGTCAAATATTTCCCCATCAAAAGTATCTTTAGAGAAGATAATCATGCATTTATCAGCACAGTTTTTCTCACCTCAGCCAGAAGAGGGCAGAGAGAAGAGCTCCAAGTGCAAAAAAACCAGCAGCCACATACACAATCAACGAGCCACCTTATAGTATAAGTATACACAAACACACACACACACACACACACACACACACACACACACACACACACACACACGAAGAGAATATACAGATCATATATAAAGGAGAAGTAAAAATATTTTCATGTTCATCCACAAAGTACAGGATGTATAATGGAGCAGTTATCAAACAGGAACATCTAAACATCTCTCACCACTTATAGTGATGGACACTGCAGCTGATCTCTCAGAGCCGAGTTTATTCTGAGCCTCACAGTAGTACAGTCCACTCTGTAGAGCTCTGTAACTCTGTCCTGATCCTACAGGTGATGTTTCATTCTCCTTAAACCAGGTGTAGGTCTCCACAGGTGGGTTACCGTCACTGCTGCAAGTCAGATTCACAGAACTTCCCTTCACTTGGTTAGAAGAGATGCTGATGGACACTAAGACTCTCTTTGGAGGATCTGAATGTATAGAAAAGTATAAAATAAACATACACCAATGATTATTTTGTCTAATTGGCTGTGAGGAGATACTGGTTTTGTCTTAATGTACAAACATAAACATACTCATTGTAGGAAACTTTAAAAACTGTCTAAACAAACATCATAACATGCAGAGCTTCTTCTCTCCTTCTCTCCTTTACTTCACATTTAAATAATCAGGAAACTTGAGTACCATTTAGTGTTGCATTAATGTAAGAACTTCACAGTGTTCAGCTTCAACTTACACAGAACATTCAGAGTTACACTGGTGGAGTTCTGATACCCGACTTCATTACTGCACATGCACTTGTACTCTCCACTGTCCTTAGTGCTGATCTTAGAGATGGTGAAGGTCTTTATTTTTCCCACTGATGTTGTCCCCATCAACCAGGTGTAGGTCTTCACAGGTGGGTTTGCATCACTACTGCAGGTCAGAGTCACTGAACTGCCCTCCACAATCTCACCAGAGGGACTGATGGACACTGCGACTTTCTTTGGAAAATCTGTCATATACATGAAGGTATCACATTACCTTGGATCTATAAAAGTTCAAGTTTATTTTTGTAGCACTTTTAAAAAATGGAAATTGTCTCAAATCATCTTTACAGAACTTTACAATGAAAGTAAATGATGTGTATTTATCACTGATGATGAAGCCTGGGGCGACTATGGTGAAGGAAAAACTCCCTTAGATGTTATAAAAACCTTGTGAGGAATCAGACTCAAAAGCCGAACCTCATAATCATTTGGGTGATTACAAGAGTGAAACTATGAATCTTAAAACATTACAGAACACTGGAGAGTGAGAACTAACATGAGCACTGGAGTGTGTGATTATGAGTAAAGTCCTTTCTACAGTCTTATATAGTCAGTTGAGATTGTGAAGCCAGAAGCTTCTGATCAACTCATAAAATAGCTCAACATCTGGGATCATCAAAGATCCAACACCAACTTATCAACCTCAAATAGGTTCAGTGTCCAAAATCCACATGAAGTGAAATCCAAATGGCGCTGGTACGTCTCTAGATAAAATATTAATTTGTTATTGTGTAAAGTATTGATTTTTGTGAGTCCCAAAACCTGTGGCAAAGGCTAAAAGTTTAATTGTGGCAGACATTGTGGCATCTTCTGTGTTGCCACGAAGATGTGTGTAGAAGAAGGGGTGTGGTTGAGTGTTGATTTTTCAATTGAGTGCAGAATAAGGATCATTGAGTGTTAAGGATCCCAGACGTGTGTGTATCTTTTGCAATGTTTACAAAAAAACTTGAAAGCTTAACAAAAAACCACTCCCCAGATGAATACAATTACACCACCCACCTCCAGTATCCCGCTGGCTCTTCCAGCTTCATATTCCAGCAAAGCAGCCGAGTGCGATGGCTTTGTCCTACAAGTCAACTTATACATGGAGATGCAGCCTCACAAGTTTCCCACCGACCGGTCCAAGATAGCGTTTCTCATAACACTGCTAACCGAGAAGGCTTTGTGATAGGCGAGAGCAAAGTGGAGGGCCAATAGTGCCATTACCACCTCATATACGCTCTTCACCAAACATTTTGCGCAGGTGTTCTGCACCGCCACCGGGGCTCTCACCACAGCAGACCAACTATTCAGTCTGAGCCAAGGCTCCTCCTCATTTGCTGAGTACAGCCTCCGCTTGCGCACCCTAACCACTGTTAGCCAATGATCCATCTGCATCTCCCAGCACGTGGCTGCCTGTCGATCCCTGGTGGCTCCAGTGCCAGACCTACTGCCTGCACCACCAGCCCCAACCATGCCCTGCCTAAATCTTCCTAGCATCCACACTAGTGGAAAGCCCAAACAACCACAAGGAAGTGGAGGTTCCTCCTGAGTACCGCTCATTCTGGGAAGCAAGCAAGCATTCTGTGACTCGGCTACCCTGTCATCGCCTCTGGGATTGCGTCATCGACATGATGCCAGGTGCCAAGCTGCCCAAATGTTGAGTATAATTGTTGTCTGTCCCAGAGGGCACAGCTATGGAGGACTACATCAGAAAACCTAAGAAAAGGCTTTATCGTGCCATCCTCTTACCCAATGGCCTCCAGCTTCTTCTTCAATGAGAAGAAGGGCAGAGGCCTTTGGCCATGTATCAACTATTGCAATCTCAATTCACAAATCACACCACTCATGTACCCGCTCCCTCTGGTCCCTGCCGACCTAGAAGATCTCTGTGGAGCACAAATCTTCACCAAGTTGTACCTCCGAAGTGCCTACAACTTGGTACGCATACGCAAGGGCAATGAGTGAAAGACGGCCTTCATCACCCCCTCAGGGCACTATAAGTACTTAGTCATGCCATATGGACTGTCCATTTCTCCCACGGTGTTCTAGACGTTCATGAATGAGGTGTTCTGGCCATTCCTCCACTGGTTCGTCATCATCTACATCCTTAAGATGACATCATCTTCTCCTGAGACATAACAGAACATCACAGTCATGTCACTCAGGTCCCTGAACCCAGGATAAAACGAGCTGGACCGGTTCCTCCCGTGGGCCGAGTATGCACAGAATTCCCTGTGCCAAGAATCTACCTGCCTCACACCATTCCAATGCATGCTAGGCTTCCAACCCCCACTATTTTCCTGGACAGATGGACCATCAAACATCCCTGTGGAAGACCACTGATTCCAGGAAAGCGTGCGGGTATGGAAGTCGACACATACCCAGCTCCAAAGAGCCCTTAGAACCACAAGGAGGTTGATCCTCGAAGATCGGAGGCACTTCGTTACCAACCAGGAGATCTGGTGTGGTTATCTACCTGAGATCTGTGCCTACGACTGCCCTGTAGGAAGCTCAGCCCGTGTTACATTGGGCTATTTAAGATCCTGCGGCAGATCAACTAAGTGGCCTACCGGCTCGACCTCTCTCCCCGGTACCGCATCTATCCTACCTTCAATGTGTCGCTTCCAAAACCCTTCTCTCCCCCTACCATAGAGAACCCTGGAGCCACCGTCAATCCACCTCCCCCGGACATGTTGGACTAACCTTCCGTGTTCTCTGACCGAGAGATTCTAAACATGCAACGTAAGGGCTCTACCCTAAAATACCTTGTTGACTGGAAGGGGACCAGAGGAACGCTCTTGGGTCGCCTGACAGGATGTCTGGGACCCAGCAGTCCTTGAGGAGATTCACACCAGTCACCCTAATCATCCCGAACCCTGAGGTTGCAGGCGTTCCCGGCAACTAGTTAGCACGTCAGGAGCTACCCCTGGAGGAGGGGGTAATGTCAGAGAACCACCAGCCACGCCTCCCTCCGTCACACCACACTTTTGCTCGGCCTCTCCCTCATGAAAGATGTGTTACATAAAAATAAAAAGTCCTTGCTTGCGACACTAATCATTCACACCTGATCTATGTTTCCCCAAATAAGCACATATATTTAAGTTTATAAATATATATATATATATATATATATATATATATATATATATATATATATATATATATATATATATATATATATATATATATATATATATATATGTGTATATATATATACACATATATGTGTGTGTGTGTGTGTGTGTGTGTATATACTGTGTATATATATATATATATATATATATATATATATATATATATATATATATATATATATATATATATATATATATTACATTAGATATTTGGCAAATTAAGTTTTATCAAGTGCCAAAAGATCAACAACTTGTTGATCTTTTTTTTTTGCCAGTGCATCAATAAACACAGCAGAAAAACTCAAGTTCAGTTTCAGTAGGAACAGTGTTGTTGAACTCCTTATTTTGCCAGTTCATCACAGTCTGTTGTGGAAATTCTCAGGATAGAGCCAAGTCAGAAACTGTCACAGATTTTTAAAGAGTATCAGATTAACTCTCTTCAGAGAAGAAGAGAGTATTGCGAACAACGTCTTGGAGCTGAAGTGCGACATTTTTAGGGGAAACGTGGGCATTACAGGGGAAAGGTAAATTGAACAATGTTTACCCGTAACTATTTTAATAGAATTTGGTCACGTTTGACGGGCCGGATTAATAAACCCAACGGGCCGTGTGTGGCCCGCGGGCTGTAGTTCGCCCATGTCTGGTCTACACTGACCTGGGGCTGCCCTGCACATATTTTACTATAACTCCAGTTTTAAAGATTTCAGTGTACAGTGTATGTGCGCTTTTATTATATATCAGGATACCATTTACACATACCTATCTTACATCTCCCACCCTGTGCCTTAAATCATACTGTGCAGCTCAACACTATACTGCGTCATAACAGTGGCTCATGTTGAACACAAATAAACTTTGCGGCTATGAAATATAATGATAATTCTGATAATCTTTCTTATTGGGATAAATCATTCACACCTTGTTTTTAAATACATTCATTGTTTTTGAGACATGGAACTCCGCCAGCAGCGCAGGGTCCAGCACGCTCCGCCGGACTACCCATGACCGCTCCTTCGGTCCATACCCCTTCAAGTCCACCAGGTATTCGAGGCGACCCCTGCGCCGTCTGGAATCCAGAACTCCTCTCACTACATAGACACCGGGCTGGTCCACGACCTCTGGCTGGGCAGGCGCAGCGGGGCCACCTGGAGGGTGAGAGACAGGAGAGGCACAAGGTTTGAGCAGGGACACATGGAAGGTAGGGTGAATGCGGTACCTCTGGGGCAGTTCGAGCCGGTAGGACACGTCGTTGACCCGGTCGGCAATCCTGAATGGCCCGAAGAACCGGGGTCTCAACTTGCGGCAGGGCAGCTTTAGCTTCAGGTCTTTCGTGAACAGCCATACTAGGTCCCCTGGACGGAAACGTGGAGAGTCCAGCCGTCATGCGTCAGCATGTCGGCGGGTATTGCGGAGGGCTCGACGCAGCTGGGTGTGTGCTGATTCCCAGGTCCGATTGCTCTCCCGGAACCAAACGTCCACTGAGGGCACATTGCTAGGTTCATCCGACCAGGGGAACAGGGGTGGCTAAAACTCCAGCACGCACTGAAACGGGGTGAGCCCCGTAGAGTCCTGGCGAAGCGAGTTCTGTGCATACTCGGCCCACGGTAAAAAACGACACCACTCCCCCTGATCCTGGCCACAATAAGTCCTCAGGTAGCGGCTCAACTCCTGGATCTTCCACTCTGCCTGGCCGTTGGACTGCGGGTGGTAACCAGACATCAGATTCACTGACACCCCCAGGAGTTTGAAGAAGGCCTTCCAGACTCGAGACGTGAACTGAGGGCCCCGGTCAGAGACAATCTCCTCCGGGAGTCCAAAGTTCCGGAAGACGTAATGGAACAGGGCTTCCGCAGTCTCGAGGGCGGTGGGCAGGCTCTTCATGGGGACAAAGCGCCAGGCCTTGGAAAAGCGATCCACCACCACCAGGATGCAGGTGTGGCCCTCCGACCTGGGCAGATCTGTCACGAAGTCGATTCCCAGGTGCGACCAGGGACGCTGAGGGACGGGGAGCGGCATCAGCTTGCCCACTGGCGCAGAACCTTGGACAACGCACAGGTGGGACACTCCTGCACAAAATGCGTGATCTCCCCTGTCATTCCTGGCCACCAGTATCGTGCCTTGATGAGCTGGACCGTCCGTTTCTCCCCCGGGTGGCCTGTGCCCGGTCCCTCGTGGACTGACCTGATGAGCCTGTGCCGGCAGGAGGGATGAAGGTGTGCCCCTCTGGGCATCCCGCTGGAGCGGTTTCTTGTGGTGCTGCGGTGCATATTTCCCGGTCTATCTCCCAGATGATAGGCCCCAGGATGAGTGCAGGAGGCAGGATGGGCTCTGGGTCGCTAGGTTCATCCGGTCTTTGCCGTTCAGCGCACTGGCTCGGTAGGTGATGTGGAACCGGAACCTGGTGAAGAAGAGGGCCCAGCGTGCTTGTCGGGGGTTGAACCTCCAAACCTCCCAGAGGTACTGGAGGTTCTTGTGGTCGGTGACCACTGTGAATGGGTGCTTAGCTCCTTCCAGCCAGTGTCTCCACTCATCCAAGGCCAGCTTGATGGCCGGGAGCTCGCGGTTGCTGATGTCATAGTTCTGTTCGGTGGCCATGAGCTTGTGTGTGAAGAAGGCACTTGGGTGGAGCTGGGGAGGTGTTCCCGACCGCTGGAAAAGAGAGTAGCCCCTACCCCGGTCGAGGAGGCGTCGACTTCCACCACGAAAGGCTTCCGGGGGTCAGGGTGACGCAGAACTGGGGCACTACAGAAACGACGCCGGAGCTCGTGGAAGGTCTCCTGAGCCTCCATGTTCCACCTCAGGGTTCGGGCCTTACCCCTGAGGAGCGAGGTGAGGGGGGCGGTGATCCTGCTGTAACCCTGGATGAACCTGCGATAGAAGTTTGCAAACCCCAGGAAACGCTGTAGCTTCTTGATTGACTCTGGGACGGGCCATTCCCTCACCGCCTTAACCTTCTTCTCATCCATCTGGATCCCCGCCGCACTGATGATGTAACCTAGAAAGTGGATCATTGTGCAGTGGAACTCGCACTTCGAGAGGTTCAGGTAGAGCCGCTGAGAACGAAGCACTTTTAGGATGGCACGCACATGTCTTTGGTGTTCCTCCAGATCTTGTGAGTAGATTAAGATGTCGTCTATGTAGACCATGACAAATTTCTGGAGGTAGGGCCCAAGTACTTCGTTCATGAACCCCTGAAAGAACGCTGGAGAGAGAGAGAGGCCATACGGCATGACCCGGTATTCATAGTGCCCTGAGGGTGTGATGAAGGCCGTTTTCCACTCGTTTCCCCTCCTGATGCGCACCAGATTGTAAGCGCTCTGGAGATCAAACTTGGTGAAGACCAAGGTCAGGTCCTCCAGAGCAGTGGGCACGAGCATGAGGGGGTACGGAAGAGGAGCGACCTGCGAGTTTAGCTGTCTGTAGTCGATACAGGGGCGCAGACCTCCGTCCTTCTTTCCCACGAAGAAGAAGCTTGACGCTGCTGGTGAGGACGAGTGCACGATGAACCCCTGACGGAGAGCCTGCCGCACGTATTCTTCCATTGCTCGGTGCTCAGGAGCCGACAGCGGGTATACACAGCCCTTGGGTAGCTTCGCACCGGGGAGTAGGTCAATGCAGCAGTCCCAAGGTCGATGAGGGGGGAGACGGGTGGTGGCCTGCGCACTGAACACGTCCTCAAACGACCGGTACTCCTTTGGGATCTCCACCTGCGTCTTGGTCGTGGCCTCCTCCACCCGGGTGGTGCCTATCACCACCCCTGGGACCCGTTGAAAGGTGGGAGAGACAGTGCTCCTTACAGTGGGGACTCCACTCCAGGATGTCACAGGGGTCCCAGGAACACCTCGGTGCGTGCTTCTGTAACCAGGGTCTCCCCAGGATCACACTGACTGTGGAACTCTCCAGGACCAGGAACCGGATCTTCTCTCGATGAAACAGCTCCACTTGTAGCGTTACCACCGGCATGCAGTACTTCACTCACCCCTCACCCAGCAAGCGTCCCTGGATGGTCTGAACTGCTAGGTCCTGGGAGCCCCTCTCTTTTGGGGGAGGTGTAATCAGTCGAGGCAGGCCTGGGAGATGAAGTTCCCCGCCGATCCGGAGTCGACTAGTGCACACACAGAGATAGAGTGAGCGGGGGTTAAAAGAGATACGGTCAACTTGGACAGTCGTGAAATTTCTGTCGGTAGCTGCACAGTACTCACCGCAGCATGAGCAGGGCATGTGGGGCACCGAGAGATGGAGTGCCCCTGTGAACCGCAGTACAGACACCTCCCAGCGGCCAGGCGGCGGGTTCCTTTCTCTCCTGGATAGCCCTTGAGAGCCCAGCTGCATTGGTTCAACATCCGGGGCAGCGGTTGCACCTTGCAGAGCTTCAGGTTGAGGTGGAGTTGGGTGGCATGCTGCCAAGCGCTTGGCTAGCCTGATGGATTTTTGTATGAAGCTCTCCAACCCCACTGAGTCCTCATGCACCGCCATTGCCTGTTTTATTTTCGGATTTAACCCAAGCCGATAAATAGCGCTGACTCGGTGATGCTGTCATTCCCCTGACGTAAGCTGAGCAGCTGGTTGGGCGTGGTAAGGACTCCGGAGGCCGCGCGAAAAACTTCCAGGAAGTGTGCAGTAAATCGCGCATAGGAGTGTGTAACTGGGCCAGCGGGGTTGTTCCTCCATCGTGAGGTAAGCGCGGGTTAGATCCTCTCACTTGTCATTGTCTTTCTTTCCTTTTCTTTCGGTCTGTTATTCTGTTAGGCGGGAGTGAACGAGGTGGAAGCCGAGTCACCAGCAAACAGAGTTTAATGAAAAACACTGACGTAGAACGAACACACAGAGTCCATCTGAGACAATAACGGATGCTGGAGTGGGGTGCGTGAAGTGCTTATGTGCTGTGTGTGTAACAAGGGACAGGTGTGTGGAATCAGTATGATGGCGAGGAGCTCTGGACAGGCGGAGCGCGCACATAAGAAGAAGCAGGGTGCTCCCTGACAGTCATCCACAGCCATTCTAATATTTATGTACATATTGTGGGCAACGACTATCATGTGTCTCATCTGAGCAGTGGGAAGAAAGATGACTGCATCTTTTCAAACTGCTGCTGCTTGTGTACTTCAGGCAGCATAACACACTCCAGCAAAAATTATATCTACCCACTATTGCATACATGCGCTCACAGACACTGCTGGAGACAACAAATAGTCAACAAAACCACTCTCTCCATCTCTTTTTTGCTTTTTCACAAGTAGAATAATCAGATACAGATATAAACAAAAAAATGACATGCATGATGTGTGTGTGTGTGTGTGTGTGTGTGTGTGTGTGTGTGTGTGTGTGTGCACTCTGCAAACTCTGGGATTAATCTGAGGATGCACTACACTCATTCATCACTTTTTACAAAGAGTAAAAACTGTAAAACACAATAAACTGAAATTAAATGTTATTAAATAGAAAAGACTTAAGAAATGAAAAAATAAATAAAACTTACATCTGACACTGAGGTATTGAGCAGGAGATGGGAGATGTTCAGATCCTCTTACAGCACAGTTATAACTGCCTGCATCCTCACTGCTGACCCTCTGCAGGTGGAGTTCGTTGCTCTTGATGATCTTTGTGGTTAAATCATGTCCGTTTTTGTACCAGATGAATGTTGGATCAATCAGACTGCAGGTGGTTTTACAGGTCAGAACCACTGATCTTTGTCCCTCTGTCACTTCTGCAGGAGCGATCAGCTGAAGATCTTATACAATTAGAGAAATATTAAAACTGCATCAGTGAATAAAAGTCAGTAAAGATTTTGCTCGTAAAACTTCTCTCTTAAAGTGTTTTCTATTTAATACAGTGAGGGAAATAAGTATTTGAACAACCTGACATTTTACAAGTTTTCCCAATTAGAAACCATGGAGGGGTCTGAAATTGTCATTGTAGGTGCATGTCCACTGTGAGAGACATAATCTAAAAAAAAAAATCCAGAAATCACAATATATGATTTTAAAACTATTTATTTGTAGGATACAGCTGCAAATAAGTATTTGAACACCTGTCTATCAGCTAGAATTCTGACCCTCAAAGACCTGTTAGTCTGCCTTTAAAATGTCCACCTCCACTACATTTATTATCCTAAATTAGATGCACCTGTTTGAGGTCGTTAGCTGCATAAAGACACCTGTCCACCCCATACAATCAGTAAGAATCCAACTACTAACATGGCCAAGACCAAAGAGCTGTCCAAAGACACTAGAGAGAAAATTGTACACCTCCACAAGGCTGGAAAGGGCTACGGGGAAATTGCCGAACAGCTTGGTGAAAAAAGGTCCACTGTTGGAGCAATCATTAGAAAATGGAAGAAGCTAAACATGACTGTCAATCTCCCTCGGACTGGGGCTCCATGCAAGATCTCACCTCGCGGGGTCTCAATGATCCTAAGAAAGGTAAGAAATCAGCCCACAACTACATGGGAGGAGCTGCTCAATGACCTGAAAAGAGCTGGGACCACCGTTTACAAGGTTACTGTTGGTAATACACTAAGACGTCATGGTTTGAAATCATGCATGGCACGGAAGGTTCCCCTGCTTAAACCAGCACATGTCCAGGCACGTCTTATGTTTGCCAATGACCATTTGGATGATCCAGAGGAGTCATGGGAGAAAGTCATGTGGTCAGATGAGACCAAAATAGAACCTAATAATTCCACTAAACGTGATTGGAGGAAGAAGAATGATGAGTACCATCCCAAGAACACCATCCCTACTGTGAAGCATGGGGGTGGTAGCATCATGCTTTGGGGGTGTTTTTCTGCACATGGGACAGGGCGACTGCACTGTATTAAGGAGAGGATGACCGGGGCCATGTATTGCGAGATTTTGGGGAACAACCTCCTTCCCTCAGTTAGAGCATTGAAGATGGGTCCAGGCTGGGTCTTCCAACATGCCAGCGTCCCGAAGCACACAGCCAGGATAACCAAGGAGTGGCTCTGTAAGAAGCATATCAAGGTTCTGGCATGGCCTAGCCAGTCTCCAGAGCTAAACCCAATAGAGAATCTTTGGAGGAAGCTCAAACTCCGTGTTTCTCAGTGACAGGCAATAAACCCTACTGATCTAGAGAAGCTCTGTGTGGAGGAGTGGGCCAAAATCCCTCCTGCAGTGTGTGCAAACCTGGTGAAAAACTACAGGAAACGTTTGACCTCTGTAATTGCAAACAAAGGCTACTGTACCAAACATTAACATTGACTTTCTCAGGTGTTCAAATACTTATTTGCAGCTGTATCATACAAATAAATAGTTAAAAAATCATATATTGTGATTTCTGGATTTTTTTTTTAGATTATGTCTCTCACAGTGGACATGCACCTACGATGACAATTTTAGACCCCTCCATGATTTCTAAGTGGGAGAACTTGCAAAATAGCAGGGTGTTCAAAGACTTATTTTCTTTACTGTAAGTCAGAGAAAACACTTACATCAAATCACTGGTATTAAACAGTATGAATGCTTCTGAAGCTCTTATTAATCAGATCCAAACCCTTTTAATTTTCTTTTTCAGTAAGAACATGTTAAAGATTTTCATTTATCTGGTACAAATCTAATTAATTTATCTGCATTTAAAAACATTTCAAACAAAAGTCATGTATCTACAATTTAACAAGGGATTCCACAAACATAAAATATAATAAATAGATAAATAGATACATTAGAAAAGCAGATTAAACTTAAACCCAGTTTTTACAAACAATCTGCAGCTAATATGATGAACTACATCATGTGTTACTCTGCTTTGGAGACACTGTATGAAATTGAAGGTAATTATCTCCACACATCCTCCATAAATGAGTCTGGGAACAGCGTAAAGATGTTTAAATAAGGAGCTGTGAATGGAACCAGACCCAGAAATACCTTCAATTAAGTTTGATAGTGTCCAAATACTTTTGAGACTAATGTATATAGAGAATAAGATGATTTTATATTTTATACCTGTAACACTGAGTGTAATTCCTGGAAAACCCTGATATCCTTCTCCAGTTGTTATGAATCTGAAGCTGTACCAGTGTTCATCTGATTTCTTCACATCACTCAGTCTGAGGGAGAAGTGATTCTGTTTATCTCCTAAATACTCCACTCTGCCTGAGTAACCTGGTTCATTACGCATATCAGTCGGATCTTTACCGGGAACCGGGTCTATTACCCAAAACCTGTTTATCACTGTAACATCTGTTGGATGTTTGTAAGTGGCCTCCATAACCACTGTAGATCCTTTTACAACACAGGGATGTTTGCTGTATTTCACACTCCATTGATACTCAAGAGTTCCTGAAACATGACACATGAAAGAGGTTATTAGAGATCATTATCCTGAGCCCCATAAAACACTGAGTTATTTTACAGCTTCTCTTCTCTCCTCTGGAACTCCGGGGCAAAAAAATACAAACTATTCTTTACTACTGGAAGGAAACTGTGCAGGATTTAGACACAGATGTGTTTATTAATTTAAGACATTATTATAACCAGTGGTAGTTCAAAACAACAAAATCAACAACAATAATAATAGTAAAAAACAATCATGTATTATGGTTATTAGCCGTGCTTAAAAAAACATCACTATTATAATCTTGCAAATTCCTCTGAGCAAAACTTTGTATCTCGTCCCGCAGTTTTTGCCCCAGCACCATGAATGATACATCAAATAGTGTGGTCTGGTCGGGGGAGGTGCACTATTACTTTTCTAAGGATTTGCCCCAGCCTTTTTCGATTACATGACCAAAAAGGGCAATTTTTTTCCATAGAAAATAAATGTGGAATTAAACTCGTGTGTCATATCTCGGCCCTCAAGCGTCCGACATGCACATATGGCATATTCACTCTTTAGGGGGGATGGAGTGGGTCGCACCATATGCCCCTCGAATCACAGACCCCCTCGGAGTTCTGAAAATTCCGCAACATTCCGGCCCCCATAAAATATGAATGGGGATTCTGACACTCCACTGTTCGTCTGGCATTCGCCCCACACGCCTGTATGACATGGGCAGCAGATCTCACCCATACACCACGCTTTCATCTATAGCCCCAGGAACAATAAATAACGGACAATTAATCTCCCCCATAGAAATTAATGGGGAAACAAATAGAATTCACATACGTTGACATAGATAAAGTGAACGAGCCGGGGCAAAGCCCACAGACCCCAGGTATGCCATACATAAAAAATTAACAGTGGGGAATATTGCATTATGGGAGATGCTATAACCCCACGCTCCATGGCAGAAGGGAGGGTAGGGTCAACAAAGTGGGTCGGGTCACAAAAATACAGAAAGGAGACATGAAACATATCAATAGACTCAGCCCAGCATAGGGAGTTGCACTATGAGTAATATAGCGATGTCACATGAAGCCATGCCCCCAAAATTAGCCCAAATAAAAAAAAAAGAAGGTGCTCAGAATTGAACATGTGATATATCAAAACACTCGGCCAGTGGGAGGAGTTGAATCCCGGCTAAATCAATGACCATTGTATTGTATTGTATTGTTTGTGCAGGTTCTATTCAAAACTTAAAGTCCGGGTTTCCACTTATGCCTGTTTTCTTTCTCTTGTGCTGAATTTAATTGGCAGAATGTAAATAATCACTTCTATTCACCCTGGTGTTTGCATGAACATATTTCAATATATAACTGAATATATCAATATATAACTTCTATGTATTTTATCCCATGTCTTCTACAATATTTTTATATCAATCAGGACACCATTTACTTCATAAATCCATCTTATATCGTATATCCACCCCCTGTCTTATTAAGATAGTAATAAAACATAAGTTAGAAAACTATCAAAGATTTAAAGTGGTGGATGCATAAAGTTAGAAAATATTTGTCTGGGTAAATATTTCATGTCTCTGGTGTGTGTCTGTGTGATGATATGAAATTGAGACTTACCTGAGATCACGAGGAGAAACATCATACAAAGTGGAATCTCCATTTTTAGGGACATCATTGGTATTGGTTCTATATAAACGTGAGTAAATTAAAAGTCAGAGTAAGTAAAAAAAAAAAAAAAATCACCCTAAAAAATAAAAAACACAACAGCCATGGCTTTCTTTTGATGAGTAAATAATATCTAAGGGATTTGGCCCTTTGCTTTTTGTTAGCTCTGCTGGCTACAAATTCTTTTTTTTGGGTTGTGAATGAGAATGGAGACTGTAAGGTGTTGGCAAGGGGCAGTGTAGCTAGACAGCATCAGATGGTGGTCTGATTGTTTAACAGGATTTTGGAAGGTGAGAAGATGCCTGAGGAATGGAGAAGGAGTGTGCTGATAGTGATCTTTAAGAATAAGGGAGATGTGCAGACCTGCAGTAACTACAGGGGAATTAAGTTGGTCAGTCACACCATGAAGATTTAGGAAAGAGTGGTGGAAGCCAGGCTGAGAGAAGAGGTGACCATCTGTGAGCAGCAGTATGCCGAGGAAGAGCACCAGAGATGCTTTATTTGCTTTGAGAATGTTGATGGAGAAGTATAGAGAAGGTCAGAAGGACTTGCATTGTGTGTTTGTGGATTTAGAGAAAGTGTACCACAGAGTGCCAAAAGAGGAGTTGTGGTATTGTATAAGGAAGTCTGGTGTGTCAGAGAAGTATGTGAGGTTGGTGCAGGACATGTATGAGGACAGTGTAACAGAAGTGAAGTGTGCAGTAGGAACGACAGACTGGTTCAAGGTGGATGTTGGACTGCATCAAGGATCGGCTCTGAGCCCTTTCTTGTTTGCAGTGGTGATGGACAGGTTGACGGACGAGTTTGGACAGGAGTCTCCCTGGACTATGATGTTTGCGGATTATATTGTGATTTGTGGTGAGAGTATGGAGCAGGTGGAGAAGAGCCTGGAGAGGTGGAGGTATGCGCTGGAGAGAAGGGGAATCATAGTCAGTAGGAGTAAGACAGAGAACATGTGTGTGAATGAGAGGGAGTGCAGTGGAGGGGTGCGGTTACAGGGAGAAGAGGTGGAGAATGTGGAGGAGTTCAGGTACCTGGGGTCAACAGTGCAAAGTAATGGAGAGTGTGTTAGAGAAGTGAAGAAAAGAGTGCAGGCAGGGTGGAGTGGGTGGAGAAGAGTGATAGCAGGAGTGATTTGTAATAGAAGAGTATCTGCGAGAGTGAAAGGGAAAGTTTATAAGACTGTGGTGAGACCTGAGATGTTGTATTGTTTAAAGAAAGTGGCATAGAGATTAGAAATGAGTTTATTAGAGGGACAGCACATGTAGGACTTTGTGACAAGGTGAGGGAAGCTCGATTGAGATGGTTTGGACATGTGCAGAGGAGGGATATGGGGTATATCAATAGTAGAATGCATAGGTTGGAGCCACCAGGAAGAAGGAAAACAGGAAGGCCTAAGAGGAGGTTTATGGATGTGGTGAGGGAAGACATGCAGGTTGTTGGGGTAAAAGAGGCAGATGTACAGGACAGGGGGGTATGGAGAAGGATGATTAGCTGTGGCAACCCCTAATAGGAGCAGCCAAAAGAAGAAGAAGAAGACCTTTCTTAATCAGTTACTGAGATTTTAATTAATCACAAAGTAGTGTGCCAAACTTTTAATCAGTGCTGTACTTCTGTATGATGATAGAAAACTGGCTAGCAGAAGGTAGAAGAAAGAGCATCACAGCTTGAGCTAGCTAGGCTCATATATTGTCAATGAAATAGTGCTAGCATTTAGCAGATCTGATGTACTGGCTGGTTAGCAACTGTTTAAACAGATTTTGGCAATTGCTAGTTAAACTTTAATACTATAGATAACATATAATTACCTAAATGATATCATTATATCCAATCAAGTAAAGAACTTGATGTGGTAGTCAGAGCCTGGAGGGCGTTGGGGGGATGCCCCCCAGGTGACTAAGCTATAAGCTATAGCAGACAATTGCATAGGGCCTCTGGTTGGAGGAGAAGACTCCATAACCAGGACCAACCTGTACACCAGTTCACCAATCAATACAGTAGGCATGTAACGGTACACAAATTCAAGATTCGGTGCGTACCTCTTCAGTTAAATTCCGTACAGTTTGGGGGAAGAAATGCAAAACATAAAATTGCTTATATTTTATTTTTCCAATTTCCTGTCTTAAAAATTCCTATAATTTTGCAACCCTAGATACGACTTATTATTTCTCATTCCAGAGCTCTTTACTTACTAAAGTGTATAAAACAATTACTAATTCTGTGTGGAAGAACCAGTACACACCACAACACTGGTTATATCTACATATACATATATACACTCATCAACCCCACATATTCTACACACGGCTCTGTCCACACACAGCCACATCCACTTATTAGAGAATTGATAACATTTGATAACTAATAAAAATAATAACAAATAAATAGTAAATAAATAAATAGTTTTTCACTGTACCTCTTCAACCCCTCATGTCCAATGGCCAAACGGAGAGTAAAGAAAAGCGTGAGAGATGAAGAGGTGTGAGGTTAAGGCGTTTTGTTCTGCACAATTGTGTTTCCTCTTTTGCTGAATTAGTTGCTGCAAACTGAGAAAGTGTTGCACTGCTACAGTATTAATGCCTTTTGTCTGCACATTATTTTTACCATCTCAGTCCACAAGTGTGAAGAGAAATGGAGGGGGTCCAGATGAATCCACTGTCTCTGTAACTGAGCGAGTAAAACTCACATCCTGGTCTTCATCACCCCAAACCACCAAACACATGCAGCACACAATCTTTAAAACTTTCTTTAAAGAGATTTACTTTTTTTCTACAATATAAATATAATATGTTAATGTACTCGGTAAGATTTGTATAGAACAGGAAGTGTCAGTGGTAAATTGCCCTGTTGTCACATTAACAGGCTGGAGTTAGAAGGAGGAGGGGGGAGGGGATTTCTTGACTATTTCTGTGTTTTTTTACTTACTTGCCTTTAAAATGTAATAAATATTTTTATACTAATGATTGTAAATGTAAAAAAAAAATACAATAAATGAAAACATCAGAAATACTGAATGTACTGTAAAGAACAATTTATTAAGGAATCACCACAGTGATCTGGAGCTGTTCATGGTGGAGTGTCACAGCAACCACTAGAGGGAGCACAGCAGGGGAAGTCATCATGCAGGACTTATGCTGCAGGTCAACTGGAGATGTTTCCTCTTCATTAAAAGTCTTCTTTTCCTCATAGTGTCAGCCAGTGGTGCATGCTTCAGGAGTTGCACTTTTGTGGTTGGCGCTTCCGAGGTCACTTCCAGGTCCTACATACGCTTCCAGGTTTGGCAACATCTTGGAATCTGCTCTTCTGGTGAATCTTCTGTTCCATAGACCATCCCACAATTCTTTTGGTCTACTATGTAGTTGCCTGCTTTTGGATTTATTATTTATTTTTTTTTGGATTACAAATTTGCCAATCCAGATTGCTCTGTTTGCCTGTTCCGGAATGTTTTTTTATTTTTTATTTTTTTGGACTGTGGTTTGTATCACCTTCTTTGCTCCTTTTGCCGGTTTCACCCTAAACTGCTCTGGTCAGTAACTGTCAGATTGTAAAAAGCCAAGCAGACTCATCTGTCAGACTGTTCTTCCCAAAAAATGACCAGGCATAAACTTAGCTTGACCAAACACTTAACCACTGAATTACTGTGAGCACTGCATCCATATTGTGCTGAGTGTAATATCTGTCCATGTGTGTGTACTCTACTCAGAGTAGATTATTTTGGGAAGTATCAGTAGTTTTACTTCAGTATGATATTTCCACACTGTTTCCACCTCAAAAACAGCCACAGTAGCCTGCAGCAGGACAAAGTACAATTACAGATGCACATCATGAATGTGACCAGCAGGTGTCACTATCACACACTGCAATTAAAAGCTTTTATTTAGCAGTTTAAAAGTTAAAAATTAAAAGCTTTTAAAAAGCTTTTAATTTTAATTAGTAGTTGCTGCATTTTTCTACTTGTTTACTTAATTATAAATATTTTAAAACATTTAAAGGTAAATATTCTGGTTTTATGGCACTATGATACCAGTCACCAGGCATACAGTTAAAAAAAGTAAAGGGGTCTAAAAAACTTTTTTAATGCACTCTATGCAAAGCTTAGGCTTGTTAAATAAAAAAAATATATATACATATTTATTAATTAATTAATTAAATAATTAAATAATTAATTAATTAATTTATTATTTTTTAATTTATTTATTTATTTATTTATTTATTTATTTATTTATTTATTTATTTATTTATTTATTTATGTTTACAGATCTGCATATTTAAAATATTCATTCCTTAGCTTAACCTTTAACCGGTCCTTGGGGTCTATATGACCCCAATGGACTTTTCCTTGATTAAAAAAAAAGGGTTCCCTTCATCTGAGTGGAATAATATTTTGTGACTTTTCCTACATAATCTATCTATACACACACAAAAAAACTGGGCTTGATTCGGTTGTTCTGAAGGTATGTAAAAAAATGTTTTACACTTCTGGTCTTCGGGGTCAGTATGACCCCACATTGAAATGAATGAGAAATGTGAAAAAAACTCAATATTTTTTCTTCATTTGTCAAAAAAAATTTATATAAATCCAGCATAAATCGGAAATTTAGATCATCATTTAAGTGATTTTTTTCATAAAAAATTTATATTTCATATGCAAGCTTATGGTGTAGTTGAGGAATTGTGTGGTAAATAGGTACAAAAGTATTTCATATCTCCCAATACACAGCATTAATGAATAGATGAGAAGTAAACAAAAAAATATATATATTATTTGTATAATTAAAAATGTATATTTTTTGTATAATCTCTCTATCAATTGTTGGGGTCATATAGACCCCAAAGAACAGATTTCTAAACAGGAAACGAAGACCTTATGAGGGTTAATATTACTGTTTAGTCGTGTATTTAATCACACCAGAATCGGCGATTCACTTGTGCTTTTATTTGGGGATTTATTTAAAGAAAATGGGGGAAAGTGTTTCTTTTGTGCCGGTCATTCCTCTGTGCCCCCAGGAGTTCAGCTCATTAACTGCCACATGTGGTGTTTCATGGATCAGTGATCTCCAGCAAGTGCTTCCCTTAGCTTCTGCCTGGTAATTTAGCAGATAGGGGGCTTGCTACCACTCAGGAGGCTCCAAGAGCAGCCACAGGGCACCACCTAAGCTGCTCTGGGTGTACCAGAGATCAGTTTTAAAAGACTGCTTCCCTTAAGAGATTACGGGAACAGGAAGTACACATTCTCTTAGGGAAGGAGGCCATAGAGGTGGTCCCTCCACTAGACAGAGAGTCTGGGTTCTACAGCCAGTACTTCATAGTTCCCAAGAAGGATGGGGGATTGCGTCCTATTTTTGAGACTCAGTTTCAGGCTGCTCACTGTCAACAAAGTCGTGTCTCAAATCAGGTTCAGAGACTGGTTTGTCACAATAGATCTGGAGGACACTTATTTTTCCACATTTCTATCCTTCTCACAGGAAGTTCCTGAGGTTTGCTTTCGGGATCGAAGCTTACCAATATCGGGTTCTCCCGTTCTGCCTTGAACTCTTACCTTGCACCTTCTCAAAGTCTATGAATTCAGCTCTAGCCCCCCTGAGACTCTGGGGCTTTGGCATACTTAATGATAACAATGATTGATTGATATTAGCTCAATCAGAGCGCAAGCGACCCAGCATTAAACCACAAAACACACTCAAGAAGAAACACAAGTGTTGAGCATAGAGTCATGACTTTTATAAAAATGATCAGTTTAATGTTTATATTTGCTTTGTTTGCCATATATAAGTTTATAATTAAGTTTATCTACACTTCATTGTATCATTGATTTCAGTATTGTCTTTGTTTTAAGTTGAAAGTTAAAATGCTGATTATTTGAGGAGCCTGTGGGCCTCTGAAGACAGAAACAGCAGATTGTTGCTCCTCAGGATGGAACACAGTGATTATCATAGCAAAAAGAGGAAAGAAAACACAAAGGAGCCAAGTGAAAGGACAGTTTTATTTAAAGTTTAATAGTTTTCTGTACATTACTGAACTGAAGCTGTTTCCTGTATTGCCCACTAGATGTCGCCATTGTGTCCCTCTGTCTCTCATTATTTTCCTGCTGTTTCCACGTGTCTAATCACTCCCGTGTATATTGAAGCTTCACCTTTGTCTCAGATTTTCAGTCGTTTTTAGTGATTTTGTTGACGTTATGGTGCCTGTTTTTCATGTCTGTTTTTCTCCGTGTCTCCGGCTTTTTTTTCCTTGTTGTCCTGTGTGAGTCTTTGCTTATTGATTTCTGTTTTGTTTTGCTTTTTCCTGAGAGGATTTTTCACGTTCTTGTGACCCTAGGAGCTATGTTGTCCGGGGCTATATGCCCCTGGTAGGGTCTCCCAAGGCAAACAGGTCCTGGGCGACGGGTCAGACTAAGAGCGGTTCAAAACCCCTTATGAGAGATACTACATCAGGGACCGTGACGTCGCCCGGTATGGCGCAGCCGGGGCCCCACCCTGGAGCCAGGCCCGGGGTTGGGGCTCGTATGCGAGCGCCTGGTGGCCGGGCCTTCCCCCACAGGGTCCGGCCGGGCTCAGCCCGAAGGAGCGACGTGGGGCCGCCTTCCAGTGGGCTCACCACCTGCAGGAGGGACCGTAAGGGGCCGGTGCTAAGAGGATCGGGCAGCAGTCGAAGGTGGAGGCCTCGACAACCCGATCCCTGGACACGGAAGCTAGCTCTAGGGACGTGGAATGTCACCTCGCTGGCGGGGAAGGAGCCTGAGATTGTGCGTGAGGTTGAGAGGTTCCGACTAGAGATAGTCGGGATCACCTCTATGCACGGCCTGGGCTCTGGAACCACACTCCTCGAGAGAGGATGGACTCTTTACAACTCTGGAGCTGCCCATGGTGAAAGGCGTCGGGCTGGTGTGGGTTTGCTTATAGCCCCCCAGCTCAGCCGCCATGTGTTGGAGTTTACCCCGGTGAACGAGAGGGTCGTTTCCCTGCGCCTACGGGTCGGGGATAGGTCTCTCACTGTCGTGTGTGCCTACGGGCCAAACGGCAGTATAGAGTACCCGGCCTTCTTGGGGTCTCTGGGAGGGGTGCTGGACAGTGCTCCGACTGGGGACTCCGTCGTTCTACTAGGAGACTTCAATGCACACGTGGGCAGCGACAGTGACACCTGGAGGGGCGTGATTGGGAGGAACGGCCCCCTGATCTGAACCCGAGCGGTGTTCAGTTATTGGACTTCTGTGCTAGTTACAGTTTGTCCATAACGAACACCATGTTCAAGCATAAGGGTGTCCATCAGTACACGTGGCACCAGGACACCCTAGGCCGCAGGTCGATGATCGACTTTGTGGTCGTTTCATCTGACCTGCGGCCGTATGTCTTGGACACTCGGGTAAAGAGAGGGGCGGAGCTGTCAACTGATCACCACCTGGTGGTGAGTTGGATCCGATGGCGGGGGAGGAAGCTGGACAGACTCGGCAGACCCAAGCGTACTGTGAGGGTCTGCTGGGAACGTTTGGCCGAGCCTCCTGTCAGAGAGATCTTCAACTCCCACCTCCGGCAGAGCTTTGACCAGATCCCGAGGGAGGCCGGAGATATTGAGTCCGAGTGGACCATGTTCTCCACCTCCATTGTCGAAGCGGCCGCTCGGAGCTGTGGCAGTAAGGTCTCCGGTGCCTGTCGAGGCGGCAATCCCCGAACCCGGTGGTGGAAACCGGAAGTAAGGGATGCCGTCAAGCTGAAGAAGGAGTCCTACCTGGCCTGGTTGGCTTGTGGGACTCCTGAGGCAGCTGACGGGTACCGGCAGGCCAAGCGAACTGCAGCCCGGGTGGTTATCGAGGCAAAAACTCGGGCCTGGGAGGAGCTCGGTGAGGCCATGGAGAAGGACTATCGGCTGGCCTCGAAGAGATTCTGGCAAACCGTCCGGCGCCTCAGGAGGGGAAAGCAGTGCCCCACCAATGCTGTTTACAGTAGAGGTGGGGAGCTGTTGACCTCAACTGGGGATGTCGTTGGACGGTGGAAGGAATACTTCGAGGATCTCCTCAATCCCGCCGTCACGTCTTCCATTGAGGAAGCAGAGGCTAAGGGCTCAGAGGCGGACTCGTCCATCACCCAAGCTGAAGTCACCGAGGTAGTAAAGAAACTCCTCGGTGGCAGGGCACCGGGGGTGGATGAGATCCGCCCTGAGTACCTCAAGTCTCTGGATGTTGTGGGGCTGTCTTGGCTGACACGCCTCTGCAGCATCGCGTGGCGGTCGGGGACAGTGCCTCTGGAATGGCAGACCGGGGTGGTGGTCCCTCTTTTTAAGAAGGGGGACCGGAGGGTGTGTTCCAACTATAGGGGGATCACACTTCTCAGCCTACCTGGGAAAGTCTATGCCAGGGTACTGGAGAGGAGAATACGGCCGATAGTAGAACCTCGGATTCAGGAGGAACAATGTGGTTTTCGTCCAGGCCGTGGAACACTGGACCAGCTCTATACCCTCTACAGGGTGCTGGAGGGTTCATGGGAGTTTGCCCAACCAGTCCACATGTGCTTTGTGGATTTGGAAAAGGCATTCGACTGTGTCCCTCGCGGCGGCCTGTGGAGGGTGCTCCGGGAGTATGGGGTCGGGGGCCCTTTACTAAGGGCTGTCCGGTCCCTGTATGACCGAAGCAGGAGCTTGGTTCACATTGCCGGCAGTAAGTCAGACTTGTTCCCGGTGCATGTTGGACTCCGGCAGGGCTGCCCTTTGTCACCGGTTCTGTTCATAATTTTTATGGACAGAATTTCTAGGCGCAGCCAGGGGTCGGAGGGTGTCCGGTTTGGTGACGACACGATTTCGTCTTTGCTCTTTGCAGATGATGTTGTCGTGTTGGCTTCATCAGACCAGGACCTTCAGCATGCACTGGGACGGTTTGCAGCCGAGTGTGAAGCGGCTGGGATGAGAATCAGCACCTCCAAATCCGAGGCCATGGTCCTCAGTCGGAAAAGGGTGGCTTGCCCACTTCAGGTTGGTGGGGAGTTCCTGCCGCAAGTGGAGGAGTTTAAGTATCTTGGGGTTTTGTTCACGAGTGAGGGAAGGGTGGAACGGGAGATTGACAGACGGATCGGTGCAGCTTCTGCAGTAATGCGGTCGATGTACCGGTCTGTCGTGGTGAAGAAGGAGCTGAGCCGCAAGGCGAAACTTTCGATTTACCGGTCAATCTACGTTCCTACTCTCACCTATGGTCATGAGCTCTGGGTCATGACCGAAAGGACAAGATCCCGGATACAGGCGGCCGAAATGTGCTTCCTCCGCAGGGTGGCTGGGCGATCCCTTAGAGATAGGGTGAGAAGCTTAGTCACTCGGGAGAAGCTCGGAGTAGATCCGCTGCTCCTCCACATCGAGAGGGGTCAGCTGAGGTGGCTCGGGCATCTGTTCCGGATGCCTCCTGGACGCCTTCCTGGGAAGGTGTTCCGGGCGCGTCCCACTGGGAGGAGACCCCGGGGAAGACCTAGGACACGCTGGAGAGACTATGTCTCCCGGCTGGCCTGGGAACGCCTTGGTGTCCCCCCGGAAGAGCTGGAAGAAGTGTCTAGGGAGAGGGAAGTCTGGGCATCTTTGCTTAGACTGCTGCCCCCGCGACCCGGCATCGGATAAGCGGGAGAAGATGGATGGATGGATGGATGGATGGATTTTTCACGTTCTTTAAATTTTTTCCTTTTCATGTTGTGAAATCTTTCATGATATTTTCTACTGCTGTGTTTTCTGAACATTCTAATTAAAGAATGGATTCTCCTAACTGTCCGAGTCTGTCTCTGTTTTTAGATTCACACCTCCCATTGACAGACTGCTAGAACCCCGACCGTGATATTAACATTTAGAGGAAATGTTTTTGTGGAAAATGTTTTTCTGGAAAGAGAATTGTAGGCAGTAGCACTACACATTATTTTTCAGTGTGTAGTTGCACAAAATAAACAAATAATTACAAAAATGATCAAAAATAAAATCACTGGAGTCACTTTTAAAATAAATTTTTGTGTGTTATTTTGATGTAATTTAATTTTTATTTGACATGCTTTAATTAGATTCCCTAACCACTGTTAAACACTGATCATGCTTTATTACATTTTTATATACATTTTATTTTATGTTTTTGTGGAGACATTCTCCCTTGTGCGCCCCTGTATTTCTCACCAGATGTCGCCATAGTGTCCCTTTCTCCCTTATTATTTTGCAATTGTTTTGTCTTCTTATCCGTCTTTATCTTCTTCTTTTTTCATCTGTCTCCATACTATTCCGTTCTTCTTTATCTGCCTCTTTCAAACCAACTTTTTGCATGTCTTCCCTCACCACATCCATAATCCTTGTCCTTGGCTTTCCTCTTTTCCTCCTTCCTGGTGGCTCCATCCTCAGCATTCTCCTTCTGACATACCCCATGTCCCTCCTCTGCACATGTCTAATCCCTCCTGTTCCTACTATTCCTTTAATGGGCAAAATGAGGTGATTGTACTTGTGTGTGTGTGTGTGTGTGTGTGTGTGTGTATAGAAGGCCTCCCAGCTCACAATGCAAAAAGTGATTGACAGACAGTGATGCTGCAATGAGTTGTTTAAGGTGTTATGAGTGGCATGGTGCTTCAAGAGCAGATTTCCTGAAGATAAAGATCCAGCCCACCATTATGGAGATCAAGCGAGAATCACAGAAGCTGCTCGACATGTTTTGGAAAGAAGACTTCCAGGAGTAGCAGGGATGCAGGAAGCGCTGTACTGCTGTGCAAGCGAACTATTTTGAAGGTGATAGTGTGTAAACGTAGATAACAAACAAATAATTTCTTGTAAACAGAGCGAGTCTCAAAACTTTTTTATACCACCTCATATAGAAAGTTTAAAGTATTTCCTTAGAGCAAAACCTTAGGAAGCCTCAGACATTCTCAAACCCTCTGACATTTTCAAAGTTGTCCCTAAGTTGTATTGGCTGTGCTGTTTTTGGCCCAGTCTGAAGATCTTCAGATTGAAGGTTATGAATTCAAACCCAGCACCCCAAACTGCCACTGCTGGGCTCTTGCTTAAGGCTCTTTAATAATCAATTGCCCAGCTGTATTACATTTACAACCTTAATTCTAATATTTGTTCCATGAAATTGTAATACATTTTTTTTCCAACAGTTTATTCTCTTCATTTCGTGGTGTTTCTCTTGGCTGCACTGCTTCCAGTACGTATATGTGGATGTTAGATTTTTTTGTCCAATCAGATTTTATCCTCTATGTGCTGCCATCAATCTAATCTGCCCAGGGCCTTCAAAATCAGTACTGCTGGCCTTTTCACCTTAGAGAATATTAGAATTGGATCTGTTTCTATAACCAATCAGATTTCAAATTCTCCTCGCTGGCCCAGAATAGCATCAGCATTTTTCTGTCCTCTGATTGGTTGTTTAGAGGGAAAACAAGTTTGAGTGGCAAAACACGTGTGTAGCTCTTCAAACATTAATACATTTGAATTAGACTTTTTTTATTTTTACAGAGGAAGAGAAATTGATTTGGTCTCGGACATACTTTAAAATACATTTTCCAGAAAAGCTAGACACCGTGAGGAGGTCGGCCAACCCTGAAGCTAGCTAGCTTGTCCCAGACCAGGAAAGGGTTTGTTCACCACTTCCAGACCAGTGAATACGAGCGGTACCACTGGATTACAGCCTCTGGGGGGCGCTGCACATTATGAGTCTGCATCTCTTTTAAGTAAGTTATATTTTATTTATTTAAGGAATTTGTCATGTTTTTAGACAAATATTGGTGGTTTGGAGCTTGCTTTAGTAAAATGGTTTTCACCCGCCATATGTGAAATTCCACTCTCTCTGTAATGCCACGTATTGTTATATTGTGTTTTTGTATAGTATTGATGTTTTCTAGATAATCTGTAGATAATTAATACAAACACATAATTAAAAATAATGATTCTGTTCTGTTCTGTGAGGTTCAGCAGAAATCACTCACTAAGTATCGTGTTTTATACGTTTATTTAAAGTTAAAATTAAGCAACATGTTTATGACGCTTTGGCTGTTTAAAGTAACTGTACTGTGATATATATATATATTTAAAAGCACTTCATCCTGGGCAGAGACACAGTGAGTCAGGAGTCAATTCCAGGAACACTGAGTGTGAATCTGTTTCAATAAACTTGTAAATCATCAAAATATACTAAAACATAAAAAAAACATAGGATTTAATTTTGTTTATAGAAGCTACTAATTTAGATCCATTAGCACAGAAACATTACCTGCAATAGGAATTAAATATTTTGGTTGGTAACACTAACTCCACTACATGTTATCACCCTGTCACTCACTATTTTACACACACACACACACACACACACACACACACACACACACACACACACACACACACACACACACCTGTTTTCTTCCTTACTAAATGCATATGCAAAATTTACATTCAGAACTTCAGTCAAGCTTTAATCAGTTTCCTCATTTCAAATATTAATAAATATTTGAATAAAATAAAATGTGATTATTGATAAATTTAAACAGCTGACTGAAACAGTTTCAACCTTCTGGCTGCAGAACAAAAGTATTTCAAACATGGCTATAAAATAATGAAAGCTGCTTTAACTGGCTGCAAGTTGCTGATGTTTCTAGTGTTAAGAAGTGATTCAGGTTCTCCACTCAGTGAGGAGTTCTCTCTGTTCATCATCTGTTTCAGGAATCAATTTCTTCCTCATCTTCCCGTGGGCTCACCACCTGCAGGAGGGACCGTAAGGGACGGTGCTGTGAGGATTGGGCAGCAGTCGAAGGCGGGGGCCTGCTTAGACTGCTGCCCCCGCGACCCGAATTACGGATAAGCGGGAGAAAATGAATGAATGAATGAATTAATTAATGAATTTCTTCATCATGTTTCTGAAAGTGTGTAAGACAAAAAAGACAGGAACATCAGAAATGTGTGTTGAAGTAGAACTCTCACATCTTCAGATGAAAAGAAGTCATAAAACCAGATATTAAACTAACAATTGTTTTCAGTGGAACAACAAAAAAATCACTCCCATAAAGGTTAAATCCCACAAAGCTACTGATCCCAGAATTGTGTTTGGTGAACATGAAGAAGACCAAACTTCCCAAAAGGATCAATAACATCACAGTGTGAAGGTGAGAAGCCTAAAAAGAAATGCCAAACTGGAACATCAGAAAAGTCAAGTCAATAGCTGCTTTTTTTACTTGTCGCGTGTACATTTAAAGCACAGTGAAACTCTTTCTTCACCTATCCCAGTGATGTTACGAATCTGGGATGTATGGTGCAGGGTCAACCATGATACAGCACCCCTGCTCAAGGGCCTTGCTCAGGGGCCCCAAGAACCCCCGACCAGACTTGGTAAAAGTATACACATCCTTCACTCAGTAGATGTGCTGATCCTCATGTTTTAAAAGACTGTTGAAGTTGAAGTTCTGACGACACTTTTTCACTCAATTTAAAGTAAAAAAGTTTGGGCTCTGACATGTTCTTCAGTGAAACGTAGTCATTATTACTACCTTTTTATTGTCACACTGGTAACTGAACCTCACATGATATTAATATATTAATACAAATTAATTTTGCATGTTGTTCTCTAATGAATGTATCCAGACTGAAGAGCCACCATACAGAACACAAGCAGAGAAAAGATGATGATGATCAGGTGATCAGGAATGTCTCTGTTCTCAGTCATGTTCTCATCACTGATATCCTCGGTCTCATCCATGTTAACCAAAGACTTCTTACTGCTTTTTTCAGATATTTGTGCAAAAATTTAACGAGTTTAAGTAAAAATTTAAGTAAAGAACTAATTCCAAAATTTCTTCTACTGAAGAACAGTTACACAAAGTATTTGTACTTCATTGCTTCCCAACTCTGCTCCTGACCTTCTGATCACTAACCCAAATCTGGAATACTAAAGTCACCTGAAGAGATTTGACCAGAGTCTATATCACCCACATACTGTAGGTCTCAGTGCAGGATTATTCCCAAGCAGTGTGGGAGACGGCCACGAGATATGTTCCAGGTAGTAAAGGAGCAATGCCTACTGTGGAAATCATGAAGAAAAGCAGGAACAATGACACCTAGTGATTTAAAAGATTTATAATCACACACTTGATTTCACCTAAATGAGGATGGGTTCCCCTTTTGAGTCTGGTTCATCTCAAGGTTTCCTCCTCATAACATCTAAGGGAGTTTTTTCTTGCCACATTCGCCCCAGACTTCATCATCAGTGATAAACACACATCATTCACTTTAATTCTTAAATCCTGTGAAGCTGCTTTTAGACATTGTCCATTGTGAAAAGTGCTACAGAAATAAACTTGAACTTAAATGATTTCTATTACCAGGTCAAAGTGAGACACATGTTTGCGAAAAGCCAAAAAGATCAACAAATGCAAAAGTAAGGTTCCTATGGTCAGCCTCTTTTATTTCAGGATTACAGGAGAAAAACATGAGTAAAGGGGCTCCTGGCTGATGAAGCCCCCGAGGACACTGTAATGTGTGTGTGTCATGTACATACGTCTCACTATTTCTGGCATCTAATCAGAAGACGTGGCCACATCAGCAGGGCTGGGATGAGAAATCTGTGGATAAAGGGAGAGTCGTCACCTTGCTGATTAATTGGGTATAAAACTTCAAAGTACAAATAAAAAACAAACAAAAGAAATAAATATGCAGAATACACATTTAAAGAAAGAAATGTTATCATTCTCTTAAACCAAACATTCTTCATAAGATGTTCTACAACTAACAGTATTTTTCACGTAAAACTTACTGCAAGTGTGTGATAAACATCATCAGATTTCCGGTCTGCAGGGTCGAGAGCTGCATACGTGTCGTCTTTAGCACTCAGCCTAACGTTCTGCAGAGAGGAGGGGTGGAGAACATGAGCAGGTTCTACTGAAGATCTTTACAGTAAGAGTTTATTATGAACAAATCCAAGTCCAGCAGCCACATACACAATTACAGAACCACCTTATAGTATAAATAAACACACACACACACACACACACACACACACACACACACACACACACACACACACACACACACACACACAGAGTATATCCAAAAGCATAAGTAAAAATATTTTCATGTTTATCCAAAAAGTACAGGATGTATAATGGAGCAGTTATCAAACAGGAACATCTAAACATCTCTCACCAGTTATAGTGATGGACACTGCAGCTGATCTCTCAGAGCCGAGTTTATTCTGAACCTCACAGTAGTACAGTCCACTCTGTAGAGCTCTGTAACTCTGTCCTGATCCTACAGGTGATGATTCTTCCTCCTTAAACCAGGTGTAGGTCTCCACAGGTGGGTTTGCATCACTGCTGCAGGTCAGAGTCACTGAACTTCCCTCCACATTCGCACCAGAGGAACTGATGGACACGTTCTTTGGAGGATCTAAATACCTAGGTTGGTAAATGAAAAAGGAATCTATAATAGTTTTATCTTCTATTAGCTGTGAAAAGATCTTCAGCTTTAACTTACACAGAACATTTAGAGTTACACTGGTGGAGTTCTGATGCCCGACTTCATTACTGCACATGCACTTGTACTCTCCACTGTTTTCAGCACTGATCTTAGAGATGGTGAAATTCTTTCTTTTTCCCACTGATGTCCTCCCATTAAACCATGTGTAGGTCTCCACAGGTGGGTTTGCATCACTGCTGCAGGTCAGAGTCACTGAACTTCCCTCCACAATCTCACCAGAGAGACTGATAAAGACGTTCTTTGGAGGATCTAAAGAGTTCCATGATAAGAGTGAAGAAAGCAGTTCAGTGTCATAAATAATGGTTTTGTTTTCTTTCATCAAGGCATTTAACCATTTTAGCACAAACCACTCATCAACTTCAAAATTATTTTGAGGATTTTTTTATTAGGATAAATAATTTACACCTTGTCTGAAAACAGAGTTTTACTTTTTTTTACTGGTTAAAATGGGATTCAGTATAAAGTTTTTGTATCATACCACATCAAACACTTACAACAAAACTAAAAATCCACAACAAACCCAAGACAGCAAAGTGTAACATGTGCTTCCTTCCATGTGGGGACATTTTTAAAACACTCAACGTGACAATGCAATAAGACAGAAATTTTAAGACAACACTTTTTTTAAAAGACATTAATAAAAAAGCAGACTATATATATATATATATAAGTGAGGAAAATAAGTATTTGAACACGCTGCTATTTTGCAAGTTCTCCCACTTAGAAATCATGGAGGAGTCTGAAATTGTCATCGTATTTGCATGTCCACTGTGAGAGACATAATCTAAAAAAGAAAAAACAAAAATCACAATGTATGATTTTTTAACTATTTAAAAAAGGAGGGATTTTGGCCCACTCCTTCACACAGATCTTCTCTAGATCAGTCAGGTTTCTGGCCTGTCGCTGAGAAACACAGAGTTTGAGCTAACTCCAAAGGTTCTCTATTGGGTTTAGGTCTGGAGACTGGCTAGGCCATGCCAGAACCTTGATATGCTTCTTACAGAGCCACTCCTTGGTTATCCTGGCTGTGTGCTTCGGGTCATTGTCATGTTGGAAGACCCAGCCTCGACCCATCTTCAATGCTCTAACTGAGGGAAGGAGGTTGTTCCCCAAAATCTCGCAATACATGGCCCCGGTCATCCTCTCCTTAATACAGTGCAGTCACCCTGTCCCATGTGCAGAAAAACACCCCCTAAGCATGATGCTACCACCCCCATGCTTCACAGTAGGGATGGTGTTCTTGGGATGGTACTCATCATTCTTCTTCCTCCAAACACGTTTAGTGGAATTATGACTTAAAAGTTCTATTTTGGTCTCATCTGACCACATGACCTTCTCCCATGACTCCTCTGGATCATCCAAATGGTCATTGGCAAACTTAAGACGTGCCTGGACATGTGCTGGTTTAAGCAAGGGAAGCTTCCGTGCCATGCAGGATTTCAAACCATGACGTCTTAGTGTATTACCAACAGTAACCTTGGAAATGGTGGTCCCAGCCCTTTTCAGGTCATTGACCAGCTCCTCCCGTGTAGTTCTGGACTGATTTCTCACCTTCCTTAGGATCATTGAGACCCCACGAGGTGAGATCTTACATGGAGCCCCAGTCCGAGGGAGATTGACAGTCATGTTTAGCTTCTTCCATTTTCTAATGATTGCTCCAACAGTGGACCTTTTTTCACCAAGCTGCTTGGCAATTTCCCCGTAGCCCTTTCCAGCCTTGTGAAGGTGTACAATTTTGTCTCTAGTGTCTTTGGACAGCTCTTTGGTCTTGGCCATGTTAGTAGTTGGATTCTTACTGATTGTATGGGGTGGACAGGTGTCTTTATGCAGCTAACGACCTCAAACAGGTGCATCTAATTTAGGATAATAAATGTAGTGGAGGTGGACATTTTAAAGGCAGACTAACAGGTCTTTGAGGGTCAGAATTCTAGCTGATAGACAGGTGTTTAAATACTTATTTGCAGCTGTATCATACAAATAAATAGTTTAAAAATCATATATTGTGATTTCTGGATTTTTTTTTAGATTATGTCTCTCACAATGGACATGCACCTACGATGACAATTTCAGACCCCTCCATGATTTCTAAGTGGGAGAACTTGCAAAATAGCAGGGTGTTTGAATACTTATTTTCCTCACTGTATATATAGACTTAATAAAAAAGCAGACAAGCACATGAGTCCAAAATACTAATATAATGTGTTTAACTACACGTTAATCTTTTTTCTACTATAGACCATTAAAGACAAAGCTTAACGTAGCTTAATGAGATAAGAGCATTTAGTAAAAAGACCAAAACTCAACTATTGTACACAATATGGTTTATTATTAATGTGTTTACTGAGTTTAGTCTTTTAAAATCTCTGTATTATCACATTAAGCCATGTTAAGCTTTTTCACTGCTGCCCGATCCTCTTAGCACCGGCCCCTTACGGTCCCTCCTGCAGGTGGTGAGCCCACTGGAAGGCGGCCCCACGTCGCTCCTTCGGGCTGAGCCCGGCCGGACCCTGTGGGGGAAGGCCCGGCCACCAGGCGCTCGCATACGAGCCCCAACCCCGGGCCTGGCTCCAGGGTGGGGCCCCGGCTGCGCCATACCGGGCGACGTCACGGTCCCTGATGTAGTATCTCTCATAAGGGGTTTTGAACCGCTCTTAGTCTGACCCGTCGCCCAGGACCTGTTTGCCTTGGGAGACCCTACCAGGGGCATATAGCCCCGGACAACATAGCTCCTAGGGTCATTCGAGTACTCAAACCCCTCCACCACGTTAAGGTGGCAGTTCAAGGAGAGGGCAGCAGTCGAAGGTGGAGGCCTCGACAACCCGATCCCTGGACACGGAAGCTAGCTCTAGGGACGTGGAATGTCACCTCGCTGGCGGGGAAGGAGCCTGAGATTGTGCGTGAGGTTGAGAGGTTCCGACTAGAGATAGTCGGGATCACCTCTACGCACGGCCTGGGCTCTGGAACCACACTCCTCGAGAGAGGATGGACTCTTTACAACTCTGGAGCTGCCCATGGTGAAAGGCGTCGGGCTGGTGTGGGTTTGCTTATAGCCCCCCAGCTCAGCCGCCATGTGTTGGAGTTTACCCCGGTGAACGAGAGGGTCGTTTCCCTGCGCCTACGGGTCGGGGATAGGTCTCTCACTGTCGTGTGTGCCTACGGGCCAAACGGCAGTATAGAGTACCCGGCCTTCTTGGGGTCTCTGGGAGGGGTGCTGGACAGTGCTCCGACTGGGGACTCCGTCGTTCTACTAGGAGACTTCAATGCACACGTGGGCAGCGACAGTGACACCTGGAGGGGCGTGATTGGGAGGAACGGCCCCCTGATCTGAACCCGAGCGGTGTTCAGTTATTGGACTTCTGTGCTAGTTACAGTTTGTCCATAACGAACACCATGTTCAAGCATAAGGGTGTCCATCAGTACACGTGGCACCAGGACACCCTAGGCCGCAGGTCGATGATCGACTTTGTGGTCGTTTCATCTGACCTGCGGCCGTATGTCTTGGACACTCGGGTAAAGAGAGGGGCGGAGCTGTCAACTGATCACCACCTGGTGGTGAGTTGGATCCGATGGCGGGGGAGGAAGCTGGACAGACTCGGCAGACCCAAGCGTACTGTGAGGGTCTGCTGGGAACGTTTGGCCGAGCCTCCTGTCAGAGAGATCTTCAACTCCCACCTCCGGCAGAGCTTTGACCAGATCCCGAGGGAGGCCGGAGATATTGAGTCCGAGTGGACCATGTTCTCCACCTCCATTGTCGAAGCGGCCGCTCGGAGCTGTGGCAGTAAGGTCTCCGGTGCCTGTCGAGGCGGCAATCCCCGAACCCGGTGGTGGAAACCGGAAGTAAGGGATGCCGTCAAGCTGAAGAAGGAGTCCTACCTGGCCTGGTTGGCTTGTGGGACTCCTGAGGCAGCTGACGGGTACCGGCAGGCCAAGCGAACTGCAGCCCGGGTGGTTATCGAGGCAAAAACTCGGGCCTGGGAGGAGCTCGGTGAGGCCATGGAGAAGGACTATCGGCTGGCCTCGAAGAGATTCTGGCAAACCGTCCGGCGCCTCAGGAGGGGAAAGCAGTGCCCCACCAATGCTGTTTACAGTAGAGGTGGGGAGCTGTTGACCTCAACTGGGGATGTCGTTGGACGGTGGAAGGAATACTTCGAGGATCTCCTCAATCCCGCCGTCACGTCTTCCATTGAGGAAGCAGAGGCTGAGGGCTCAGAGGCGGACTCGTCCATCACCCAAGCTGAAGTCACCGAGGTAGTAAAGAAACTCCTCGGTGGCAGGGCACCGGGGGTGGATGAGATCCGCCCTGAGTACCTCAAGTCTCTGGATGTTGTGGGGCTGTCTTGGCTGACACGCCTCTGCAGCATCGCGTGGCGGTCGGGGACAGTGCCTCTGGAATGGCAGACCGGGGTGGTGGTCCCTCTTTTTAAGAAGGGGGACCGGAGGGTGTGTTCCAACTATAGGGGGATCACACTTCTCAGCCTACCTGGGAAAGTCTATGCCAGGGTACTGGAGAGGAGAATACGGCCGATAGTAGAACCTCGGATTCAGGAGGAACAATGTGGTTTTCGTCCAGGCCGTGGAACACTGGACCAGCTCTATACCCTCTACAGGGTGCTGGAGGGTTCATGGGAGTTTGCCCAACCAGTCCACATGTGCTTTGTGGATTTGGAAAAGGCATTCGACTGTGTCCCTCGCGGCGGCCTGTGGAGGGTGCTCCGGGAGTATGGGGTCGGGGGCCCTTTACTAAGGGCTGTCCGGTCCCTGCATGACCGAAGCAGGAGCTTGGTTCGCATTGCCGGCAGTAAGTCAGACTTGTTCCCGGTGCATGTTGGACTCCGGCAGGGCTGCCCTTTGTCACCGGTTCTGTTCATAATTTTTATGGACAGAATTTCTAGGCGCAGCCAGGGGTCGGAGGGTGTCCGGTTTGGTGACGACACGATTTCGTCTTTGCTCTTTGCAGATGATGTTGTCGTGTTGGCTTCATCAGACCAGGACCTTCAGCATGCACTGGGACGGTTTGCAGCCGAGTGTGAAGCGGCTGGGATGAGAATCAGCACCTCCAAATCCGAGGCCATGGTCCTCAGTCGGAAAAGGGTGGCTTGCCCACTTCAGGTTGGTGGGGAGTTCCTGCCGCAAGTGGAGGAGTTTAAGTATCTTGGGGTTTTGTTCACGAGTGAGGGAAGGGTGGAACGGGAGATTGACAGACGGATCGGTGCAGCTTCTGCAGTAATGCGGTCGATGTACCGGTCTGTCGTGGTGAAGAAGGAGCTGAGCCGCAAGGCGAAACTTTCGATTTACCGGTCAATCTACGTTCCTACTCTCACCTATGGTCATGAGCTCTGGGTCATGACCGAAAGGACAAGATCCCGGATACAGGCGGCCGAAATGTGCTTCCTCCGCAGGGTGGCTGGGCGATCCCTTAGAGATAGGGTGAGAAGCTTAGTCACTCGGGAGGAGCTCGGAGTAGATCCGCTGCTCCTCCACATCGAGAGGGGTCAGCTGAGGTGGCTCGGGCATCTGTTCCGGATGCCTCCTGGACGCCTTCCTGGGAAGGTGTTCCGGGCGCGTCCCACTGGGAGGAGACCCCGGGGAAGACCTAGGACACGCTGGAGAGACTATGTCTCCCGGCTGGCCTGGGAACGCCTTGGTGTCCCCCCGGAAGAGCTGGAAGAAGTGTCTAGGGAGAGGGAAGTCTGGGCATCTTTGCTTAGACTGCTGCCCCCGCGACCCGGCATCGGATAAGCGGGAGAAGATGGATGGATGGATGGATGAAGCTTTTTCACGTTAGTCGTTTTAGAACAGGGGTGTCAAACTCAGGCCCAAAGTGAGACGCGCCCGCGCACTAACAAATTATATTTGGCCTGCGAGATCATATCAAGTGTGTATTAGAGCTGGCCCGACAGTATATATCGCATACACCGCTAATTTTAAAAATCCCAGAATGCTTTGTTAGTGCGTGGGCGCGTTAGTCGAGACCGCTGAAAAACTCGGCGATTTACCCGGCCATTTACCGACTTTGAAACCCAGAAATGCAGATTTGAACTGCTCAGTAATCCGTTTGTGGTTGACGTGGAAAGCGCACCAACCAACCTCCAAATGGGGCTAATTGAACTCCAGTGTAAAGGCACGCTCAAGTCAAAGTACAACTCTTTGTGTGCTGCACAGTTTCCATGTTTCCTCCCCGACACACTCCTCCAACTCCGTGCCCAAGCTGCTCAAATCCTCTCTGTGTTCACCAGCACATATCTGTGTGTAACTGTTCTCTTTAATGAAGATGAACAAAACACCACCCAGAAGTCTCACTGATAAACACCTTCACTCAGAGCATCTGAGAACCTAAACCCAGACATTGATGCACATGCATATAAGAAGAGATGATCTGGGTTGAACCATTGTGCATCAGAGTAAATCAGAGTTGTCTTTATGCACTTTTTCTACTCCAAGGGATGGACTGGTAACTTTTATTTTTTTTTAATTAAAGGATATGATTATTATTTTTGGTTGTTTTGTTGTTGGCCTGTGAAAAAAGATTTACATTAAAAAGAAATTCGAAAGGCTACAGAGAGAGAGAGAGAAAATAAGAAACGAAAACCACTGATGTGTGTTTTATTTCAAATTTAATTTCTCGTGTTTATAATATTAAACTTTTGTTGTACCAGATTCAATGTTTATGCAAAACTAAAGTTTGAAATATGAAATGGTTAAAAATTACACATCTGGAGAGACGGAAAACATGCACAATTGCATTATATTTTTCAATAAATATTTAGTTTGGCCCGCAACTTTGTCCGAATTTTTTATTTTGGCCCACTGTAAATTTGAGTTTAACACCCCTGTTTTAGAACGTCCCTTCCATGTGAACTTAGATAAATAGTTTTTCCTTCTCACTGAACTTGTTTTTACAAAATCATTAATCACACACTCAAAGTTACTGTAATTACTGAATGTAAAGTTACATCAAGGGTTCAGGTGAAGATGTTCAGTCTCTCCATAGTGTTTTGTTTAATAGATAAAACTTCAGCTGTGCATCAATATGAATCTGTATGCAGAACACGGTGTGTTTAGGAGGAAAGTACGTGTGGTAACAGAGTGTAAATGGAGGGTGGAGTCAGGAGAAGTGAGTGATGAGGATCCCACACCAGTACGTGTATGTTTTAGTTCATGAAAAGTGAAATCACGAGAATGAACATTAAGATTCCAGTTTGCCTTAAGCTCCGTTTCATTATTTTTATTTTGTATTGTTTTACTTTATTAAATACTGAGTTATAAGTAATAAAAATCTAAATAAAACTCACATCTGACACTGAGGTATTGAGCAGGAGATGGGAGATGTTCAGATCCTCTTACAGCACAGTTATAACTGCCTGCATCCTCACTGCTGACCCTCTGCAGGTGGAGTTTGTTGCTCTTGAAGGTGTTTGTGGTTAAATTATGTGTGTTTTTGTACCAGATGAATGTTGGATCAGTCAGACTGCAGGTGGTTTTACAGGTCAGAATGACTGATTCTCCCTCTGTCACTTCTGCAGGAGCGATCAGCTGAAGATCTTATACAATGAGAGAAACATTAAATCTGCATCAGTGAATAATCACCTGCTCATTTTAGTAGCAGTTCTAAAGTTTTCTTACATTTACCATGAATTAAATCATGTCGCTGCATCGAGTTACGACACTTTATAATATCTGCATTGCTCAATTACTCATATCTGATTAATCTTCTATTAAATCAGTTTTTATTGTATTGTAATGTCATGAGTTCTTCTGTTGGGACTCTGTGTGTCATGGTAGAGATGAACTGCATTACCCATCAGCCCCTGCATGTCACATGAGCTGGTCTAATCACTCTTAACTGTATCTCACTATTCCTTGTCTTTACCTGGCTTTTATTGTGTCTCCCACGTTTATTTATTTTCTATTGTCTAGAGTTCATGTTCATGTTTTTGCTCTTCTTCTGGGTATTTTTTCATTGTAATCCTCTTAAACACAAATTTCTGACATCATAAAGCTGTTATTATAATTATTTTCTAATCTCTGATTGCAGATTCTGTTTTACTGTTTATTTATAACTTTTATTATTTGTTTTATTTTAAATTTTGTAGTTTTAATTCATCTGTTACAAAACTCCTGTAGCTAAAAGGAGATTATGGTCTGAGTGACACATGTAGAGAATAAGATGATTTTATTTACCTGTAACTCTGAGTGTAATTTCAGGATAAGCCGTGTATTTATCTTTAGTTGTTATGAATCTGAAGCAGTACTTGTGTTCATCTGATTTCTTCACATCACTCAGTCTGAGGGAGAAGTGATTCTGTTTATCTCCTAAATACTCCACTCTGCCTGAGTAACCTGATTCATTACGCAGATCAGTCGCTTCTACACCCTTAACTCGGTTTATTAACCAAAACCTCTTTATCACTGTAACATCTGTTGGATGTGTGTAAGTGGCCTCCATAACCACTGTAGATACTTTTACAGCACAGAGATTTAGTTTACTGTATTCCACACTCCATTGATTCCCAAGAGCTCCTGAAACATGACACATGAAAGAGGTGATTAGAGATCATTATCCTGAGCCCCATAAAACACTGAGTTATTTTACAGCTTCTCTTCTCTCCTCTGGAACTCCGGGGCAGAAAAATACAAACTATTCTTTACTACTGGAAGGAAACTGTGCAGGATTAAGGGTAACATTTAAGGGTAACATTTGTAACTGAGCGAGTAAAACTCACATCCTGGTCTTCATCACCCCAAACCACCAAACACATGCAGCACACAATCTTTAAAACTTTATTTAAAGAGATTTACTTTTTTTCTACAATATAAATATAATATGTTAATGTACTCGGTAAGATTTGTATAGAACAGGAAGTGTCAGTGGTGAATTGCCCTGTAGTCACATTAACAGGCTGGAGTGAGAAGGAGGACGGGGGAGGGGATGTTTTGACTATTTCTGTTTTTTTACTTACTTGCCTTTAAAATGTAATAAATATTTTTATACTAATGATTGTAAATGTAAAAAAATTATATATACAATAAATGAAAACATCAGAAATACTAAATGTACTGTAAAGAACAATTTATTAAGGAATTACCACAGTGATCTGGAGCTGTTCATGGTGGAGTGTCACAACAACCACTAGAGGGAGCACAGCAGGGGAAGTCATCAAGTAGGACTCATGCTGCAGGTCTACTGGAGATGTTTCCTCTTCATTAAAAGTCTTCTTTTCCTCATAGTGTCAGCCAGTGGCGCATGTTTCAGGAGTTGCACTTTTGGGGTTGGCGCTTCCGAGGTCGCTTCCAGGTCCTACATACGCTTCCAGGTTTTGGCACCATCTTGGAATCTGCTCTTCTGGTGAATCTTGGAAAACTGGAATGTTTTTTTTTTTAGAGTGGGGTTTGTATCACCTTCTTTGCTCCTTTTGCCGGTTTCACGCTGGACTGCTCTGGTCAGTAACTGTCACATTGTAAAAAGAAAAAGCCAAGCAGACTCATCTGTCAGACTGTTCTTCCAAAAAAAATGATCAAGACCAGGCATAAACTTAGCTTGACCAAACACTTAACCACTGAATTACTGTGAGCACTGCATCCATATTGTGCTGAGTGTAATATCTGTCCATGTGTGTGTACTCTACTCAGAGTAGATTCTTTTGGGAAGTATCAGTAGTTTTACTTCAGTATGATATTTCCTCACTGTTTCCACCTCAAAAACAGCCACAGGAGCCTGCAGCAGGACACAGTACAAAGATGCATATCATGAATGTGACCAGCAGGTGTCACTATCACACTGCAATTAAAAGCTTTTAATTACTAGTTGCTGCATTTTTTTACTTAAAAAACATTTAAAGGTAAATATTCTGGTTTTATGGCACTATGATACCAGTCACCAGGCATACAGTTAAAAAAAGTAAAGGGGTCTAAAAAACTTTTTTTAATGCACTCTATGCAAAGCTTAGGCTTGTTAAATAAAAAAAAAGTATACATATTTATTTATTATTTTTTTTTTATTATTATTATTTATTTATTTACGTTTACAGATCTGCATATTTAAAATATTCATTTCTTAGCTTAATATTACTGTTTAGTCATGTATTTAATCACACCAGAATCGGTGATTCACTTGTGCTTTTATTTGGGGATTTATTTAAAGAAAATGGGGGAAAGTGTTTCTTGTGTGCCAGTCATTCCTCTGTGCCCCCAGGAGTTCAGGCACATTGAGCCCTCATTAACTGCCACATGTTGTGTGACATGGATCAGTGATCTCCAGCAAGTGCTTCCCTTGGCTTCTGCCTGGTAATTTAGCAGATAGGGGGCTTGCTACCTCTCAGGAGGCACCAAGAGCGGCCACAGAGCACCACCTAAGCTGCTCTGGGTGTACCAGAGATTAGTTTTAAAAGACTGCTTCTCTTAAGAGTATAGTATCTTAACTACGTAATATCTTTAATATGCAAAATCTTTGATCTGTGTTCGACTTTGTTCTGTGTTGCTGAAGGCAGACCAGATGGTTATCGTTAAGCAAAGTATGAAAGGCATAGTGTTTAGAGCCATGACTGGGAAAATGAGAATGAAAATGTCGTCCTTAAATCAGTATGAGTCGAAGTATAGAATATGATCCAGGATGCATGTCCAGTTGGGAGACGACCTCTGACCCGTTAATTAGATAATTAAGATGAATGATCTGGGAAAGGGAGCTCCGATACATCTGGGATACATTTAGTCTGGACAAAGACAGACTTTGCTTTGTGTTAAAGCATTATTGCAGAAATGAGGTCATATACATTAAGGGGCGGACCCAGAGATCGGGCAAAAGTATTTAACATGTCTGGAGCAATGAATCGGGAGTCGTCGATGTCGATACGGCGGCCCCGAGCTGATCCAGGAGGCTCGTGAAGATGCTGAATCTCTGTGTTAAATAAAAACTTTATTTACAAAGAAATATCAGTGTCGGCGAGGATTCATTCCAAGAAACAGCTACACTCCATCAAGACAAGAAATATACATCATTTCCTGGCGTCACGAATCCTGGGCGTGTTGTGGCCTTCAGCTTCGCGGTTCTGCTCCATCGTCTGCTCCCGAATCTGTCCGGCCGGCTGAAACGGTGAGCTTTCGCCCCCTGGGGTGGTTCTGTTTTTCTGTGGCTGGGTCGCACCGTATAAAGGGCCTGTGTGTGGGTTTTGTGCATGTGTTGTGGCTGTTTCTGGGAGTTTCTGCGTTCTAAATATTTTTTTTTGCACTGCTGGGCAGCACAAAAGGGGGGATTTGACTGTAATAATGTTTTAAGGAAAATTAAACGTTGAATTACAATAGAAAAGAAGTGAAGTAAAAAGTTAAAGAGATAAAAGGAACAGGAATAAAGAGAGAAGTAAAGAAAATAAGAGTTGAAGCTGAAGAGAAAAAGTATAAAGATGAATGCTTTTGAGAAACAGAAGAAATATGGTAAAATAGTTAAAGGAAGAATAAGGTTTAAAGAAAAGGAGCCGCAAGATTTGAATGAAAACCCTCAGGGAGGTGACATTAGGTGGGCCGTAAGACCTGGATATTTACTAAGTGACTTTCAGGTTCAGGTTTCAGGCGCTCAGCTGGGGGAGGGACCCCCTCCTCCCTCTCTCTCTCTCTCTCTCTCTCTCTCTCTCTCTCTCTCTCTCTCTCTCTCTCTCTCTCTCTCTCTGAAAGTTTGTGCGTGTGATTGACTGCAGTATGTGTGGGTATGTGTGTAATATTTATATATGAATAAATACATATAAAGGTTAAGGGCTAATTTTTAGTAATTACAAGGGAAATATTTGTCTTCTATTAAGAATAAAAACAATGAGCCTCATTATTACATAAGAGGACTGAATCTGTTAAAATCTATGAGCTTCCCTTAGGAAGACTTTTTGTTCTGTTAATGACAAAAGAGAAACATAAAAAAAACAATGAGCCTTTTTGGGAAAATATTTTTATGTATGGCCAAATAACCTTATAAACCTCTAAAGAGGACCTAACACACCGAAGTCTAACCACCCTTAATACTGAATGAATAAAGACACCCCACAGTGAGACAAACACTCCCCTGTCCTGAATGAATAATATCATTCCAAAAAAAGGACATATTCAAGTAGAGAAGTTAATGAGGGTGTGTGTATGTGTGCGTGTATGAGCAACTATTATAATAAGTGATTATTGTATATGTATATGTATTGTTTGTGAGTAATACTGATTGATAAAAGAGTTGGGGTGATTATTAAAGTAAAACAAATGGAAGTTCATGCAATATGATGTTTAGAGGTTAAAAGGAGATAGGAAATCTGTAGAGCATAAAACTCTGAATGCTGATGGACGTTGTGTGTGTGAAGTATGAGGTGTTATCTGTAGAGAACTAAATAGATACTAAGGTCCTGTCTGATTTTTTTGTGTGATGTGTGGTATGCGAAAATTGCCAAGTTTTTGTGCAGAGGAAATAAGTAGGTGGGGACTTCCGGATCGGATATCCTCAGATAATGGAAAAGAATTTGTGGATAAAACAGTTAAATTGATCTTACAAAAGATGGGAATTAAACAGCGTCTTGGAGCAGTGTACCACCCACAAAGTCAAGGAATTTGTGAAAGGATGAATGGTGTTATAAAGAATCGCATTGTTAAGATCTGTCAGCACACGGGATTAAACTGGGTAGCGGCGCTTCCACTGGCACTGATGACGTGTCGCTCAAGCGAGCTGCGTGATTTGCATATGACACCTCATGAGTTGCTAACGGGAAGACGGATGCCGACTCCTTGTTTGCGTACCAGTGGGAAAGGTCCAAGTCTAGCACTTTTGGAAGAGGAAATGCGAACTTATGTAACATACATGGTCAGCTTACATAAAAGGATATCCGCTTATGTTTTTGACAGGCAGAGGAAAGACGAGGTGCAGCAGAAACTTGATGAGCAAAAGAGTACCACGGTGCAACCTAGAGACGAGGTGTTTGTAAAAGTGTTTAGAAGGAAGTGGTATAACGAGCGTCGGGAAGGACCATTTGAAGTGGTCCGCAGTACTGGAACAGCGGTCCAGGTCAAAGGATCTCCAACGTGGTATCATTTATCACATTGTGTTAAGGCACCGAAAGAGGAGATAACGTGTTCCCAGAGTCAAGATGGTGAGGGTTCAAGAAAGTTGTAAGAAAGTGTGGATGAGCATGCAGCAGGAAAGGAGATGCATGAAAATAACCAGAGTCAAAACCCAGAAGGGGAGATTGTCCATGATATGGATGATGTTAATGATGCTGTGTATGTTTTTGACGATGCCAGAAATGACATTACAGTTAACAGACAGGAAAGAACATTTGGGGACATTGATTTCCAGCCGGTTCCTATCTCAGGTTCCAATCTCACCAGAAGGACTGATGGACACTAAACCATTCTTTGGAGGATCTGCGATGGACAGAAAGGTAACACTTTGAAGTACACCCATAATCTCTTTAGCTGTTTTGAATATTAGAAGTTCTGCTTTAACTTACACAGAACATTCAGAGTTACACTGGTGGAGTTCTGATGTCCAACTTTATTACTGCACATACACTTGTAGTCTCCACTGTCCTCAGAGCTGGTCCTAAAGATGGTGAAGGTCTTTCCTATTCCTAACGATGTAATTTCCTTAAACCAGGTGTAGGTCTCCACAGGTGGGTTTGCATCAATACTGCAGCTCAGATTCAATGCACTGCCTGCCACAATCTTACCAAAGGGACTGATAGACACTGAAACATTCTTTGGAGGACCTGCAATGGACAGGAAGGTAACACTTTGAACCAAATCCGTAATCTTTTTACCTGTTAAATAAATTTGAGTTGTTCTGCTTTAACTTACACAGAACATTCAGAGTTACACTGGTGGAGTTCTGATTTCCAACTTTTTTACTGCACATGCACTTGTAGTCTCCACTGTCTTTAGAACTGATCCTTAAGACGGTGTAGGTCTTTCCTCTGCCTACTGATGTAATTCCCTTAAACCAGGTGTAATCCCATCATATGGAGATAGGGAAAAAGAAAATGGTCTACTGAGGGAACTGAACCAAGTCGAGCTTGGGCATGCTGATCACACCACTCCCAGAATCATGTACCCATAATACCATCAATGTAATTTGTCCTTTTATAGTTAAAAAAAAAGCTCCTACACTTACATCAATTTTAGCTATTGTGCTTTTTGTGCGGTACATGACAGTCTGTGTTTTTCATTTCAATGAATCAGAACTTTTTGGTGTTCCATTAAACAGTCATTTAGTAAGAACATGTTAGAACTCTTCATTCAGCTGCTTTAAAACTGTAAATTATAAATGTAGAGAAAAAGATTGATTTATTTACCTGTAACTCTGAGCGTAACTTCAGGTTTTCCAAGCCATTGGTCTCCTTCTGTTATGATTCTGAAGCAGTACCTGTGTTCATCTGATTTCTTCACATCGCTCAATTTGAGGGAGAACTGATTCTGTGTTTCTGCTAAATATTCCACTCTGCCTGAGTAACCTGGTTCACCACGCAGATCAGTACGTACTTTTTCTGGAACTGGGTTTATTACCCAAAACCTGTTTGTTACTATTAAATGAGTTGGATGTGTGTAAGTGGCCTTCATAACCACTGTAGGTCCTTTTAAAGCACAGATATGTAGTGGGCTGTGTATCACACTCCATTCATTCCCGAGAGCTCCTGAAACATAAAATATGGAAGAGGTGAAAAAAAATGCCATTATTGTGAGACCAATAAAAGAGTTACATTTACAGTTTCACTTAACTCTAATGGCTAATGGTTCAGAAGACAGTGACTGTGAGATTTTAATAAAATTTTTCAGACATTTATGACATTTTAATATATATATTTATTTTCTGACTGGATGAATGGTATACAAGGTGGTATCAAAATGTTTCAAGACTAGTTTTGTAACACACTAACAGCACAATGCTGCACACAGTCACAGGGAGCACCAACTTTCATAAGTCGGAGCCATGCAACTGGTGCTATTCTGACCATATGTGTTAAAAGGTCTGAGATTTCATAATGGACAGCAAGTTAGAACAAAAAAGCAAATATGAAATTCTGCGTGAAATAAGCAAATCTGCCACAATAACATTTGACATGATTCGGCAAGTTTACAGCAATGCTGCAACGAGTTGTTTTAGGTGTTTTGAGTGTCTTCAAGAGAGGAAGAAAAGCACTGGAAGATGATAAGAGATCAGGAACACCTTCAATGAGCAAAACCCCTGAAACCATTTAGCAACTTGTGCATGATGATCATTGGAAAACAATCCACATCATTGCTGTCATACAGAACAACCCGGGTGATCCTCACGTGTGATTTGAACATGCCTCATGTTGCTGCTAAGTTCATCCCAATTCTGCAGACACAGGAGCAGAAAAAACAGACCCTTGAAGTCTGCCATGAACTGTCAGTATGCTGTGGATCACCCGTCCTTCATGTCAAAGATCATTACAGGTAATGAAGCTTGGGTATTCAGGTAGGACCCTGAGACTAAGCAACCGTCTTCACAGTGGAAGAGCCTATCATCTCCACAACCAATAAAACAAGGCAGGCCGCAGCCTAACCAAGTGCATGCTCATCGTCTTTTTTAACATTCGTCAATAGTGAGTTTAACTGCCACGTATTGTAATGTAAAGGAGGACATTCGGCGAAAGCGACTGGTCTTCGGCACGCTAGTCTTAAAATATTTTATACCTTTTTTTTTTAATAAAGTCCATGTCCATGTTTTTAATAAAAAATATAGATTTGAATTGGGAACTGTATAAAGTTGCTAAATATATTACTAGTTAATTAATATTTTCTGTCTTTGATGTGTGTAGTGATATCACATCTCCACCTGCTTAAAACTCTGGCCAACTTTTCAGCCTTCCATCCTCACTAAGACAGCGCCATCAGTCAACAAAAACGTAACTTTTTTGAAAACAATCTCCAAAGTGAATGAACTTTAAAATGCGGTTTTCGTTGTTGTAGTGTGGACTCTTTGGAGGCTTTCAAAAATGATTACACATTTATATTCATTGCTGCTGCATTTCAAAGAGCCGGAAAGTAAATAAAACCCAGATGGAAATGATGCAGGTTGAACGGATTTTCAGGTGTTTCAGTGTGGATGAGCAACATTTGGGAAAGTCATCAACTCCAACCCTCAACCCCCTCACACACTTTCACTCTCAGACTAAAACCTGCTAGTGATTGAGTACAAGTGTGTTCAATTAGACATATAGTAGACACAATTAGACACACACACACCTAGGAGCTCAAATCACTTTGCTTGCCCAATATTTCACAATCAACAACCAGCCTCTAGCACCACCAATTCTCAGACCAGAAGTTCTGTAGTGATGATTCTAAATTTAAGAGATTTACCATGAAGGACTATTATACACAATCATGGCTTTACAAAGAGGTAGACTGGACTCATTTTTGAGAGCCTGTTTCCACATACACACAGATATTACATGATAAGCTGTGATTATGCAAAAATGCAACTAACCTATGATGATCACAAATTGTTCTGTATTGTTGAAAGATTTATGATCAAACTCTTGATGTCACCCATATGAGGATGGGTTCCCCTTTGAGTCTGGTTCCTCTCAAGGTTTCTTCCTCATATCATTTAAGGGGGTTTTTCCTTGCCACTGTCGCCACGGCTTGCTCATCAGGGACAAACGCACACCATTCACCTTCACTGTTGTTTTCTGTAAAGCTGCTTTGAGACAATGTCTGATGTGAAAAGCGCTTTACAAATAAACTTGACTTGACTTGACTTGACTTGACCTGAGATCATTACTAGAAAACACCCGCAAAGTGAAGACATCATTCTGAGGGACTTCATTGCTAAAAGATGCATATAAACTTTAAGAAACAGAAAAATATTACAGTAAATAAACATGTTAATTAATAGTGTTTATAGCATAAGTATTCGTTATATTAGTAACCTGACCTCTTAAACCAATTTACTGAGATTTTTATTAATCACAGTATTAAAATATTAATAAAAAAAACACAAAAAAAAACCTGTTCATAAACTCTGCAATTAAATGTACTCAAGAGAAGGAAAAACACTTGTCATACACTTATCACCACTATGTCTGAATTTCCATTAATAAAACATATCAAAGGATTCATGTGTAATATATTTATTACATAAATATTACAAATGTCTACAAATATAATATATGTATATAAATATAGATACATAAATATCTAATAATTAAAAAATATTTTTTTGTCTGAGTTTCAAAGACAAAAACAGCAAAGCCATGAACACAATTAGATTGCTATGCTGAACTGTTCCTCATAAACAGTGAAAGAAAAGAAAATATAGTTTTGTACTTGATAGTTGTTTTTAAAGCAAGAATCTGAAAGAGTTCTGAGGTCATCTGAAACGCTGTAGGCTGGTCCACCCCACTTACCTTTGTCAGGTTCTATTACCTCAACATCAGAGCCCTCTGGCTCCTCTGTCCTGCGTTCTGGTTGTGCACAGACACACTAGGCAGGGACTGGTCAGTAAGGCGTGATTGGACACTTAATTCCAAAGCGTTGTGACGCAGCTCGAGGTACCGAAGAGGAACGTCTCTAGGTTACGTATATAACGTCTTTAGGTTACGTATGTAACCCTAGTTCCCTAAGGGAACGAGACGCTGTGTCAACAGTCCATACTCCCTGCATCCCTGTGGCGCTTATCTTCTCTTTTTTTAGAAGCTAACGTTGCTCCATTGCTCACGCATTTTGTAGCTTCCTGGTTCGCGACGTCGCCTGCCGAAGAAATCACGACTTCCTGTTGGTCAGATTTCACACGTGATTCAGAGCGGCTGTAGATTAGTCCTTGTCAGCTCTAGCAGAAAGGCTTCTGTGGCTCATCCTGTAAGAGGAGATTCCCGACAGGGACAGGTCTTTCCTTCTGAATGCCCCGGTGGCTCCTCCTGACCTGTTCAGGCAACGCTGTAAGTAAGGGTGGTCCCTGACAGGTTCAGGAGACCACGACGGCGTTTCAGTGGTACTTCGCCCCCGCTCTCATAGGGCTGTTAATCCGTTGCAGCCCCAGCCCCGCACGACCAGGCATTGCGAAGCCCAGAAACTCTGCCACCCGGACCCCACCGGGAGGACCCAAAGGCCCCAGGTGGCGCTCCAGGCCCAAATCGAAGGAGTCGGCCAACTTAAGGGTGGTCCTCTCCCCGAACAAACAGGTGGTGGTAAAGTGGCCCTGACAATCAGAGCACCCTACATCGAAGAGGGCGGTCTACACCTTACAGCCCAGAGGGGTAGGTTCCCTGATCGGATGCCTTGGCACAGGAGGCCAGGCTGTTAGCCCTACCAAAGGCTTTGGGGCACAGCCTCCTTCCAGCAGGTGGTTTGAAGAGCTGCCAGACGTATCTCGGTGGGTCCTGCGTACGATAGAGAAGGTCTAATCGATTCGATTCAGGTCCTCACCTTCCCGGTTCAACGAATTGTGGCCCACCCTGGTGGAAACCAAGCAGGCTCTGGTCCTGAAGCAAGAAGTATGCACCCTCCTGAGGAAAGGGGCCATCGAATTGGTTCCTCCCTCAGTCAGAGTGTCAGGATAATATGTCCAGTACATCATTGTTCCGAAGAAAGACGACGGATTGGGGCCAATCCTAGATGTACATTCCTTGAACCGATAACCCATGAGGCTCAGGTTCAGGATGCTTTCTCTATTTCCTCATAGCCATCCTTCCTGCTCACAGGAGGTTTCTGAGGTTTGCTTCCAGGGGCGCAGCTTACCAATCTCGGGCCTCCCCTTCGGCCTAACACTCTCAACCCGCACCCACAAAGTGCATGAATGCAGCGCTAGCCCCGCTACGGCTTCAGGGCATCCGCATTCTGAACTATATAGATGACTGGTTGATATTAGCGCGATCAGAGCTCCAGGCGGTCTGACATCGACATGTCATTCTTGGGCGTAGTGTGGAGCTTGACCGTGTTGCGGGCACGATTGTCTCCCAACCTGGATCACAGCCATTCTCACAGTAGTCGAGAGAGTAAGAGAAGGCCAATCACTCACTGTAAAGCAGTTCCAGAGGCTGCTAAGTCTCATGGCGGAAGCGTCCAACATGATTCCACTTGCCCTCCTCCATATGAGACCCCTCCAGTGGTGGCTCAGAGACTGAGGGTTCTCCTGAGGGGGCAGCCCACTCCGTACTATCAAGGTCTTGAGGCGGGCTCTTCGAACCTTAGATATATGGAGAGAACATACGTTCATGTCTCAAGGCCCCATCTTGGGAGTGCCTTGTCATCACGTAACGCTAAGAACAAACGCATCCATCACGGGGTGGGGAGCGGTCATGAGTGGCCGGTCCGCCCAAGGTTGGTGAACCAAGCTACATTGGTCATGGCACATAAACTGCCTGGAGATGATGGCTGTGCTTATAGCGAAGCAGATCCTCTTATGGTCCCAGGGTAAACTCCTCTCACATAACTTGCAAAGAGTTTGAAGTTATCATCATCTACAGTGCATAATATCATCCAAAGATTCAGAGAATCTGAAACAATCTCTGTGCATAAGGGTCAAGACCGGAAAACCAGACTGGATGCCCATGATCTTCGGGCCTTTAGACGGCACTGCATCACATACAGGAATGCTAATGTAATAGAAATCACAACATGGGCTCAGGAATACTTCCAGAAAACATTGTTGGTGAACACAATCCACCATGCCATTCGCCCGGCTAAAGGTAAAAAAAGAAGCCATATCTAAATATTAACCAGAAGGGTAGGCATTTTCACTTGGCCAAGTCTCATTTAAAATGGACTGTGGCAAAGTGGAAAACTGTTCTGTGGTCAGATGAATCAAAATTTTTAGTTCTTTTTGGAAAATTGGGACGCCATGTCATCCGGACTAATTAGGAGAAGGACAACCCAAGTTGTTATCAGCGCTCAGTTCAGAAGCCTGCATCTCTGATGGTATGGGGTTGCATGAGTGCGTGTGGCATGGGCAGCTTACACATCTGGAAAGGCATCATCAATAATGAAAGGTATATCCAAGTTCTAGAACAACATATGCTCCCATCCAGATGTCGTCTCTTTCAGGGAAGACCTTGCATTTTCCAACAGACCAATGCCAGACCACATACTGCATCAATTGCAACATCATGGCTGCGTAGAATAAGGATCCGGGTACCAAAATGGCTAGCCTGCAGTCCAGATCTTTCACCCATAGAAAACATTTGTGCATCATAAAGAGGAAGATGGGACAAACAAGACCTAAGACAGTTGAGCAGCTAGAAGAGTGTATTAGAAAAGAATTGGACAACATTCTTATTCCTAAACTTGAGCAACTTGTCTCCTCAGTCCCCAGATGTGTGCAGACTGTTATAAAAATAAGAGGGGACGCCACACACTGGTAAACATGGCCTTGTCCCAACTTTTTTGAGATGTAATTTACATTACTACCACCCTTGCAGCTAAACGTAAATCTCCACAAATATTTATAAGTACACTCCAAATTCTAGTGGAACATCTTCCCAAAAGAGTGGTGAGAATTATAACAGCAAATTGGGTCTAAATGTAAAATGCGATTCCCAAAAAGCAGATATCATACTTTTGACAATATGTCTGCAAACTTTGGCAATATAGTATAACTATTAGTCTAATAAGTAAAATTAGTAACAAATATCATAATCCTTGTCATCTGTGTGTTATTAAGGCCAGTTTACACACTCACACCCAAACACAAAAAGTGTGAACTTTAATGTGACAGAGCTGCAGCTGCGACTTCAGGATGGCTTTTTTAGCCATTTGAAAGTCAATTCTCAAATCTCTAACTCAACATGTACCTCAGTCATTCATACACATACTGTTAATAAACAGTTATGAGATATTCAAACACTAAAATTAGAATTGCTAGATGAACAATTGGCAACCTCAGTTTTAATTTAAAAAACATCAACATTATAATATAATAGATTTAATATTCCATATTAATATAGGGCATGTGTGGAAAGTCACATGCTTCTGGGCCACGGTTATTTATAAACATGGCCACAGAAGACACCCGACACTCTGCTAAAACAAAGAAATGAAAATTGTAAGTGAACTGCAAGTCAGATTGTATTTTTATATATATATATATATATATATATATATATATATATATATATATATATATATATATATATATATATACTGGAAATGTAAAGATTTAATATTCTTGAAATCACAGATTTGGAACGACCAACTTGTCTTGCTATGGCTGATAGGGTCATCCCTTTGGCCTTCATCTGGACATCCTGCTGCCGGAGGCTTTCAGTCACTTTAGAACGGCCCACTATTTTGCAGAGTCAGTGAAACTGGAAGTTAGGCTGCCAGTTAAATAGGGGTTGATCCTCATCTGTGTTGTGTCAGAGGTGGGTTCAAGAATCAGCTTTAAATCATAATGCTTGTCATCTGTATCTTATTACAGTCACTTTACATAAGTTTGTCTCTTTGTGCTTTGAGGAATGGCCATAACCCTCGACAGAGTGTGTGGCTAAGCTGGCTGATTATACAGTGCATACATTCACACCCACCCACCCACACACACAAATAGTGTGAACTTGAATTTGAGAAAGTTGAAGCCACTCAGAGTTCAGGGTGGGCTTGTTTATCAGTTTTAAAGTGAATCCTCCATGGTCTTACTCAAAAAGTACCTCAGTCCTCCATACAGATAATGTTGATAAATAAATATGAGTCTATGCAAAGACTTAAACTTGAATTGCTTAAGAAGAACAATTGGCAACATTATTTTAAAGAAGTCAACATGCCATAAATTCACATTAGGTTAATTAACACCCCCACTTAAAATATATTGATGTAGGGCATGTGTGGGAAGTCACATGCTTCTGGGCCATGGCTATTTTTAAACATGGCCACAGCAGACACTCGTACTCTGCAAAGACAAAGAAATGAAGGTTTAATGTTGCAAAAAGTTTGTTTTACTGCATGTCAGATTCACACTGATGAATATTTCTGATTTTGAAAATACGTTTCTGTGCAAGCATTAACAAAAAAATACTTCGATAATGTTAGATTTTTATCATGCTCAAACGAAACTTCATTCTTGGAGAGGTTTTCCATACGACCTTAGATGCCCGTATATGATTTTGATATCAGGGAAGAATCACACAGCACACAGCAAATGTTCTTCTTCGGTTTATTGCAGGCAGCAGACACGTGTATTTATACACACATTGGAAAGAAAGCTGACCTAAAGTTGTTTCCTGTTTAGACAAGAGGGTATACTAGCCGGAGATGTGTGAGCCAGATAAAGACTCCCTGTATACCTTACATACTAACATCATGAATATCCTATAGACACTGAACAGACAAAGGAATGTGTGCGAAGCAGTGTGAGAACCGTTTTAACACTTACAGATAATACATCAAATTTTTGTCAAATGCACACCATCCACTCAGATTCCAAAGCTTAGAAGCCTATTATAGGAGATTTAGGATGTGTATAGTGGTGAATATAGGAGGTTTAATTGCTCTGCAGCGATGTAACCCAATGCACATCAATGTAAATGAATGAACATCGTGTTTCCTGTTACTGGTCTTTACATGAAGCAATTTTAATATGTACCACTACGATAGAAGAAACGCCTACTAGTTCCTGCTACATCAACCTTGAGAAGTGATTGATTACTTGCTGCTTAATATTTGACATTTCTTACAATTTCTTGTTATTCTTTTTCTGAACTGAGTTGTTTATGACAAATTGTCTAATTTAACAGAATTAGCAAATAAATTGTGTTTGTATATTGTACATAGGTAAGAAGGTACTGTAAGAAAATATTCAATATACACTCATTAAACTCGATCCACATTTTCCCAAAAGAAGTAGAGTTGCAGGGTAGATTTTCAAGCAACAACGTATGGTTTTTGGATATATTTAATAATCTCTTAATAATCAACTGTCAGTAGAGGTCTGCATATGTTTTATTAAAGTATAATATAATATAATATTAAAGCCCTGAATCCAGCATTTAATCTGAACTGACCATGACCTGACTAATACAGAAAAAAATGTTAAGATACCTGTAGATCCAAATTAAAATGTATTTCTCACAAAAAAAAAACAACCTTTTGCAATAAACTGCATTTCAAGATTACATGCAACACATAGTGAACAAGATCCACCCTCACAAACAAAAGCAGACAGATGGTAAAAAAAAGTTTTTTACTGTGAGTGTGTAGAACACAGAAAGAACAGATAACTCCAGATACTGGTGATGTATATTTCTAATCCTGTTCGTGATGCCAGGAAATGATGTATCCTGTTCGTGACGCTAGGAAATGATGTATATTTCTTGTCTTGATGGAGTGTAGATGTTGCTTGGAATGAATCTTCACAGACACTGTTATTTCTTTGTAAATAAAGTTTATTCAACACAGAAATTCAGCATCTTCACGAGCCTCCTGGATCAGCTCGGAGCCGCCGTATGGACGAATCGACGACTCCCGCTCCATGGCTACACACACGTTTAATAGTTTGCCCGTTCTCTGGGTCCGCCTCTTAATGTATAACAGATGTATATGAGCCTATTTCGCAATAATGTTTAACATAAAGCGAAGCCTGTCTTTGTCCAGACTAAATGTATCTCAGATGTACCAGAGCTCACTTTCCCAGACCATTCATCTTAACATCTAGTGAACTGGTCAGAGGTCGTCTCCCAAGAGGACATGCATCCTGGATCATATTCTATACTTCGGCTCATACTGATTTAAGGACGACAGCCCGTCTCATTTTCCCAGTCATGGCTCTTAAGATAAACACTATAGGCCTTTCATACATTTGGCTTAAATATTATATTTTAGTATATTTTGTTTTTATGTTTTATATATATATATATATATATATATATATATATAATATCGGGGTTGAATTTTACTTGATTTATTCATTCATATGTTTATTTCAAAAACTAAGTTCCTGATGGACTGATTGCATCGAGTAGCTTTTTTGCTGACGTTCCACAGCTTTAAATGTAACTGTAAATGGCTGAATACATTTTATATGCTCTTTTAAAAAAAATAAATGTTGTTAAAGAGAAGTACACACTTGGGGATTTGCTGTTATAGGAAAATTAATCATCTTCAAGCAGCTTACAGTAACTCTGATTCATCTGTACTGTACAATACTGTATACATTCACATCAACAATTTCTTGTACCGACTTCTTTACCTGGTTTATACTTTGGTCTACTGTTGATCCAGTTTTTTTTTTTTTTCTGTTAAAAGACAATTTTAATAACAAAAATCAGCATTGAAAACAATATATTTAATGCATTAAAATATTCTCAGTCAAAACTAAACTGTTATAATCTTGTGCATTTAAAAACAGTAGTGTTTACCAGTAAATTATTCAAACACACACACACACACACACACACACACACACACACACACACACACACACAAAAGTTTTACAAAAATAAAAAAAGGCTTGACTTACATTTTAAACAAGATGATGACACCAATGAGGCAAACACACACAACCACCACAAGACCTGCATACACAGCTACATTCATTCCATTTAGAGCCTCTGTATAGAAAGATGACGAAACAGTGTTTTTAAATAAATAAATACATTTAAACAGTGTGTTTCTGGTGAATACATTTATATCATCTCTCTTACTGGTTATAGTGATGGACACTGCAGCTGATCTCTCAGAGCCGAGTTTATTCTGAACCACACAGTAGTACAGTCCACTCTGTAAAGCTCTGTAACTCTGTCCTGTTCCTACAGGTGATGCTTCATTCTCCTTAAACCAGGTGTAGTTCTCCACAGGTGGGTTACTGTCACTGCTGCAGGTCAGAGTCAAGGAACTTCCCTCCACTTTCTCACCAGAGGAACTGATAGACACGTTCTTTGGAGGATCTAAAATGGGTTGGTAAATGAGAAAATAAATCAATAATTTTATCTTCTATTGGCTGTAAAAAGATCTTCAGCTTTAACTTACGCAGAACATTCAGAGTTACACTGGTGGAGTTCTGATGCCCGACTTCATTACTGCACATGCACTTGTAGTCTCCACTGTGCTTAGAACTGATCTTAGAGATGTTGTAGGTCTTTTCTTGTCCTACTGATGTAATTCCCTGAAACCAGGTGTAGTTCTTCACAGGTGGGTTTGCATCACTGCTGCAGTTTAGCATCACTGAACTGTTCTCCACAATCTCACCAGAGGCACTGATGGACACTAAGACTTTCTTTGGAGGATCTAAAATGGACAGAAAGGTATCACATAAAAGGAAATCTATGTTAATTTTATGTTCAATTAGCTATAAGAAGATCTTCAGCTTTAACTTACACAGAACATTCAGAGTTACACTGGTGGAGTTCTGATGCCCGAGTTTATTACTGCACATGCACTTGTACTCTCCACTGTCTTCAGAACTGATATTAGAGATGTTGTAGGTCTTTACTTTTCCCACTGATATAATTCCCTTAAACCAGGTGTAGGTCTCCACAGGTGGGTTTGCATCACTGCTGCAGGTCAGATTCACTGAACTGTCCTCCACCATCCCACCAGAGGGACTGATGGACACTGAGACTTTTTTTGGACGATCTAAAATGGACAGGAAGGTAATTTTTTAAAGAATACCTAAGAGAGTTTTATTTGTCATTGGTTATGAGGAGATCTTCAGCTTTAACTTACACAGAACATTCAGAGTTACACTGCTGGAGTTCTGATTTCCGATTTTATTACTGCACATGCACTTGTAGTCTCCACTGTCTTCAGAGCTGATATTAGAGATGGTGATGGTCTTTCCTTTTCCCACTGAGGTAATTCCCTTAAACCAGGTGTAGGTCTCCACAGGTGGGTTTGCATCACTGCTGCAGCTCAGAGTCACTGAACTTCCCTCCACAATCTCACCAGAGGGACTGATAGACACTGAGACATTCTTTGGAGGATCTAGACAATGTCATGTTAAGAAATTAGAAAGTTCATGGCCTTAAAATTCTTTCTTTACTTTTTTATTTTTAGATTTTCTTATCAAAACCTGAATCCATTGTTTAACCAGTATTTTAAGCAACTGTTTTAATCATTCATCTTCTTCTTCTTCTTCTTTCGGCTGCTCCCATTAGGAGTCTCCACAGCGGATCATCCGTCTCCACACCCCCCTGTCCTCTACATCTGCCTCTTTCACCCCAACTACCTGCATGTCTTCCTTCACCACATCCATAAACCTCCTCCTTGGTCTTCCTCTTTTCCTCCTTCCTGGTGTCTCCATCCTCAGCATTCTCCTACTGATATACCCCATGTCCCTCCTCTGCACATGTCCAAACCATCTCAATCTCACCTCCCTCACCTTGTCTCCAAAACGTCCTACATGCGCTGTCACTCTAATAAACTCGTTTCTAATCCTGTCCATCGTCGTCACTCCTAATAAACATCTCACATTTTTTAATCATTATTATATTAAAGCAATTCATACAGATTTAAGTTTTACTAGTTCCATTGTGGGCAAACACTACCATATGTTTTTTTTTTCTGAGACATGGAAAGACAGCTGACTGCAGCTTTTTAAACTGTTGCTGTAGATTCAGGCGGCTTACAGACAAGCATGAGTGGCCCATGTCATTGTAACTGATATGTGAGACAGAGAATTTCTGAGAATGCCTCCATTCCTGAGAGCACTCTTTAACAAATCTGCATCATAAAGTGGATTGGCACTTTACCTTCTTGTGAACTTGTGAAATAAACATGATCATTTTTCCAAGATTACAATAAGTATCCAATCATAAATCTACATGCAGAACACAGTGTGTTGACAGGAAGAAAATGTGTGTAGAAAAAGGGGTTTGGTTAAGTATCGGTTTTTGAATGGAGGGCGGAGCCAGGAGATGTAAGTGGTAATTGTGTAATTACTGTGTGTAATTTTACTAACGAGTTCTGTTGTTTGGTAAACGGAAATGAGGACAAAAGAAAAGATGAGATACTTTGAGAGAGAAAGAGAGAACTAAAGCAACTCCTTAGATGAATACAAAGGCAGAGGATATTAAGGTATGTTAGAAAACCACGTGGTGAAAGATGTGTTACATTCAATTAAAAAAAGCTCTTCAGCCTAATGGTAAAGCGTAAGCCAAAGTAACACAACTAACATTATGACCCAGTCTCAGGATTATGTCAAAGTCTGTACACTACACAATGTAAGCTTTAACTTACACAGAACATTCAGAGTTACACTGGTGGAGTTCTGATCCCTGATTTTATTACTGCACATGCACTTGTAGTCTCCACTGTCTTCAGAGCTGATATTATAGATGGTGATGGTCTTTTCTTTTCCCACTGAGGTAATTCCCTTAAACCAGGTGTAGGTCTCCACAGGTGGGTTTGCATCACTGCTGCAGCTCAGAGTTACTGAACTTCCCTCCACAATCTCATCAGAGGGACTGATAGACACTGAGACATTCTTTGGAGGATCTAGACAATGTCATGTTAAAAAAATTAGAAAGTTCATGGCCTTAATTCTTTCTTTCTTTTTTATCTTTTTTTAAATTTTTAGATTTTCTTATCAAAACCTGAATCCAAATGTTTAACCAGTATTTTTAGCAACTGTTATAATCATTTATCTTCTTTTTCTTCTTCTTCTTCTTCTTTCGGCTGCTCCCATTAGAGGTCTCCACAGCGGATCATCCGTCTCCATACCCCCCTGTCCTCTACATCTGCCTCTTTCACACCAACTTCCTGCATGTCTTCCTTCACCACATCCATAAACCTCCTCCTTGGTCTTCCTCTTTTCCTCCTTCCTGGTGTCTCCATCCTCAGCATTCTCCTACTGATATACCCCATGTCCCTCCTCTGCACATGTCCAAACCATCTCAATCTCACCTCCCTCACCTTGTCTCCAAAACGTCCTACATGCGCCGTCCCTCTAATAAACTCATTTCTAATCCTGTCCATCGTCGTCACTCCTAATGGACATCTCACATTTTTTAATCATTATTATATTAAAGCAATTCATACAGATTTAAGTTTTACTAGTTCCATTGTGGGCAAACACTACCATATGTTTTTTTTTTTTCTGAGACATGGAAAGACAGCTGACTGCAGCTTTTTAAACTGTTGCTGTAGATTCAGGCGGCTTACAGACAAGCATGAGTGGCTCATGTCATTGTAACTGATATGTGAGACAGAGAATTTCTGAGAATGCCTCCATTCCTGAGAGCACTCTTTAACAAATCTGCATCATAAAGTGGATTGGCACTTTACCTTCTTGTGAACTTGTGAAATAAACATGATCATTTTCCCAAGATTACAATAAGTATCCAATCAAACCGACATCAATATAAATCTACATGTAGAACACAGTGTGTTGACAGGAAGAAAATGTGTGTAGAAAAAGGGGTTTGGTTAAATATCGGTTTTTGAATGGAGGGCGGAGCCAGGATATGTAAGTGGTAATTGTGTAATTACTGTGTGTAATTTTACTAACGAGTTCTGTTGTTTGGTAAACGGAAATGAGGACAAAAGAAAAGATGAGATACTTGGGAGAGAAAGAGAGAACTAAAGCAACTCCTTAGATGAATACAATGGCAGAGGATATTAAGGTATGTTAGAAAACCACGTGGTGAAAGATGTGTTACATTAAATTAAAAAAGTCTCTTTAGCCTATTGGTAAAGCGTAAGCCAAAGTAACACAACTAACATTATGACCCAGTCTCAGGATTATGTCAAAGTCTGTACACTACACGATGTTACCCATCAGCCCTTGCACATCACATGCTTGTCACACGTCACTAATTATACACACCTGTTTCTCTTTGCCAGATTTAACAGGAAAATAAACCAGGATAAACATTTCAGGATTTATTGATCAACTGTACCCATTACATTTTGAAGGCAACAGCATAGATATTTCAACTGTTCCTTAATTGTACTTTAGGATTAGGAGCCATAGGTGAAAGTCCAGCATAATTCTCAATCTATCATCTTGGACCTCAGGCTACTGTGCCCCAACCCAATACCCCCATACCCTCAGGAGGGTTACACTTAGTATCCACTGTGGTTGCTTATGCTGTTGGTTTTCATAGTTTTGGGTTTTAATTTGCACTTAATAAAATAATCTGAACTTTCAGACACTTTCCCAGTGTGCAGTTTGTCACTGAATTACAGCAGTACCTCCATTCCTTCTTCTATGCTTCATTTTTTTTTTACACTATTGCTTTATATAGTTTTTTATATTACGTTATACAATAGACTGCATAAGAAAAAAAATAAAAAAACTCACATCTGACACTGAGGTATTGAGCAGGAGATGGGAGATGTTCAGATCCTCTTACAGCACAGTTATAACTGCCTGCATCCTCACTGCTGACCCTCTGCAGGTGGAGTTCGTTGCTCTTGAAGGTGTTTGTGGTTAAATCTTGCCCGTTTTTGGACCAGATGAATGTTGGATCAGTCAGACTGAAGGAGGTTTTGCAGGTCAGAGTGACTGGTTCTCCCTCTGTCACTTCTGCAGGAGCGATCACCCGGAGATCTAAGACAATTAGAGAAGGATTACAATTTTAAAGTTGTAATGAATCCAATAAAGCATTTACTTTAAAACTCTAATCCTTCAAATGTTTTTTTTTCTAGCTAATAATTTTCTTATTAATTTTAATATAGTTTTACAACTCTGGAAGTTATTATTATTATTATTATTATTATTATTATTATTATTATTATTATTATTATTATTTTTTATTTTTTATTTTTTTTACCAAACTCTGACTGATCGTATTCATCAGAGAAAACACTTTGTTCTTTATTTTATTTTCTAGACAATGGTTAATCAAGTACATGTTTGAGATTTGTATTATCTTCTGCTGCTTGTGTAACCTCAGGCAGCGTAACACAATCAGAAGAAAGCACTATTTTCCCACTTCTGCACACATGAGCTCACAGACACTGATGATTGTTTAGTATTTTTGTAATAGATATGGAAAACAGTGTGTGCCCACTTTCTAGTTTTGCGTTATACATAGAGTTATTAGCTGCTGCTCTACAGTAAAACAACAGTAAAATCAATGTGTGTAAGCAGTGTGTGAACTGTAGACAGAAACTGTACAGGAACCAGTCTCAGATATCTAAACCCCAAGCTCTAATTCAGGCAGACCACCACCTTCTGCCCCCAACTCCTCATCCACTACAGGATATTTGGAATTAGGAATATATGAGGAATGCTAAAAAAAAATGTGGGTCTAATGAAAGGTCTGGTACATCAAATAATCAAAAACAATAACAATAGTGGGTTTAGAGGCAAATACATGAAACCCTCATCATGTCATCTGGTTTTCTCTGTGTTTTTATTACCCAATCAAACGTAATAATTTGTTCTGTCATTTAAATCCATCACCTTCTCCCAAATGTTCCTTTTTTCTACTCAATTTGTTATTAAACTAATATTTTTTTTTCATTAAATGTTGTTATACAATAAACCTAAAAGAATAAATGAATAAAACTCACATCTGACACTGAGGTTATGAGCAGGAGATGGGAGATGTTCAGATCCTCTTACAGCACAGTTATAACTGCCTGCATCCTCACTGCTGACCCTCTGCAGGTGGAGTTCGTTGCTCTTGAAGGTGTTTGTGGTTAAATCATGTGTGTTTTTGGACCAGATGAATGTTTGATCAGTCAGACTGAAGGAGGTTTTGCAGGTCAGAATGACTGGTTCTCCCTCTGTCACTTCTGCAGGAGCGATCACCCGGAGATCTAAGACAATTAGAGAAGGATTACAATTTTAAAGTTGTAATGAATCCAATAAAGCATTTACTTTTAAAACTCTAATCCTTCAAATGTTTTTTTTTTTTTTTTTTTTTCTAGCTAATAATTTTCTTTTTAATTTTAATATACTTTTACAACTCTGGAGTGTTTTTATTTTTTTTTTACCAACCCCTAACGGATCGTATCCATCAGAGAAAACACTTTGTTCTTTATTTTATTTTCTGGACAATGGTTAATCAAGTACATGTTTGAGATTTGTATTAACCTAGTACAATTCCTTTAACAATAAAAAAAATGCCAACCAATGACATTTCCAGAAAACGAATAAAAACACAATACTAATGTAATGTCCATGAATTATAGTTCCTGTAAGAGGAGCTTTCCATCAGGATTCATTGCAGATCCTGTAATAAATGATTCATCATCACTGCTGCAGGTCAGAGTCACTGAACTGCCCTCCACAATCTCTGCAGAGGGACTGGCAGACACCGAGACCTTCTTTATAGGAGCTAAAGAGAAGACAAATGTATTTATTTGTCACATTTATATTACAACATAGTGAAATTGTTTCTTCACCCAGGGGGTTAAGGGTCTTGCTCATACAGGGGCTTGAGCCCTCAACCTTCTGATCAGTAACCCCGAGCCTTAACTGTTCAACTACCACTTCCCCATTATTATTATTATTATTATTATTATTAATATTATTATTATTATTATTATTATTATTTTGTTGTTGTTGTTGTTTGTGACATCATGCAAGCTACAACAAACTGCATGTATATATTTATGTTTTGTTCTTCAATTTGCTTTTATTTTTCCGAGCAAATCTCCCAGATCAGATAAATATTATTATAAACTACACATCTCAACTTCTACATCAACAAAGTAGAAGCAAAATCATTTCCTGTTCATAAATATTTTGGGACAACAATTGATTAGAATTAAGAAAAAAATAATTATTCAAAAAACAACAATGTTACCAGTGAATACGACTTTCATCAGAACAGATATTAAATTCAGAAGCAATTATATTAGTTTCCTAAATTTGATCTATTCCCACTTCAACTCATTCCAATTCCGAAGGTTTCATTGAAGAAACAAGTCGCACAAAGAACCTGTTTCATCTCTCAACAACAAAATTCACACACAGCCATTCTGATATTCATGTACATTTTGTGGACACTAACATGTTCATTTCTGAGGCATGGGGAGACTGACTGCCTTTTTTCCAAACTTCTGCTGCTTGTGTAACCTCAGGCAGCGTAACACAATCAGAAGAAAGCACTATTTTCCCACTTCTGCACACATGAGCTCACAGACACTGATGATTGTTTAGTATTTTTGTAATAGATATGGAAAACAGTGTGTGCCCACTTTCTAGTTTTGCGTTATACATAGAGTTATTAGCTGCTGCTCTACAGTAAAACAACAGTAAAATCAATGTGTGTAAGCAGTGTGTGAACTGTAGACAGAAACTGTACAGGAACCAGTCTCAGATATCTAAACCCCAAGCTCTAATTCAGGCAGACCACCACCTTCTGCCCCCAACTCCTCATCCACTACAGGATATTTGGAATTAGGAATATATGAGGAATGCTAAAAAAAAATGTGGGTCTAATGAAAGGTCTGGTACATCAAATAATCAAAAACAATAACAATAGTGGGCTTAGAGGCAAATACATGAAACCCTCATCATGTCATCTGGTTTTCTCTGTGTTTTTATTACCCAATCAAACGTAATAATTTGTTCTGTCATTTAAATCCATCACCTTCTCCCAAATGTTCCTTTTTTCTACTCACTTTGTTATTAAACTAATATTTTTTTCTTCATTAAATGTTGTTATACAATAAACCTAAAAGAATAAATGAATAAAACTCACATCTGACACTGAGGTATTGAGCAGGAGATGGGAGATGTTCAGATCCTCTTACAGCACAGTTATAACTGCCTGCATCCTCACTGCTGACCCTCTGCAGGTGGAGTTCGTTGCTCTTGAAGGTGTTTGTGGTTAAATCTTGCCCGTTTTTGGACCAGATGAATGTTTGATCAGTCAGACTGAAGGAGGTTTTGCAGGTCAGAATGACTGGTTCTCCCTCTGTCACTTCTGCAGGAGCGATCACCCGGAGATCTAAGACAATTAGAGAAGGATTACAATTTTAAAGTTGTAATGAATCCAATAAAGCATTTACTTTAAAACTCTAATCCTTCAAATGTTTTTTTTTTTTTTTTTTTTTCTAGCTAATAATTTTCTTTTTAATTTTAATATACTTTTACAACTCTGGAGTGTTTTTATTTTTTTTTTACCAACCCCTAACGGATCGTATCCATCAGAGAAAACACTTTGTTCTTTATTTTATTTTCTGGACAATGGTTAATCAAGTACATGTTTGAGATTTGTATTAACCTAGTACAATTCCTTTAACAATAAAAAAAATGCCAACCAATGACATTTCCAGAAAACGAATAAAAACACAATACTAATGTAATGTCCATGAATTATAGTTCCTGTAAGAGGAGCTTTCCATCAGGATTCATTGCAGATCCTGTAATAAATGATTCATCATCACTGCTGCAGGTCAGAGTCACTAAACTGCCCTCCACAATCTCTGCAGAGGGACTGGCAGACACCGAGACCTTCTTTATAGGAGCTAAAGAGAAGACAAATGTATTTATTTGTCACATTTATATTACAACATAGTAAAATTGTTTCTTCACCCAGGGGGTTAAGGGTCTTGCTCACACAGGGGCTTGAGCCCTCAACCTTCTGATCAGTAACCCCGAGCCTTAACTGTTCAACTACCACTTCCCCATTATTATTATTATTATTATTATTATTATTATTATTATTATTATTATTATTATTATTATTATTATTATTATTATTATTTTGTTGTTGTTGTTGTTTGTGACATCATGCAAGCTACAACAAACTGCATGTATATATTTATGTTTTGTTCTTCAATTTGCTTTTATTTTTCCGAGCAAATCTCCCAGATCAGATAAATATTATTATAAACTACACATCTCAACTTCTACATCAACAAAGTAGAAGCAAAATCATTTCCTGTTCATAAATATTTTGGGACAACAATTGATTAGAATTAAGAAAAAAATAATTATTCAAAAAACAACAATGTTACCAGTGAATACGACTTTCATCAGAACAGATATTAAATTCAGAAGCAATTATATTAGTTTCCTAAATTTGATCTATTCCCACTTCAACTCATTCCAATTCCGAAGGTTTCATTGAAGAAACAAGTCGCACAAAGAACCTGTTTCATCTCTCAACAACAAAATTCACACACAGCCATTCTGATATTCATGTACATTTTGTGGACACTAACATGTTCATTTCTGAGGCATGGGGAGACTGACTGCCTTTTTTCCAAACTTCTGCTGCTTGTGTAACCTCAGGCAGCGTAACACAATCAGAAGAAAGCACTATTTTCCCACTTCTGCACACATGAGCTCACAGACACTGATGATTGTTTAGTATTTTTGTAATAGATATGGAAAACAGTGTGTGCCCACTTTCTAGTTTTGCGTTATACATAGAGTTATTAGCTGCTGCTCTACAGTAAAACAACAGTAAAATCAATGTGTGTAAGCAGTGTGTGAACTGTAGACAGAAACTGTACAGGAACCAGTCTCAGATATCTAAACCCCAAGCTCTAATTTAGGCAGACCACCACCTTCTGCCCCCAACTCCTCATCCACTACAGGATATTTGGAATTAGGAATATATGAGGAATGCTAAAAAAAAATGTGTGTCTAATGAAAGGTCTGGTACATCAAATAATCAAAAACAATAACAATAGTGGGCTTAGAGGCAAATACATGAATCCCTCATCATGTCATCTGGTTTTCTCTGTGTTTTTATTACCCAATCAAACGTAATAATTTGTTCTGTCATTTAAATCCATCACCTTCTCCCAAATGTTCCTTTTTTCTACTTACTTTTTTACTCACATGACTTTTCAATAGTTTTTCCTTCATTAAATGTTAAGTTATGAATAGACCTAAAAGAAGAAGGTAAATAAAACTCACATCTGACACTGAGGTATTGAGCAGGAGATGGGAGATGTTCAGATCCTCTTACAGCACAGTTATAACTGCCTGCATCCTCACTGCTGACCCTCTGCAGGTGGAGTTCGTTGCTCTTGAAGGTGTTTGTGGTTAAATCATGTGTGTTTTTGTACCAGATGAATGTTGGATCAGTCAGACTGCAGGTGGTTTTACAGGTCAGAATGACTGATTGTCCCTCTGTCACTTCTGCAGGAGCGATCAGCTGAAGATCTTATACAATAAGAGAACTATTAAATTTGAAAAGTTCTTCTGAACACAGTAAAGCATCTTCTTTTATAACTCTGCTCTCTCAAAGTGTTTTAGTATCCAATGAAGTTATTATCAGTTTTAAAAACTTTATATCATTAAGCAGTGAATGTTTCAGAAACACTTATTAATCAGGTACAAACCTCTGAAACCTCTTTCAGAAAAAAATGATTCATTTCAACATTTCAAACCAAACGCTATTTACTGTCATTTAGGAAATGATACCACAAACATCCTCTATAAATGAGACTGTTAAACGTGTAAGATTTAAAGGTGAAGGACGACATGCAGACACACCTAGAAATACCACCAGCCTTGATTTGCGTAAAAAAAACAACAACAAGAAAAACAGATGAGAATCAGCAGCAAGGATTTCTTCAGACTATGGGCACAAACGATTAACTCCAGGAGCATAGACACACAGGGAGGAGCCATTAACCAAGAACAATTTATTAAGAAACTATAAGGCATGCATGAAATTTACAGAAGAACATGCACTGAAATGCAGCAGCAACTAAGAACCATCTTATTTACATATTTTCACTGATTGCATCAGAAACTCAAAGTTATGCGAAGACCTTCTGGATGAAACCCATTAGTCAAATTATTATTCATAATATACAAGAATATTTATTAGATAAAGATAATGATTTCAATTTCCTACAGTCTTTTGAAAGAGATCTTTCCGGAATTCAGATATAAACTCAGCTGATTGTCCTATTTTGCTAAACGAAACGTTTTGTTGATTGAATCTAGAACTAAAATAGAAACTGTCTGATATGAAGCGCAAACACTGTTAACAAATAACACTGTAACTGTGCTTTTAAATGAAGCCACACTCAATCAGTTTCTGTAAAGATGCTCTGCAAAGGTCTTCATCCTTAAAAGCTTTTTGCACATTTTTTACATTCCAATCTTAGAAAGTTTGTGGAATTTTTGGTTTGACATGTTTTCTAAATGCAGTGAAAATTATTATTTATATGCACACAATTTATATACAACTGAGAGAGTGACCCAGATATTTTGAAGCCACTGTATATAGAAACTAAGATGATTTTATTTACCTGTAACTCTGAGTGTAATTTCAGGATGACCCATGTATCCTCCTCCAGATGTTATGAATCTGAAGGTGAACATGTGTTCATCTGATTTCTTCACATCACTCAGTCTGAGGGAGAAGTGATTCTGTTTATCTCCTAAATACTCCACTCTGCCTGAGTAACCTGGTTCATTACGCAGATCAGTCGCTTCTACACCCGTAGCTGGGTTTATTACCCAAAACCTGTTTATCACTGTAACACCTGTTGGATGTGTGTAAGTGGCCTCCATAACCACTGTAGATCCTTTTACAGCACAGAGATGTAGTTTACTGTATTTCACACTCCATTCAGACTCAAGAGCTCCTGAAACATGACACATGAAAGAGGTGATTAGAGATCATTATCCTGAGCCCCATAAAACACTGAGTTATTTTACAGCTTCTCTTCTCTCCTCTGGAACTCCGGGGCAGAAAAATACAAACTATTCTTTACTACTGGAAGGAAACTGTGCAGGATTGAGACACAGGGGTGAATCCCTGACAGCTACAGAGGGGGACGTGGCAGGGTGAATCCCTGACAGCTACAGAGGGGGGCGTGGCAGGGTGAATCCCTGACAGCTACAGAGGGGGACGTGGCAGGGTGAATCCCTGACAGCTACAGAGGGGGGCGTGGCAGGGTGAATCCCTGACAGCTACAGAGGGGGGCGTGGCAGGGTGAATCCCTGACACTGATGGACACATACTTTACCCAAGTCCTATTTTATCTTCTGCCTAATAACGAGTGTGCAATATAAAAAATGTTGCAGTAAGAAATATCATAATTACATCTAAGAGCCTTTTTGCAGGAAAATTAGTGATACTGAAGACTATTATTAGATTTACTTTGATCTTTATTCATTTCTCATTATTATACCACCATGTAAAAGTGGGGACATGGTCGAGTGCTGGTTTTGGATTGGGGGATTGAGACGGAGGAATTAAGTGCTCAGGATCGCACACCTATACTATATTGCCAAAAGTATTGGGACACCTGATCTTTCCTGCTATATGTGGTTCTTTTCCAAACTGTTACCACAAATCTGGAGGCACTTAATAGTACAGGGTGATTTAACTTGGAAACCCAAAACTGTTCCAGCATGGCGATGCCCCTGTGCACAAAGTGAGCTCCTTGAAGATCTGGATTTCATGCTTTGGAGAGGAAGATCTTGTTGCTATAAAGCTCTGATCTCAGTTCTACTGAACACCTTTGGGATGAATGTGAACGCTGACTGCACCCCAGGTCTCCTCACCTACATCACTACCTGCCTTTCATAACACACTTGTGGCTGATGAACACAAATGTCCATAACCACACTCCAAAATCTAGTGGAACATCTTCCCAGAAGAGTGGAGGGAATTAGAAGAGGTGAATTGGGATTAATGTGGAATGCGATGCTCAAAAATCACATACCGCACTTATGAGCAGGTGACCCAATACTTTTTGAAATATAGTGTATAGAAAAAGAGATTCAAGAGCCTTGAGAGAGAAAGAGAAATAAAGAGAGAAGAAAACACAGACGTCTATGTGTGCATTTGCAAGCGTTCCGTAATATAAAGGTTATTTCATAGACTATAGATATTTTGGTTACGTGAACCATTTTCCCATTTTCGCTTCCCACTAACTCTCTGCTCGTTATTAAGATTTTTTTATTCGAAAGTTTTTCTGGCTTTAATGTTATATCCTGTTATATTTGAAAAGTTGATATAATTGAAATCCCTGATTATTGTAAGGTATAAAAGGGAGCAGGTGAAGAAAAAGCCCAGAAAATCCATGTAAATCAACAGTCTAAACAAAATGTGAGAAATTTATTAAAAATAATGACATAACATTTTATTTTAAGTCTCCAAATCTGAAAACAGCAGTGTGAGAATTTCCCCTAAAATGTTTAAAATCGATATAATTGGCATTTTTTCTTAACTTCTTCTTCTTTCGGCTTCTCCCATTAGGGGTCGCCACAGCGGATCATCTAAACATCAAGTCTAAACAGTAATTAATTAATTTATTTATTTACTGTACCCAGTGTGGGGTATAATGAGTGTGATAATGTGAACGTGTGACTCACCGGTAATCACAAGAAGAAAGATCAGACAAAGTAGAGAAGCCATTTTAAAGGACATCATTCTTCTATAAGGAATCTATAGGTAACTAAAAACAAATAAATAAATTAATAAAATTACACCAAGAACAAAACCCTTATACGAGCAACTGCAGGTGAACTGACATTCCTTTAAACAAAACTTCTTTGTGGTTTATATTTTTTGTTATTTTGTGTTTGATTAACTTTGATTAACAATTACAACATAAATTGTAACTGTAAACACAAATGTTGGCAAATTGCTATAAGAAATAAAAACACAGAGATATGTGAATATATTAATTACAGAAATCAATAAAAATAATCAAATTTAACGAATCTGAGAGGCAAAAAGCATCTGCTTAGCTATCATATAGTAATAAGCATATGGATAGAATTATTTTGAAAAATTACATATCAAGATACAAGCAATGGGTCTAACATTGGTTGAAACCATGCAGAAGTATATTTCTATGTACATATAGTAACTAGTACAATATATCTGAAATATGTTCCCATTGATACACCTCTTTTTAACTACACCTAGACACAGGTAACTATATAAAGGGGTATAAATGTAGGAACACAAAAGCCATCACTATCATTAAGAAGTTCCAGTCAACTGTAAATGTTTGTTATGAATCAGCCTGGAAGAGGAAATGTGTGTGTGTGTGTGTGTGTGTGTGTGTGTGTGTGTGTGTGTGTGTGTGTGTGTGTGTGTGAAATGGACTGTGACCAGGAAGGTTCAACAGGGCAAAAAATATCTCCCACGATCCCAACTATAGAATTGCAGAAGTTAATTGTGTTTGGCGGTTAAAAAAAAAAGTGTCCATAACTGCAATCCAATACCTCACAAATTGTAAATTGTTTCAAGAAAAAAAAAAAAGCCTCTACTCAAACATCTTCAGTTTGACAGAAACTACTGGGGCTTCAAATAGAAATGGGTTCTATGATCAAACGAAACCAAAATATGGCTTCATAGAGGTAGGCTTGGCTTACACAGAGATTTTAGAATAGAATAGACTTTATTTGTCCCATGTTCATTAGAACACAGTGAAATTCTTTCTTCGCATAACCCAGTTTCCTCGGGAATTGGGGTCAGAGCCATTATACAGCGCCCCTGGAGCACGGAGGTTTAAGGGCCTTGCTCCAGGGCCCAAGAGTTCCAGCTTTGCAATACCAGGGCTTGAACCTCCTACCTTCCGAACAGTAGCACAGCACCTTAACCACTGAGCTACCAATCGTCCGGATATAACAATATGGGAAGTTAGCTCATGCCCAAAGTTTAAAATAGTGGTAGTTTTACGGATGTTTTTTTCTGCCAGAGGACCTGGACATTTTTTCTCGAATTTCAACAGATATTTACTGAACACCCGACTGCTTCTGCCAGAAAGCTTAATACGAGCTGTCTTTGGATCTTCTAGTGAGACAGTGATTTAAGATGTACATCAAAATCAACACAAAATTTTTACTGAATACAAAATCAATGCCCTGCCATGATCATCCCATCTTCCTGCCTGGAACCCCATACAAAACATGCGGAAAGAACTGAGGAGGAAATTCACCAGCATGGATCTTATAATTTACATTTACCCCATTTGGAAAACGCCCTCATCCAGTGCAAATTACAGCTGAGCAGTAATATGTTTAAGGGCTGTTTAAGGGCCCAGCAGTGGCATCTTGGTGATACTGGGATTTGAACTTGTGACCTTCTGATTTAAAAGTCCAATGCCATTACTACTGACCTTCTGACTAATGACCTACTGACTTCCCCAAATCTGAAGGATCTGGAGAGATTCTGTATGAAGAAATGGTTTCAAAGCCGTTGTCATATATTCTTCAACCTCATCTGGCATCTGGTATGATCTAATTATCATTGATCTAATTCTCATTGATCTAATTGGGTATTGATCTAATTATCTTTAGATCAATTTAGATGCACAGTAATGGAAAGAATCTGAGCAGCTAATAAATACACAGGACAGGTTTTAAACTATGTTTTACAGTAAATATGTAGAGCAGCAAAACTGGCAGCAAAGTGTTTCATAAATAATAATAATAATAATACAAAAAATAATGTCTGATGAAGATTCATAAATGTAAAATTTCCCATATGACTAGAAAAGTAAAATGTCCAAGTCATGGGGCACTTCCTGTTTTTTAGCCTTGGTTAGCTATGCTCATGCTAACCATGACATGAAGCATTGTAAGTCTGTTGTAAGACTGTTTGTTTGTCATGTATTTGTTTGTTCCATGGACTGCTCTACTTGGTGTTTGACTCTTTGCCTGTTTAATAATTCTGTGTTTGGCTTTTATCTCTTTGTGTGTTTTACTAATTAAACCGCTTATGTATGGATTATAATAAAGTGCGGTGTACACTGGGCACTGGAGGGGATATTACAACCCCAGTTCTGAAGTTGGGATGATCATCAAATCTCATAAATCCATATTGAATTCAAAATACAACAGTTTTTTCACAGATTGGTGAACCTCAGCCATTCTTTACTTCTGAGAGCCTCCACCTTTCTAAGATACTCTTTATACCCATGTTCTTGATCAGTTGTCAGTTAACCTTAATAGTATTCCAGCTGTTCCTTTTTAGTAACACTATTAATCCAAGCTTTTTTGAGACGTATTGCAGCCATCGTATTTACTTTCTTTTTTCCTAGTATGTAATTTCCTGGACTCTTATTGTTCTGACTTGGTAAGTTATACAACATGACTGTTGGGTCATGTCTGTGTTTGGGAAACACTTTAGATACTTTATTAAATGTAAACTTTAAGCAAAGCGATAAGTATTATTTGTAATTCTGCTCATGATGTGTTAGGGATAGAGGTTACGGGGTTGGGGTTAGTGGTGTCTTTAGGGTTGACCATAGACTGTAGTGGAATTCTCATGGGAGGTCTAGATCTTGAACAGTCTAGCTGAATAAATAGGCAACAGGTTGTTACCTGGATGTGAGCCAAACCTGCTGAAGTTTGTACAAAATGTGGAAGAGGAAAAATAATGTATTTGTAACATTCTTGTATTGTAGGTGGGCCTGTCTGGAAATGGGTTGCTTAGGGTCATTGGTCCTGAGAAAGCCCTGCAAATTTTGAGTCAGCATGCAAAGTTATTTCGGAGATACAGACTCACTTCCTCTTTGGTGGCTTTTGACCCATTACAGGCAATTCAAAACTCAGCTTGAATTCGAGAATCCATGGATCCCTTACATTTTGATTGATTTTGATGGTAGAGCATTTTACAGAATGTTCCTTAGATCTTCTCCAATCAGTGACAAAATCTCACAAATGTTTACAAGAAGACACTGTAGGGTGCCATAGACACCAAAGCCAGAAGAAGAGGCAGAAAAAAAGGTAGATTGTTATTATTTCTAAGTAGATCTGTAACCATAACAATGGTAATGTAAATATTCATCTTTGTTCACACTGAGACTCTATAACAGACTATATAACAATATATATATATATTTTTTTTTTTATTATTATTATTTATTTATTTATTAATTATTTTTTTTTTTACCAAAAATCAATTGAAAAATGCTAAAAGATTAAAGCTCAACTTTAGCTCAGGTCTAATGGTCATGTCACTCTGTATAATCACATGGTAAGACTGTCACTGATTGGCTGTGCTAAACTATGGTGCTGAACTTGTTATTGTTAGTTAGTTAGTTATGGTTTCACATAATGTATACTGGGTGGTTTTCTTTTGCTGACTGCTGCCGAATTTTGCAGGTAATTCAACATTAAAGGTAATTCAAAACAATCTACTTGAAAACAACGTGGATGCCAAAAGCAAAGCATTAATGTCTGTCATGGTTTATCCCTGCCTAAAGTACACACATGTAGCCATAAACTAATCAAGTTTTTGAATCCATTGATGTGAAATAAAAAAGCCATGAGTTAATGTTACGGTAAGTTCACTGAGTTCACTGAATGTAGTCTAAATAAAACTTTCTTTTGGCTTCTCCCATTAGGGGTCACCACAGCGGATCATCCGTATTCATAAACTGCATGTTCGATTTGGCATGTTTTTACGCTGGATGCCTTTCCGACCGCAAGCCTCCACATTTATTCAGGCTTGGGACCGGCACTAAGAGTGCACTGGCTTGTGCAACCCTAATGGCTGGGGCTGGTTCCCTGACTGGGAATCAAACCTGGGATGCGGGAGTGCCGCATCCTAACCACTAGACCACCAGGGAACCCTTGAATGTAGTCTAAAAAAAAAATATATATATATATACACACACCAGTTGTGGGACGTCAGAGCCAGCAAGGCCTTCTCTGCTGGCCTAAACACTATCAAAAGCACTGACCTACATTTTCACCTTATTTTTTTATATTTGTTTCATGAAAATTTATTAATTTATTCCCATCAGTTTATTCTTTTCATTTCGTAGTGTTCCTCTCGGCCGCACTGCTTCCAGTACGTGTATGTGGATGTTATATTTTTTGTCCAATCAGATTTCAGCCTCTATGTGCTGTCATGTCAATCTAATCTGCCCAGGGCCTTCAAAATCAGTACTGCTGGACTTTTTACCATAGTCTCCATAAGAATTAGTTTTTTTTTTTAAACAATCTGATTTCAAATTCTTCTCAGCGAATTAGCGTCAGAATAGCGTCAGCATTTTTCCGTTCTCTGATTGGTTGGTCAGAGGGAAACCGTTACAGCCAAGTTCAACTGGCAAAACACGTCTGTAGCTCTGCATACATTAACACATCTGAGTTAGCCTTTTTCATGCCTACGGAGGGAGAAAAATTTATTTGGTCTCAAACATATTTAAAAATCCATTTTAAAGATAAGCTAGACATCATGAGGAGGTCATCCAACTCTGAATCTAGCTAGCTTGTCTCAGCCTGGGAAAGGGTTTGGTTCACCACTTCCAGACCAGTGAATACGAGCAGTACCACTGGATTACAGCCTCTGAGGAGCGCTGCACATTATGAGTCTGCATCTCTGGTGAGTACGTTGTATTTTATGAAATTTTGTATGTTTTTGACATGTTATTAGACAAATATTGATTCTGAACATGTTGTTATATTGCGTTTTGTATTGTATTGATGGTTTCTATAATTGTGACGTGATAGTGGTGGTATTAAGCATATATATAAAGCAGTTTTATTACTTGTGCATGAAGTTATGCAAATATTAGCGCATGGACTAGTAGCACAATTGGCTGTTATTGTTTATAATTGCTCAAGAAATATCAGCATTTTATCCCAGCAAACCTGATTCAACTCATCAGGCAATAACCAAAGCAGCCATGAGGAAAATACAAAACGTAGTATGAAGTAACGGTATCAGTATGAGACAATAAGGCCAATCGCGATATCTCCATGATACCTGGAGAAACCTGAAGGTCCTATACATAGTATATGTCTTAGTATAAAAACAGCCAGCGATACGGCAGAATAAACTATTAAGAATATAAACATAAAGCCTTTCAGTATTTAGTTCATTATTTAAGACTGAAGTTCTGAATGTCTACTCACGCCTCATGTGCACCACCACAATAAAGAACAGAGTGATAGAAAGGGTTTTCCTCTCACATGCTGTCTTTTGGATGTTGGTTGGTCCTACATTTGACTTTATTTTACTAACAACACCACAATATCTGAAATATACCTTATCACAATATTGATAGCTCGATACACAGTACACAGAAACACATATATCCATTATTCCCAGCACACAGAGGCGATCAGTAAAAGTGCTAAAGTTAGCAATTAATGCAAATGCACTGGGAAAAAACAATACCATTTGAACATATCTATGTTCTGGAAATGTAACAATTAGACTAAAGAGTACATTTGGAAAAACCATTAGTAAGAACATTTTTTTTTTTCTTACCGTGTCTTCTTGACTTTCATGGTCAGCAGAAAGACTGAGAATAAAATAAAGTGCAAGAGAAAGAGTGTGTGGGTGAGAGGTGTTGCCGTTTCACATAAATGCAACATAGTGTTTCCTCTTTTAATTGGCGCTGAAGTTGTCACTCTTTCTGAATTTGAGAAAATCCTCCCATGAAGACGACTTCTCACACTCGGAATAGTAAACGGTTCGCAGTGTGTAGCACATCAGCAGCACCATCAGCACTGAAGCAGAACATTTCAGAGCTGCTTTCTGGCTTGTCTGTGATGAAGTCATTTGCATTTTCCTTTAGAAAAGCAGCTGCCCTGCAAATTCATGCTCGAGTGATCTCATAAGCATAAGCATAAAAAAAAAAAAAGATAAAGAAAAGAAAAGTCACCGCAACAGACTTTTCATCATTTCCTTCTTTTGCAATGCAAAGATATATTTGTGGTAATGTTGCCTTGGTGATGAAGTCGGCTGTGAAATTATATTGGCTTTAATAGTCAAAGTACAAAGCTGATGAACAGACTGAATGTATGTACCCTCTCTAAGACCCTTTAGCACTAAACAACTAGCACATAACCCATTATAAAGCTAACATGCTGGTTAATGTTTCCATTAGCATGATGCTAATATGCTCAGCTCAACTTTAACCATCTGAAAGGTTCATTAGCATGATTTAGCCTTCAGATTAATAGCAGTGTCCTGTTGCCTTTGTTAATGTAGTAAATTGTGTCTGTCCAGAGAAAGCATGTCTGTCCTCTGTGGCCATGTTTAGGATTTAAACTAGTGCTGAAGTATGTGATATACACCGCAAGCGCCATCTTTTATCTCGAAAACCTGCTCTGGACTGATTTAAATATCACAAACTCTGTCTAGTTTACAGCCTTCAGGACATGCAAAAGTTTAATCAACTCATCGGTCCACTGAGTCTGATCACGTCAATAATGCTTAATTAGCTTCATTAACTGGTGTACTTATTGTATTGTATTGTATTGTATTTTATATTTATTACTATAACTGTAATACAAAAGCAAAGTGATTGTAAGGCATCGTTACAAAAAAAGCTTTTACTGCAACCATTTTCACACATTAAAAAGCGAAGCTTGGTGTGTCAGCATTAATGGAAACACCGTGTATGCAGTATTTCTTTTTTTTTTTCTACAACCCGCTCAGTGAACATGTGTGAAGAGAAAAAGAGGGGGTTTAGATGAACTGAGGAAGTGAAACCCACAGCACGGTCAGCTTCAATCCAACAGCAGCAAATTCACACGTTCCAAAAATTCAGTTTTACTTTATATAAAGAGGTATAACACACTGCAGGATAGAAATATATATCATATTCATAATATGAAGAGTATATTTCTATTTTTTTCACTCTTTTATAAACATTTATATGAAGAGTATAATGTTTTATTTTCCTATTTACCATTTATTTTAACAGAACCTGCCACAGTTTAATTTTTATTGATGTGCACTGCAGCTGCTGTGCCACACGGGGCAGTCACGAGACTCTACTGTTCTAAACATATATATATTTAAAAAAAAATATATAAATTTAGTGAAATAAATATTGTTTATAAAGAAAAATAAATAAATAAATAAATAAATATCTGATATCTGTTTGCTTAGTGAGATTCTTAGGCAGTAATTAAAAGAAATATTTGAATGTAAATAAATGTAACATTTTCTATGGATTAGTTGTATCCAACTGGTCAATGATGTGTAGCTTGTGTTTTACTAAATATGAAACCACCACCATTAACCGTACATTCTACATTTACAGGTGATCATTTACCAGAGGTGGGAAGTAAGAAAGTAAAAATTCTTCGTTACTGTATTAAAATAGATTTTTCTGGTATCAGTATTTTACTTCACAATTTTTTTTTTGACAACTTCTTTCACAAATATCTGTACTTTCTATTTCTTATGTCAATATTTTTTCTTCTAATTGTGCCATTTTCAGCCAATCAACCTGTTTTCTGTCATTGTGCTGCTTTTTCAATCCCCCCGTGCATCATTTCCTGTCTCTCACACATCACAGATGTAGACTAGTTTATGAAGCTCACAATGAGCAGGCAGAAGGCAGTAAGAAGTCTGGCGTTAACGTGGATGAGACAGAGGGAGTCAGTGATGAGAACATGACTGAGAACAGAGACATTCCTGATCACCTGATCATCATCATCTTTTCTCTGCTTGTGTTCTATATGGTGGATCTTCAGCCTACATTCATTAGGTAACTACTTCTTCTTTTGGCTGCTCCCATTAGGCGGCAGCACAGCTGATTATCCGTCTCCATACCCCTGTCCTCTCCATTTGTCTCTTTCAAACCAACTACCTGAATGTTTTCCCTTCCCACATCCATAAACCTCCTCATTTGTCTTCCTCTCCTTCTCCTTCCTGGTGTCTCCATCCTCAGCATTCTCCTACTGCCCCATGTCCCTCCTCTGCACATGTCCAAACATCTCAATTGGGCCTCTCTCATGTTGTACCCAAAACGTCCTCCAAGATCTCAGGTCTCACCACAGTCTTAAACTTTCCCTTTCACTCTCACAGATACTCTTTTATCACAAATCACTCCTGCTATCACTCTTCTCCACCCACTCCACCCTGCCTGCACTCTTTTCTTCACTTCTCTAACACACTCTCCATTACTTTGCATTGTTGACCCCAGGTACCTGAACTCCTCCACCATCTCCACCTCTTCTCCCTGCAACCGCACCCCTCCACTGCCCTCCCTCTCATTCACACACATGTACTCTGTCTTACTCCTACTGACTTTCATTCCTCTTCTCTCCAGCATGTACCTCCACCTCTCCAGGCTCTTCAATATGTAAAGGGTCTACTTTTATTTGTTTTCACTGATAATAACAAAAAACTAATGTGCTTTTATAAAATTAAGAAAACAGACAGGGGGCGCTCTCTGCTGTCTCTGTCAGCTCTCTTCACAGACACAAATAAAACAACCTGAATGCATATTTGCCTCACAGACATAATACATATATAAATAGAAAACGCAAAAAGTCTACTTTTAAATAAACCAATTCACATCACAAATATTCTCTGATTCATGCCCATGTTAAAAGCATGTATTAATTTAAGGTACATTTAAACAGATAAAAATGTGCGATTAACAGAACTCATGACAATCATGCGATTAAATATTTTAATCAATTGACAGCCCTAATATCAGTATGACGTGACATCCAGTTAACAGCGTGACACTAAAACAGGTAGAAGTAACAGCTACTTTTTACATATAAATGTCAAAGCCCAAAATTCTTTACTTTAACTTGAGTAAAAAAGTGTACTGAGTGTCGACTGAGTAAAGGACGTGTGTACGTGTGTGTGTGTGTGTGTGTGTGTGTGTGTGTGTGTGTGTGTGTGTGTGTGTTTATACAGTATATACCTGTTGAACGTGTTGCAGCTTGATGTCTTTTTCAGATAGTAATTATTACTTGGAAGTTCAATAGATTAGCAGAAAATAAGAGTATGTTCCGGTAGATTCAGACTAATAATCTACTGTATCTTGGTTCTGCGCTGTTAATGAAGACCTTCGTGTACGCATCACGGCTCTGCCCTTCCCGCCGCTTTTGTTAGTGTATGGTTATGAGCTACAAAGATTAACATTTTAATCGCTGGAGATAATTGAACAATTGACAACCTGTGGTTTGGATTAAGGAAATGAACAGTACACATGCGGTTAGTGAAGTAAAACATCCCTCCCACCCACCACGCAGTATCAATGTAGGGCATGTGTGGTAAGTCACATGGTTCAGGGCCATGTCTAAATATAGCTATAGCAGACACACTTTGACAGAAAAGTTTGCAAAGATAACATCTAGAGAATTGCTTACAAAGTATGTTTTGTAAGTTTTAAAGAAATAAAAAAATAAAATATATACATTAACATAGATATTATGTATAGATGCTGCACAATCAAGGAAGTTTCAATGTTATCAAAGACCATCAGGGCTGGCAGCTTCTCATGCATGGATTCCCTTCAACTGTTTTGTCAACAGGTCAACTGTGAAACGCATCCTCATGTTTACTAGATAAGCAGGGGTGCTATTGTTCTCTTGTGCAGAGCAAATGGGGGAGCAGCTACAGTAGGTCTGGGATAGGACTGATACTCTGACTCCATGCTTTCACTAGATCAATCATTTTATTCACCAGGGATCTCACTTTTCCCATGATGACAGAGGGAATATATGTCTTAAATCTCCTTCCTTCTCTTCGTAACTATGCCTTCTGTTGTCTTGTTGCCTTTCCCCTACTTCTTTTCTTCCAAGGCTTCTTTTGGACCTCCTTTGGAAATAGCTGTGAAGAGACTGCAGCTGCCATTTGTAGGATGTTTAGCTTGTCTCGGCTATAAACAATGGCTGCATGATGTTGTTGTCCCCAAGAGGTATAGCTTTCCAGAATGAATGCTCCAAAAGCCAGGATAATATTTAAAACTTCTCCAAATTTCATCATTTTAGATGATGGCTGTGTATCTAGTGGTCGACTGCAACAAGCAGCCATCCAGGTTGATGCCTGCACTTTAATCCATCCTCAACTTGTGCAGTAATTGGCACTAAAATGCAAGACTCTTCATGCAACCTGTGGTCCTGAGCACATTTTAGTAGACTGTTAATATTAATTACAGTCCAAATCCATCCTTAAAGTTCTTGAGTTATTCCCAAAGCATTACGACGCAGCTTGAGTACCTGGAAGGGAACGTTCTGTATTCACGAGTAGTATATACAGGTGCTGAGTATCACCCACACACTCGTGGTTCCTGACACCTTTTCTTGACATCTAGCTGAGCCCACACCCAGATCGGGTGCCTTCCCTTTGTGCCTTCCCTGTGTGCCCATCCTTCCAGTCTCCTGTGTTTGGTGTTTCTCTCTCCTTCCAAAGCAGTTGTCTCTCCTTTTTATTGGGCTTCAAATGGACTAAAACATTGCACACGTATTAGTCTCCATCAGCTGCATGTGTACGCTACCACTCGGGTCCACCCTCCACACGCAAAGCAGCACCTTCTGCCACAACATACATGAAGGATGTCTGGTGTTGCTGGAAGAAAGAGCAACAGGCAGTAATTAACCCAGCAGATCTTTCTTTATTTTACTTTAACTTTCGCCCTGGTGCTTTTCTTTCCTACACTGAAGCCGGGTCTTACCACGCTCTCACGGTTCCGGACACCTTTCCTCAGCGTCCACCGAAACCCACTCACGGATCAGCCCATCTTTCTCTCTTCATCCATTCGTGCTCAGTCACCACTAGGTGACTCTTCCGCTCTCCTCTGCTTGGTGCCTTTCTTCTCTTTATTGGCATCGCCGGACTAAAACACAGCGCATTGATAAATCTCATCAGCTACAGCTGAAGTCTTACTGCTCATTCCCTCCATTCACTTGTGAGAAGAGATCAGTTACACAGCCTTCTTTCACCTTAGAAATATTTCTAAGCTAAGAAATATGTTATCTATATCTGATGCAGAGAAGCTCGTCCATGCGTTTATGACCTCTAGAATAGACTACTGTAATGCATTACTAGGTGGATGTCCTGCATCATTAATAAACAAGCTTCAGTTAGTTCAGAATGCAGCAGCAAGAGTTCTTACTAGGTCAAGAAAATACGATCATATAACCCCAATCTTATCGTCCCTACATTGGCTTCCTATTAAGTTTCGAATAGACTACAAACTACTGCTACTCACTTATAAAGCACTAAATGGTTTGGCTCCCATGTATCTATCCAGTCTCTTAACACGCTACAATCCGTCACGCTCCCTGAGATCTCAAAACTCTGGGCTTCTAGTAGTTCCTAGAATAGCAAAGTCCACTAAAGGCGGTAGAGCATTTTCACATTTAGCTCCTAAACTCTGGAATAGTCTTCCTGACAGTGTTCGGGGTTCAGATACACTCTCCCAGTTTAAGTGCAGATTAAAAACATATCTTTTTAGCAAAGCCTACACATAACACACATCACACACATCACATCACAACCTTGTGCTCCAGAACATCTGATCACATGCACATTATCAACTTGTGCTGTTAATATCATGAACAGCAGCTACGCTAATTCCTCTCCACTGCTTCTCTTTCTCTCCCCATCCCGAGGCTTCCTGAGGTTTGGCCAGCTCCAGTCACGTCCCACCTCGTGAAGATTATGGACCTATGGATGATCATGGAGAAGTAGATGCCGAGTGTTTAAAGGCCCTGGCATGGAGAAGCTGATGCTGGATCTATGATGATCACAAATTGTTCTGTATTGTTGAAAGATTTATGACCAAACTTTTGATGTCACCCATATGAGGATGGGTTCCCCTTTGAGTCTGGTTCCTCTCAAGGTTTCTTCCTCATATCATCTAAGGGAGTTTTTCCTTGCCACTGTCGCCACGGCTGCTCATCAGGGACAAACGCACACCATTCACCTTCACTGTTGTTTTCTGTAAAGCTGCTTTGAGACAATGTCTGTTGTGAAAAGCGCTATACAAATAAACTTGACTTGACTTGACTTACACACACCCGTGTGGTAGATCATCAACACACCTTACTGACACATATACTGATATCCAAGTTGTCCTGAGAGACATGCTGAGAAGACACTGTATCTAAAATTAAAAGTTTTTTTCTTATCTTTCTGCTCTGAAGACCATGTCTGCACTTTCACCTTCTTCAATATCTCCTTCAGCATCAGTTATACATCAAGGGTAAGAAGTGAAAATGTCTATATTTTACCCAAGGTTGTCCAAATCAGAATGTAGAGCCACTGTGGTGTTCTTCTTAAGGCATGGAAGCCCAGAGATATCTTCAACAAGGTTCTGAGACACAACGATATCCTCTTAACAATCGTCAGACCGGGAGAGAGAGAAGGCAGCACATGGTGGACATCGGGTCAGGGATAAATAGCACCGAGACACTCATTGGTGCCTCTGATTATACATCTCCTCTCCTGTATCTCGAAAGTTAGCATTTTCTGCATCCATTTTATTAGGGTCATGTTCTGTCATGAGCAGGATGTGGATGCAAGTGCAGAGAATGTTGAATAAACTGCAAATGTACATGTGCTAAGTGACGGTGATGTGATGGTGCTGATGCCAATCATAGCCATTAATCCTGAAAGTCATACTGTGTTTGTGTGTCTGAGTTCTGTGTTTTACTTTTTTAATAAAAAGTATGTTCATGTATTTCAAAAATCACTCACATAAAAAGTGTCGTATTTTGGATATTTATTTGCAGTAAAAACAAAGCAAAAGAGGAATGTGTACAGTATATAAGCTGTGATTGGTAAAAGCAGCTGTACTGTAATGTATAGTAGTGCTTTATCCTGGTCAGAGCCACAATGGACCAAAGAGTCAATTCCAGAAATAATAAATATCTATTTCACTAAAGCCAGTAACTCAAAACCTACTCTACTTAGAAGGTCAGGATAATTTCAGCACATCAGAGTAACATGGATGCTCATGCCATCAACTGTAAATAAAACATTACTTCACTACTTTAAATAATTCTTTAGCAGTTATTACTGTATTTTATACAAATTAGCATAAGCACATTAGCAGCTTAAATCTATAACACTGACCTACACTTTATAGATTAGAGAAGGTTATATATCATCAGTATTGCTGGTGTCAGAACTCAGAACCCGTCTCTGAGTGGACATGTCACAGGTGGATTCTTTGTTGCAATTGATTCCCAAAGTAGCACACTCAATAATAATAATAATAATAATAATAATAATAATAATAATAATAATATTATTAATAATAATAATAATAATAATAATAATAATAATAATAATAAAATAGACTCACAATATACCTCAAAAACCAATGAAGGATCTTCAGTTCTCAGATGAGGAAAAGCAAAACTTCTTTATTGCAGTCATGTTCCAATGAGCTCAACAGAAGGTGGTCACTCGATCAGGTCAAAATAATCAAGTGCACACACACACACACATCTACACACCTACAGACACACACACACACACACACACACACACACACACACACACACACACACACACACACACACACACATATTTATACCCTGGTGTCACACCTCTATTTTTCCAATTTCTTTGCCTTGGCAAATCCCCCTTATATTTTTCTTGTGGTTTTTTTACTTCCTTGTTTTTCATTTCCTCTTATCTCCTAGCCTTGGCTCTCCTCCCCTCCATGTTATTCCATATGTGGACTTCCTGCTCCCTTCAGTTACTCCTATTTTTAGCCTTTTCATGTTATACATTTTTTAAAAATCAGCGTTTGTATAAAACCTTCACTTCCTCAGGTTCAGCCTCATTTTCTTTTAACTTGCGTGAACAATCATTTTTTTGAAACCCAATTTCCTTCCTGCATCTGCAATGTGTAAGTTTTCTGCTTTTATTGTCATTTCTAATACTGTTTACTATTCTAATGTTATCAAGCTAATATTCTTCTACTTAGATGATCTGCTCATATACACTTAACTGTACTGTTCTACTTATTCATGTCAGTACTTAAAGGTTATTGTATGCCTCAGAGCTGACTGTGTTGTGACTTGTTTTCGTGTTCCTTCATTGGTTCTGCCAGACGCACACATTAATCTTATGCCAAGTTCTTGTTATGTGCTCCTTCACATCTTATATCTAGTTCTTTTAATGTTGACCTTCACAAACTTCTCTTTAGTGGTTCCTTTCATCCAGCTTCTTCTTGCAGATGTTCTGGGTCAGCTGACGAGGACATTATCCTAAGTTTCAACTGCTCTCCCTAGCAACCGAGGTTGCACAATTTATTGAACATCTCTCTACCCAAAACTGTTCCAGATAACCCCTTTTAGACCTCACCTGTCCTCCCTGCTGTTTGTCATCAGGAAACACAGAGTGAAAACAAAGACTATGGCAACCTTCACACTTGCATCAACTCTTCCATCCTCTCCTTATCCTTCCTGTTGGTCTCCTACTGATTATTCTCCTATCTCCCAACAATTATTTTTCTCCCATACCTTCACCTGATTCCGACCCCAATTATCTTTTCATATCTTCTTCAAATCCCAAGGCCTACTGGCTCTTTTACCCCAATAAACATCCCTAAATCTGCCTCCTACATGGTTTTATTTCACCCGCACACTCAGCTTCAGCTTGTTAGTATCAGTTTATGTTTATTTGGAGTAAATAGGATAAATATGATTAATTATCTATCTAATGGATGGCAATAAGACAGAGGAAAACATTTACAGTGAGGAAAATAAGTATTTGAACACCCTGCTATTTTGCAAGTTCTCCCACTTAGAAATCATGGAGGGGTCTGAAATTGTCATCGTAGGTGCATGTCCACTGTGAGAGACATAATCTAAACAAAAAATCCAGAAATCACAATATATGATTTTTAAACTATTTATTTGTATGATACAGCTGCAAATAAGTATTTGAACACCTGTCTATCAGCTAGAATTCTGACCCTCAAAGACCTGTTAGTCTGCCTTTAAAATGTCAACGTCCACTACATTTATTATCCTAAATTAGATGCACCTGTTTGAGGTCATTAGCTGCATAAAGACACCTGTCCACACCATACAATCAGTAAGAATCCAACTACTAACATGGCCAAGACCAAAGAGCTGTCCAAAGACACTAGAGACAAAATTGTACACCTCCACAAGGCTGGAAAGGGCTACGGGGAAATTGCCAAGCGGCTTGGTGAAAAAAGGTCCACTGTTGGAGCAATCGAGAGAAAATGGAAGAATCTTAACATGACTGTCAATCTCCCTCGGTCTGGGGCTCCATGCAAGATCTCACCTCGTGGGGTCTCAATGATCCTAAGGAAGGTGAGAAATCAGCCCAGCTGGTCAATGACCTGAAAAGAGCTGGGACCACCGTTTCCAAGGTTACTGTTGGTAATACACTAAGACGTCATGGTTTGAAATCATGCATGGCACGAGAGGTTCCCCTGCTTAAACCAGCACATGTCCAGGCATGTCTTAAGTTTGCCAATGACCATTTGGATGATCCAAAGGAATCATGGGAGAAAGTCATGTGGTCAGATGAGACCAAAATAGAACTTTTAGGTCATAATTCCACTAAACATTTTTGGAGGAAGAAGAATGATGAGTACAATCCCAAGAACACCATCCCTACTGTGAAGCATAGGGGTGGTAGCATCATGCTTTGGGGGTGTTTTTCTGCACATGGGACATGGCGACTGGACTGTATTAAGGAGAGGATGACCGGGGCCATGTATTGCGAGATTTTGGGGAAAAACCTCCTACCCTCAGTTAGAGCATTGAAGATGGGTCGAGGCTGGGTCTTCCAACATGACAATGACCCGAAGCACACAGCCAGGATAACCAAGGAGTGGCTCTGTAAGAAGCATATCAAGGTTCTGGCATGGCCTAGCCAGTCTCCAGACCTAAACCCAATAGAGAATCTTTGGAGGGTGCTCAAACTTCGTGTTTCTCAGCAACAGGCCAGAAACCTGACTGATCTAGAGAAGATCTGTGTGGAGGAGTGGGCCAAAATCCCTCCTGCAGTGTGTGCAAACCTGGTGAAAAACTACAGGAAACGTTTGACCTCTGTAATTGCAAACAAAGGCTCCGGTACCAAATATTAACATTGACCTTCTCAGGTGTTCAAATACTTATTTGCAGCTGTATCATACAAAAAATTGTTAAAAAATCATACATTGTGATTTCTGGATTTTTTTTTTTTAGATTATGTTTCTCACAGTGGACATGCACCTACGATGACAATTTCAGACCCCTCCATGATTTCTAAGTGGGAGAACTTGCAAAATAGCAGGGTGTTCAAATACTTATTTTCCTCACTGTATATTGAAATTACGAATTGGTCTTGATTTCTTTACAATAAATATGAAGTGGTTTACAATGTAATTAGATGTAAATTACATACAAAAAAATAAATTAATTAAACTCACATCTTATATTGAGGTATTGAGCAGGAGAGTGGAGATGTTCATATCCTCTTACAGCACAGTTATAACTGCCTGCATCCTCACTGCTGACTGGCTGCAGGTGGAGTTCGTTGCTCTTGAAGGTCTTTGTCGTCTTAATATTACTCTTTTTGTACCAGATGAATGTTGGATCAGTCAGACTGCAGGTGGTTTTACAGGACAGAATGACTGATTGTCCCTCTGTCACTTCTGCAGGAGCGATCAGCTGAAGATCTTAATCATTGAAACATATATTCTGTTTCAGTGAATAAACTTTGCAAATAATTTAGCGCATAAAATCCGAATGCAACGATTTCAATTCTAATAAACCCATATTTTATTCACAACAGTATATAGACAAAAAAAAAAAAAAAAACATCTCAACATCTTCAGCTCTGCTACCTCCAGCTCCACCTCCTGTCTTTTACTCAATGCCACTGTCTCTAAACCCTACAACATCTCAGGTCTCACCACAATCCTATAAACTTGTTTAGAAAAAGTTTAAAAGGAGCACTTTTACTTTTACTAGAGTCGTATTCTACCTACTCTCTATCTAATTTTACACAACTACATGGTTTGTGTACTTCGTTGACCAAGAAAATTGACTTTCTTAAATCCTTAAAGCACTAGAAGTTTGGCTGTCAGAAAACTTCTGAACAATAGACAAAGAGAGAAGCCGGGAGACAGAGCAAAGGAGAGAAAGAACGGAGTTAGATAGCAGTCCTTAAGTCTGAATGATTGCAAACAGGGCAATGTGAAAAGAGCAAACCGTATTCGTGGGGATATCAAAACCAAAAGTATTGTTTTCATGAGGAGGAAAAGGGCTGAAAGGTCTCAAACTGACACAGAGCGAGAAGGCAATCTGGAAATAAACTTTTTTTATACTTAGTGAATATGGCTCCACACTGGTGACATTACATAAATAATCCTCCAGGCTGGAAAAGCCCATCATATGGAGATAGGGAGAAAGAAAATGGTCTACTGAGGGAACTGAACCAAGTCGAGCTTGGGCATGCTGATCACACCACTCCCAGAATCATGTACCCATAATACCAGCAAAGTAATTTGTCCTTTTACAGTTCAACAAAAAGCTCCTACACTTAAATCGATTTTAGCTATTGTGCTTTTTGCGCGATGGCTTTTTTAGCCATTTAAAAGTCAATTCTCCAATCTCTAACTCAACATGTACCTCAGTCATTCATACACATACTGTTAATAAACAGTTATGAGATATTCAAACACTAAAATTAGAATTGCTAGATGAACAATTGGCAACCTTGGTTTTAATTTAAAAGACGTTAACATTATGAATATTCCATATGAATATAGGGCATGTGTGGAAAGTCACATGCTTCTGGGCCATGGTTATTTATAAACATGGCCACAGAAGACACCCGACACTCTGCTAAAACAAAGAAATGAAAGTTGTAAGTGAACTGCAAGTCAGATTGTATTATATACAGTGAGGAAAATAAGTATTTGAACACACTGCTATTTTGCAATTTCTCCCACTTAGAAATCATGGAGGGGTCTGAAATTGTCATCGTAGGTGCATGTCCACTGGGAGAGACAATCTAAAAAAAAAAATCCAGAAATCACAATGTATGATTTTTTAACTATTTATTTGTATGATGCAGCTGCAAATAAGTATTTGAACACCTGAGAAAGTCAATGTTAATATTTGGTACAGGAGCCTTTGTTTGCATTTACAGAGGTCAAACATTTCCTGTAGTTTTTCACCAGGTTTGCACACACTGCAGGAGGGATTTTGGCCCACTCCTCCACACAGATCTTCTCTAGATCATTCAGGTTTCTGGCCTGTTGCTGAGAAACACGGAGTTTGAGCTCCCTCCAAAGATTCTCTATTGGGTTTAGGTCTGGAGACTGGCTAGGCCACGCCAGAACCTTGATATGCTTCTTACAGAGCCACTCCTTGGTTATCCTGGCTGTGTGCTTCGGGTCATCGTCATGATGGAAGACCCAGCCTCGACTCATCTTCAATGCTCTAACTGAGGGAAGGAGGTTGTTCCCCAAAATCTCGCAATACATGGCCCCGGTCATCCTCTCCTTAATACAGTGCAGTCGCCCTGTCCCATGTGCAGAAAAACACCCCCAAAGCATGATGCTACCACCACCATGCTTCACAGTAGGAATGGTGTTCTTGGGATGGTACTCATCATTCTTCTTCCTCCAAACACGTTTAGTGGAATTATGACCCAAAAGTTTTATTTTGGTCTCATCTGACCACATGACTTTCTCCCATGACTCCTCTGGATCATTCAAATGATCATTGGCAAACTTAAGACGTGCCTGGACATGTGCTGGTTTAAGCAGGGGAACCTTCCGTGCCATGCATGATTTCAAACTATGACGTCTTAGTGTATTACCAGTAACCTTGATAACGTCCCAGTTCTTTTCAGGTCATTGACCAGCTCCTCCCGTGTAGTTCTGGGCTGATTTCTCACCTTCCTTAGGATCATTAAGACCCCACGAGGTGAGATCTTGCATGGAGCCCCAGTCCGAGGGAGATTGACAGTCATGTTTAGCTTCTTGCATTTTCTAATTATTGCTCCAACAGTGGACCTTTTTTCACCAAGCTGCTTGGCAATTTCCCCGTAGCCTTTTCCAGCCTTGTGGAGGTGTACAATTTTGTCTCTAGTGTCTTTGGACAGCTCTTTGGTCTTGGCCATGTTAGTAGTTGGATTCTTACTGATTGTATGGGGTGGACAGGTGTCTTTATGCAGCTAACGACCTTAAACAAGTGCATCTAATTTAGGATAATAAATGTAGTGGAGGTGGACATTTTAAAGGCAGACTAACAGGTCTTTGAGGGTCAGAATTCTAGCTGATAGACAGGTGTTCAAATACTTATTTGCAGCTGTATCATACAAATAAATAGTTTAAAAATCATATATTGTGATTTCTGGATTTTTTTTTTTAGATTATGTCTCTCACAGTGGACATGCACCTACGATGACAATTTCAGACCCCTCCATGATTTCTAAGTGGGAGAACTTGCAAAATAGCAGGGTGTTCATGTATATACACTGGAGATGTTGTAAAGATTCAATATTTTTGAAATCACAGATTTGGAATGTCCAACTTGTCTTGCTATGGCTGATAGGGTCATCCCTTTGGCCTTCATCTGGACAACCTGCTGCCAGAGGCTTTCAGTCACTTTAGAAAAGCCCACCATCTTGCAGAGTCAGTGAAACTGGAAGTTAGTCGGCCAGTTAAATAAGGGTTGACAGATAATCAAGGAAATTAGCACCAGGTGCCAGATTAACACCAATAACTGGGAGATATCTGAAAGTGTTTTCTTTAATTTTGATCAGTGTGTTTTCTGCAAAATAATGTATTTTTTTTAAAATGCCTTAGTTATTTTGTGGAAAAGGTGGTCTGGTAGTATGGTATAGACAAGACAAAAACTCCTTGAACTGTTGAGCAGTGAAGATGACATTATTTGAGAATTGTTCAATTGTTTATATATTGTTCTCTAATTTTGATCTACAGTGTATATATACAGTGACTTGCGAAAGTATTCAGCCCCCTTGAACTTTGCGACCTTTTGCCACATTTCAGGCTTCAAACATAAAGATATAAAACTGTAATTTTTTGTGAAGAATCAACAACAAGTGGGACACAATCATGAAGTCTTCAGAGGGCCTTGGCAGATGAATAGTTGTTCCGACTTTCTCCACGGTCTTGTCCAGTGGACATAGCAGTCCAGTGCTCGGAATGCCTGGAGTTTAACAGGTTCGTGGGACGACCGAGGGCAACTTGGGGATGTAACCTGCTCTAGGGTGCGGGGAAAGAAATAGCCATGCCTGGAGTAAACTCCAGAAAGGAAGGGGCCACAGAGAGGGCAAGAGAAGGAGCCAGAGCTGCAACCACACATTTTTTTAAGGTGCGGGGTGACCAGGCAAGGCCAAACGGAAGAACCCGATATTGGAAAGCTTTGACTCCATGACCAGAGCCTGCTCGGTTCCCAACAGATTGGGTCAGACCCGTTAAAACATGGCGGACGAGACCCGAACTAGATTGTATAAAGCCTCTCTCAACAGTGTGCAGGACCCATCAAGACACATCTGGCAGAGATTTCCAGGCTGCCAGGTGGATTTTTATTAAGGTTATCAGTCTGACTATCGTGAGAAGAGGTCGGCCAACCCCAAAGTTAGCTAGCTTGTTTAAGCCCAGGAAAGGGTTATTTTGCCACTTACAGACCGGTGCATACGAGCGGTACCACTGGATTACAGCCTCTGAGGAGCGGTGCACATTATGAGTCTGAATCTCTGGTGAATATGAAGTATTATATTTACATTTGTATGTTTTTGTCATGTTATTAGACAAATATTGATTCTGAACTCCTTCAGATGATGTAGGTGCACAGTTGTGGTTATAGTGCAGAGGTTTGGAGTCTTAACTGCGTTTCTTGCTTTAGTAAAAAGCAAGTATTGTCTCTCTGTAATGCCACGTGTTGTTATATTGCGTTTTTTGCATAGTATTGATTGTTTCTATAATTATGACATGATAGTAGTGGTATTAAGAGGTGGATCAAGTCAGGTAAGTCCCCACTGAAGACCCAGGTACCAAATGCACAGCCTGCCACTGACTCTAAAGCATGACAACTGATTTTTGTGAACTCTCTTCATACACCGAGTTCTTTGCAAAGCTGAGTATTACACTATATTAATGCTGATTAATGGTTACATGTATTAAGATTGGATTCAAACTAATAAAAGCAATGTTATCTGAAGGATATTGCTAAATGATATTATACATTACTAGATCCTACTACTAATAGCTGAAGCTGACCTAAGCTAAATTACATTGGTGAACTTTATGCACCCTATTATGCAAGAGGAGTCAAAACGTCATGCGGTCTCTCTGTTTTCTCTGCATAGCCAAGGTGTTTAACCACATAGACTTCAGATGTGTATCAATATCTTTGTCTGTCATTTACTGACATTTTCTAATGTGTTCCATACATGACTTCTGACTGAATTTTGCACAGTGCATGGTGCACCTGCACATGCCTCTTCTCTGGATGATTTTTTTGCACACTGTGCACAATGCACCTGCACTCACCAATAAACCGACCTTACTATTACTACTAAATCTTTTTTTACTGTTATTGCTGTTATTATTTATATAAAATATATTATTATATTTATATTTATTATCATTATATTATAAACCAAACCAGCTAAATTTGTCAACAGTAACAATAAACATTATAAATAGATTCTTAATGTGCCTACTTAACCTTCATGTCCGATAGCCATACAGAGAGTGTGAGAACTTTATATTATCAGTTGGACTTGAGCCTCTGTCTATACCAAGCCTTGTTATTGTGTTCACACTTTTGATCTTCATCTGTGTTGTGTCAGAGGTGGGTTCAAGAATTAGCTTTAAATCATAATGCTTGTCATCTGTGTTTTATTACAGTCACCTTACATAAGTTTGTCTCTTTGTGCTTTGAGGAATGGCCATAACCCTCGACAGAGTGTGTGGCTAAGCTGGCTGATTATACAGTGCATACACTCACACCCACCCACCCACACACACAAATAGTGTGAACTTGAATTTGAGAGAGTTGAAGCCACTCAGAGTTCAGGGTGGGCTTGTTTATCAGTTTTAAAGTGAATCCTCCATGGTCTTACTCAAAAAGTACCTCAGTCCTCCATACAGATAATGTTGATAAATAAATATGATCTATGCAAAGATTACAGCATTATTTTAAAGAAGTCAACATGCCATAAATTCACATTAGGTTAATTAACACCCCATCAAAACATACTGATGTGGGGCATGTGTGGAAAGTCACATGCTTCTGGGCCATGGCTATTTTTAAACATGGTCACAGCAGACACTCGTACTCTGCAAAGACAAAGAAATGAAGGTTTAATGTTGCAAAAATGTAGTTTTACTGCATGTCAGATTCACACTGAAGAATATTTCTGATTTTGAAAATACGATTCTGTGCAAGCATTAACAAAAAATAACGTTATAAAGAAATACTTCAATAATAAATCAAATGTTTGTCAAATGCACACCATCCACTCTAGTCAGATTCTAATGCTTAGAAGCCCATTATAGGAGATTTAGGATGTGTATAGTGGTGAATATAGGAGGTTTAATTGCTCTGCAGTGATGTAACCCAATGCACATCAATGTATATGAGAGACCATCGTCCTTCCTGTTACTGGTCTGTACATAAGCAATTTTAATATGTACCACCACTACAATAGGAGGAACGCCTACTAGTTCCTGCTACATCAACCTTCAGAAGTGATTGATTACTTGCTGCTTAATATTTCACATTTCTTACAATTTCTTGTTTTTCTTTGTCTAAACTGAGTTGTTTATGACAAATTGTCTAATTCAACAGAATTAGCAAATAAATTGTGTTTGGATATTGTACATAGGTAAGAAGGTACTGTAAGAAAATATTTAATATATTTGAATTATTGAATACACCCAAAACTCGATCCACATTTTCCTAAATAAGTAGAGTTGCAGGGTAGTTTTTTAAATATTAAACTTTGGTGTTTTTATATTTTAAAATCTCTTAATAATCAACCCTCAGTAGAGGTCTGGATATGTTTTAAAGTAAAAAACAAAATCCAGAATTTAATCTGAACTGACCTTGACCTGACTAATACAGAATTCTTTTTTTGAAGAAAACTGTAGATCCAAACTCAAAACTAAATTTCTCACAATTTTATTTTTTTTTTTACTTTACTTGGGTAGAACACAGAAAGGACAAATAACTCCAGATACTGTCCAGAAAAGTCCGTAATTCTACATAATGGCAAACAGGGCAGTATGGAGCAGGCAAAAACAAGGAGCAGACTGGATGAAGAGTGGACCAAAATCACACCAGAGCAGAGTGAGAGACTAGTGCTGTCCTGGGGCTGCAGATGGGCTGAAGGCATTCAGAGCAGAGGCCTGTACACTTCTTACTAATTGCTGACTGTTGTAACCTTCAGAAAATGTTGTTGTTGTAATCTTTTTCCATGCTACAGTCATTGTTGTTCTCTAATTTTTGATTAGTGTGTTTTCTGCAAAATAAAGTTTTTTTTTTAAATGCCTTAGTTATTTTGTGGAAAAGGTGTTCTGGTAGCATGTTATAGACACGACAAAAACTCCTTCAACTGTTAAACAGTGAAAATAACATTATTTCAGAATTGTACAATTGGTTATAAATTGTTCTCTAATTTTGATCTCAGTATAAATATCATATTTATATACCACTTAATGTAAAATTCATTGAGTAGCACTGAGCCAGAGCAATTTCAAATCTCCATGTCACAGCAGTCATTGTGGTCTACATGCTTGAATGCTATGGACTAGAACAGTCTCCAACTATTGATTGAGAACAGATCAAAGACCCAATCCCCCCCTGCACAGTATACAACCCAACGTGTCTCCCAACCAGTTTTACTTTAAAAGTTTATATGCACAGTTGTTCTTAAGCCTTTGTCAGTACTAAGAGGTTTTATTGTGTTCACACTTTTGATCTTCATCTTTGTGGTATAAGTGGTGGGTTCAAATATCAGCTTTAAATCTTAATGCTTGTCATCTGTGCTGTATTACAGCCAGTTTAATCATGTTTGTATCTTTGTGCTTTTAGGAATGGCCATAACCCTAGCAAGAAAGTGGCTAAGCTAGCTGATCATACAGTGCATACACTCACACCCATACACACACATACACAGACACCCTCACACCCAAACACACCCAGTGTGAACTTGAATTCGACTGAGTGGAAACATCAAGTTCAGGGTTGTTTATTCATTTAAAAGTGAATCCTCCACTTTCTCACTCAAAAAGTACCTCAGTCCTTCACACATTTAATGTTAATAAATAGTTATGGTCTATGCAAGGGCTAAAATTTTAATTGCTTAAGATAAACAATTAGCAAGTTTGGTTTAAAGAAGTCAACTTTCCCTACATTCACATTGGGTTACTCAACACCCTTCACCCCCTCAATATATATTGATGTAGGGCATGTGTAGGAAGTCACATGCTTCTGGCCATGGCTATTTATAAACATGGCCACTGCAAAGAGAATAAAATGAAGGTTTTAATTTGCAAAAATTAACTGCATGTCAGATTCACACTGAATATTTCAGATTTTGAAAAAAGGTTTCCATGCAGGCATTAACAAAAAATAACTTCTAAATTCTAAGGTGTTCATGCATCAATTAGAGCATTATGCTGCTTCTTCATCCTATAGTCCATCCTGGTGCCATTTTGTACACAGAAGTGTTATGTGCCACACAGGAACAAACAATTCTTGCTTCTCTTATTGCTCTTTGTCTCCCTTTCTTCAGGGCTTTCCTCATCTGCATGTGCAGGATCCAGTCATTGGTGCAGTAGGGGGATTTGGCGCACCACTCATGGAGGTGGGGGTGGAAAGTTCATGCTGTGATTAAAAACCCCTTTCTCTTACACCAGGAAGCTTTAAAAGCACATGTAGTAAAGCGACACTGTCTTCTGTCTGTTACTAAAGCGCTCTATGTGTGTGTTTGTCCCCTTACAGGTTGGTAATGTCGGGAAATAAAAAGCAAAATGAATAATCAAGCGATCGTTCCGACTGTGCACATAAACAGCCCGTGAGTCGCTTGCTTGGGAACGGAGCACGTTAGGTCGGTTTCCGAGAAAACCAGTTGGTTTGTGGACCTGGTAGCCCTTCTCGAACAGCCTCTCTGGGAGATACCTCTTAGACAGGGGTGCAAATGTTTACGCACACCCAGAGTTGTAGAGGCTCTGGCTGTGGCCCCTGAGGGTCGTATGCCGCTAGATAGCGCCTGTTCATTGTATGGTTCGAACAGCACCGATTGGATTCAGTTAAGGATCCAATTCTTTGGATCCTCAATTATTGGACTGGTTGGTTTAGTGCTGGAATTCCTTCAACAGTTTGCCAAAGGGTTGGCTCTGTCCACCGTTAAAGTCTACGAGTCTGCCATTTCGGTGTATTATGCCCCCTTGGCAGGGCAATCACTTGGCAGAGACCCGCTGGTGACACGTTTTCTCCGCTAGAATGACGCAGCGTCTCGTTCCCTCAGGAAACCAGGGTTACATACGTAACCTGAATATGTTCTTGCTTATGTCCTTTTTCTTCCAGCAAACATAACAAAAACACCAGATGTTAATCCCTAAACCCTACACTTAACGTACATTATTTATACCCAATCATCTCACTGACCTATTGTCAATTAATTTAATTAGTTTCAAAATGTTTCTCTAACTGTTTAATTTTATTAGCACTTTTCTATGTTCTATTGTAAATAAAATATGGGTTTGAAATTTGCTAATCATTGCATTCTGTTTATTTATTTACTTTTTTTGAAATGTGGTTATATTTCTGATTTTTGAGCAGCTAAATTATGGCTGATGTGTAGTAAGGATGGTGTGACAAATAAAAGAAAAAAAAGAGTCCACAATTTTAGATATTTATTAATTGCACAATTAATAATTTAGGAAAGAAAAAAGAAAAAGAAATATACACTCACTGGCCACTTTATTAGGTACACCTTACTAGTACCGGGTTGGACCCCCTTTTGCCTTCAGAACTGCCTTAATCCTTCGTGGCATAGATTCAACAAGGTACTGGAAACATTCCTCAGTGATTTTGGTCCATATTAACATGACAGCATCAAGCAGTTGCTGCAGATTTGTTGGCTGCACATCCACGATGCGAATCTCCCGTTCCACCACATCCCAAAGGTGCTCTATTGGATTGAGATCTGGTGACTGTTGAGGCCATTTGAGTACAGTGAACTCATTGTCATGTCCAAGAAACCAGTCTGAGATGATTTGCGCTTTATGACATGGCGTGTTATCCTGCCGGAAGTAGTCATCAGAAGATGGCTACACTGTGGTCATGAAGGGATGGACATGGTCAGCAACAATACTCATGTAGGCTGTGGCGTTGACACGATGCTCAATTGGTACTAATGGGCCCAAAGTGTGCCAAGAAAATATCCCCCACTCCATTACACCACCACCACCAGCCTGAACCGTTGATACAAGGCAGGATGGATCCATGCTTTCATGTTGTTGACGCCAAATTCTGACCCTACCATCCGAATGTCGCAGCAGAAATCGAGACTCGTCAGACCAGGCAACGTTTTTCCTATCTTCTATTGTCCAATTTTGGTGAGCTTGTGCAAATTGTAGCCTCGGTTTCCTGTTCTTAGCTGTCAGGAGTGGCACCCGGTGTGGTCTTCTGCTGCTGTAGCCCATCCGCCTCAAGGTTTGACCTGTTGTGTGTTCAGAGATGCTCTTCTGCCTACCTCGGTTGTAACGAGTGGTTATTTGAGTTACTGTTGCCTTTCTATTAGCTCAAACCAGTCTGGCCATTCTCCTCTGACCTCTGGCATCAACAAGGCATTTGCACCCACAGAACTGCCGCTCACTGGATATTTTATCTTCTTCCTAGAGATGCTTGTGCGTGAAAATCCCAGTAGATCAGCAGTTTCTAAAATACTCAGACCAGCCCGTCTGGCACCAACAACCATGCCATGTTCAAAGTCACTTAAATCACCTTTCTTCCCCATTCTGACGCTCGGTTTGAACTGCAGCAGATCGTCTTGACCATGTCCACATGCCTAAATGCATTGAGTTGCTGCCATGTGATTGGCTGACTAGAAATTTGCGTTAATGAGCAGTTGGACAGGTGTACCTAAAAACGTGGCCGGTGAGTGTATATATATATCCAATTAAATGACCGAATTTAAATACACACTGCAAATTAACACTCCAGAGTACACATGATAAACACTACAAACAAAAATAAGAAAAAAAGAAGCACATGTAATATTGAAATGTAAATATATTTAGGCTTGTGATTAAATATTATATATATATTGTGTCATACAAATGAGCAAAAGCAATTATCCGAGAGCATATTTCAGGTAACTGATGCTATTCTGGATTGTTGGCTGATTTTTGACTCCTTTGTGAAGAAGGAATTTTAGGAAACATTCACATTCACTCACTCCCGCTTATCCGTAATTCGGGTCGCGGGGGCAGCAGTCTAAGCAGGCCCCCGCCTCCGACTGCTGCCCAATCCTCATAGCACCGTCCCTTACGGTCCCTCCTGCAGGTGGTGAGCCCACGGGAAGGCGGCCCCACATCACTCCGGCGTCACGGACCTTGATATTTCCCTCGTAAGGGACCCCCTTTTAGGAAACAAGTTTGTTTTATTTTAAATTAAGCTAATTGGTTTAAAAATCCTATCTTAAATTTGATACTGTCTTTCAACTGGGTTCTGAGTTAGTGGGCGGATATTGTTATCTCTATCTAAATATCTGTGACTGACAGCTTACAGTTGAATCCTGGTAATATTTACACTTATACAATATCCTCTCATTTACTTTTTTACATTACATTACTTGAGATCTGTGGGTTTTTATACAGCGAGGGTCCAGAAGACATCAGAAGATCTAAAGCTGGATTTATACTGTAATAGTTTTCAGGCTGATTTTGTGACACACAAACTTTACACATCAGAAACAAACTGATTGTTCGCTGAGGTGAAATCTGAAGTCCTACAGCCCATAATGCATCATGCTGACCAGCAGATGATGAAGTGCCACTGTTCTGTTATGAGCTGCATTTATAAATGAGTCACTGAAGTTTCTAGAAGCTTTAAACTAAAACCAGGTGGAAGTTGGTGATGCTGATGTTGGATAAACGGGTAAATTCTATTCATTTCATGCTGCTGTAGATCACACTGAGATCCTCAGCATTGGAAGACCTACAGAAAGAGAGTAAATGATCACACTAAGATCCAGCAGAAGATCTTTTCCAGATCTGTTAGATTGAAGGAAACAGACCAGCTCTTCTCACCTGTCGTCAGCACCAGTGCATCTAAATTTAACACTAGCGTACTGAACCTCGTCCTCCCCAGAGGCAGAAGTGATTGCAGCAGAACTTCCAGCATCCCTGAGATCAACAGCACGCTGGCATACAACTTTAGCATACAGGTCTTCATCCTGATTGGCCGAGGCTGAAATAGATGCAGCGTTGACTCTATTCACCGCTACATTTTCATAAAAATCCTGAGGTGGAGAGCATGAGATCACAGATCAGAATCAGAATCAGAATCAGGTTTATTGGCCAAGTGTGTTGACACACACACACACACACACACAAGGAATTTGGTTCCAGCTGTTAACCCCAATCTTATCGTCCCTACATTGGCTTCCTATTAAGTTTCGAATAGACTACAAACTACTGCTACTCACTTATAAAGCACTAAATGGTTTGGCTCCCATGTATCTATCCAGTCTCTTAACACGCTACAATCCGTCACGCTCCCTGAGATCTCAAAACTCTGGGCTTCTAGTAGTTCCTAGAATAGCAAAGTCCACTAAAGGCGGTAGAGCATTTTCACATTTAGCTCCTAAACTCTGGAATAGTCTTCCTGACAGTGTTCGGGGTTCAGATACACTCTCCCAGTTTAAGTGTAGATTAAAAACATATCT
>NC_139593.1:2419473-2591973 GCF_946808225.1 Silurus aristotelis
GTGGACTCTTCATTTTTAGGGACATCATTGCTATTGGTTCTATATAAAATGAAGTAAACAAAAAGACAGAATTAGTAATAAAAATAAATAAATAAATAAAAACACAATAGTCATGGTTTTCTTTTGATGAGAAAATAATATCTCAGGGATTTGCCCCTTAGCTTTTCGTTAGCTCTGCTGGCTACATGTTTAATTTTTTTTTGTTTTTCAGTTTCATGTGTTTTTGTTTAGTTTTGTTTGACGTGTGTTTTGTTTTCATGTCATGTCTCCACTCCGTCCAGTCATTGGTTCTGTTGTTCATGTGTCTTTCCCAGTATGTGTATTTACTCCTTTATTTGTGCTTCATATTCACCAAGTAGCTCATCTTATATATTGTTATTCTGAGAGGTGTTTCGTTCATTTCCACAGTTCATGTTGATGGTTTCATGGTTTTGATCTTATTTTCATTTTCTCATTTCATGTATTAGATTTTGCCTCATATTGCTGTTTGCTCATCACCAGACATTTGCTAAGATTCTGTATTTGATTTCACTCAATGATTTGGATGATCTGCCTGTTTCTCTAATAAATGCTCTTATCTGTATTGCAGCTGCTCTTGTTTTTTATGCTTTCAGTGTGAAGTCAAACACACAACACTACAAATAAACATGACAATATATTACTCTTTAATTTGTTTTAAATGTATGAGAGGAGTCTCCAGTGTCGGAATCGTCAGGAGAAAAGCTGAGATTTTCAGGACAGGGGTGTTTACCACATTTTGTGTTGTGGTATCTGAAATTCAACTCGTTTTCTGTACGGTTGGAATGTTGGCCAAATGTTTCTATTTAAATGCATGAGTAGGCCATAGTGTTTATATTAGAGTCAGGACAATGAGAATTTAGTGGGTGTACATGTTGTTTCTGTAATCTGTACAAAGTCAACGTATGGAACAAGGTTAAAGGTTGTATGTCGTTAGGAGGGGAGTTCTTGATGCTTATCTTTTCCTGGAAAATGAACTCTGTTACTTCTGTTATACATTAAGCTGTTGGAAATAACAACCCCTCTAAATAAGGTGGATTGAAGACGGAGATCGAGAGAGCGATTTCCATTGGCATTGAAACCTCTCCGGCCAATCCCGCATGCTCGTCTTAAGATGCTGAACTTTTCGGTAATAAACCTTTTTTTAATATACAAGAAAGACAGTGTCTCTGCAGAGATTTTTTCCTTCATCACCACCAAATAAACAACAAACTTGGCATCACGAACAGGATGAAATAAACAACAGTGTCTAATTACCTTCAGGAAGAAAAGAGATGCTGTTGAGGAATCGACTGTTTATAGCAGGTTTAATTTCTATTCTTTTTTCCTGTTAGCATTTTAACTGCACTGTTTTAAAAAGGTGAATATTTAAGACTATTTAAGAATCATGTTTCTAATTTACTGATTATCATTAGTTTAGTATTCACACCTTTCTTAACCAGTTACTGAGATTTTAATTAATCACAAAATAGTAATAAGTCCAAACTTTTAATCAGTGCTGTACTTCTGTATGATGATAGAAAACTGGCTAGCAGAAGGTAGAAGAAAGAGCATCACAGCTTGAGCTAGCTAGCCTCATAAATTGTGTGTGAAATAGTGCTAGCATTTAGCAGATCTGATGTACTGGCTGGTTAGCAACTGTTCAAACACATTTTTGCAATTGCTAGTTAAACTTTAATACAATAGATAAAATATAATTACCTAAATAATATCACTAAGCTATAGCTTATAGGCAGAGCAGACAATGGCATAGGGCCTCAGGCTTGGAGGAGGAGCCTCCATAACCGCGACCAACCTATACACCAGTTCACTAATTAATACAGTAGGCATGTAAGGGTACACAAAATTCAAGATTCGGTGCGTACCTCTGTTTTTAACTCATAGTTCAGTTAAATTTCCTACAGTTTGGGGGAAGAAATGCAAAACATAAAATTGCTTGTATTTTATTTTTTTATTCCTTTGTGAAATTTTCAGTCTTAAAAATTCCTGTAATTTTGCAACCCTAGATACGACTTATTCTTTCTCATTCCAGAGCTCTTTACTTACTAAAGTGTATAAAACAATTACTAATTCTGTGGAAGATCCAGTACACACCACAACACTGGTTATATCTACATATACATATATACAGTCATCAACCCCACATATTCTACACACGGCTCTGTCCACACACAGCCACATCCACTTATTAGAGAGTTAAGTACATTTGATAACTAATAAAAAATAATAACATAAATAAATAGTAAATAAGTAAATTGTTTCTTACCATGCGTCTTCAACCCCTCATGTCTGATGGCCAAACGGAGAGTAAAGAAAAGCGTGAGAGATGAAGAGGTGTGAGGTTAAGGCGTTTTGTTCTGTGAAATTGTGTTTCCTCTTTTGCTCAATTAGTTGCTGCAAATTGAGGAAGTGTTGCACTGCTACAGTATTAATGCGTTTTGTCTGCACATTATTTTTACCATCTCAGTCCACAAGTGTGAAGAGAAATGGAGGGGGTCCAGATGAACCCACTGTCTCTGTAACTGAGTGAGTAAAACTCACAGCCTGGTCTTCATCACCCCAAACCACCAAACACATGCAGCACACAATCTTAAAAAATGTATTTAAATAGATTAAATTTTTCTTTACAATATAAATATAATATGTTAATGTACTCGGTAAGATTTGTATAGAACAGGAAGTGTCAGTGGTGAATTGCCCTGTAGTCACATTAACAGGCTGGAGTTAGAAGGAGGACGGGGGAGGGGATGTCTTGACTATTTCTGTATTTTTTTACTTACTTGCCTTTAAAATTTAATAAATATTTTTATACTAATGATTGTAAATGTAAAAAAAAAATACATACAATAAATGAAAACATCAGAAATACTGAATGTACTGTAAAGAACAATTTATTAAGGATTTACCACAGTGATCTGGAGCTGTTCATGGTAGAGTGTCACAACAACCACTAGAGGGAGCACAGCAGGGGAAGTCATCAAGTAGGACTTATGCTGCAGGTCTACTGGAGATGTTTCCTCTTCATTAAAAGTCTTCTTTTCCTCATAGTGTCAGCCAGTGGCGCATGTTTCAGTAGTTGCACTTTTGTGGTTGGTGCTTCCGAGGTCGCTTCCAGGTCCTACATACGCTTCCAGGTTTGGCACCATTTTGGAATCTGCTCTTCTGGAGAATAGACCATCCCACAATTCTTTTGGTCTACTATGTAGTTTTTTTGGATTACAAGTTTGCCAATCCTCGTTGCTCTGTTTGCCTGTTTAAGAATGTGGGTTTTTTTGGACTGGGGTTTGTATCACCTTCTTTGCTCCTTTTGCTGGTTTCACGCTGGACTGCTCTGGTCAGTAACTGTCATATTGTAAAAAGAAAAAGCCAAGCAGACTCATCTGTCAGACTGTTCTTCCAAAAAAATTATCAAGACCAGGCATAAACTTAGCTTGACCAAACACTTAACTACTGAATCACTGTGAGAACTGCATCCATATTGTGTAATATCTGTCCATGTGTGTGTACTCTACTCAGAGTAGATTCTTTTGGGAAGTATCAGTAGTTTTACGATTATGATTTTCCACACTGTTTCCACCTCAAAAACAGCCACAGGAGCCTGCAGCAGGACACAGTACAAAGATGCACATCATGAATGTGACCAGCAGGTGTCACTACCACACACTACAATTAAAAGCTTTTAATTACTAGTTGCTGCATTTTTCTACTTGTTTACTTATTTGGAAATATTTTTAACACATTTAAAGGTAAATATTCTGGTTTTATGGCACTATGATACCAGTCACCAGCATACAGTTGAAAAAAGTAAAGGGGGTCTAAAAAAATTTTTTTAATGCACTCTATGCAAAGCTTAGGCTTGTTAAATAAAAAAAGTATACATATTTATTTATTCATTTATTCATTCATTCATCTTCTCCCGCTTATCCGTAATTCGGGTCGTGGTGGCAGCAAGTTGTCAAGACCCCCCCCTTTGACTGCTGCCCGATCCTCTCAGCACCGGTCCCTTACGGTCCCTCTTGCAGGTGGTGAGCCCACGGGAAGGCGGCCACAGGGCACCACCTAAGCTGCTCTGGGTGTACCAGAGATCAGTTTTAAAAGACTGCTTCCCTTAAGAGATTACCTGGAAATGCCTGCTGGACGTATCTCAATGTGTCCCACACCTTGTCGGACCCGAGCAGGCTCTGTTCATGGAACAGGAAGTACACATTCTCTTAGGGAAGGAGGCCATAGAGGTGGTCCCTCTATGGCCTCCCTCTTAGACAGAGAGTCTGGGTTCTACAGCCAGTACTTCGTAGTTCCCAAGAAGGATGGGGGATTGTGTCATATTTTTGAGACTCAGTTTCAGGCTGCTCACTGTGAACAAAGTCATGTCTCAAATCAGGTTCGGAGACTGGTTTGTCACGATAGATCCAAAGGACACTTATTTTTCCACATTTCTACCCTTCCTTCACACAGGAAGTTCCTGAGGTTTGCTTTCAGGATCGAAGCTTACCAATATCGGGTCCTTCCGTTCTGCCTTGAACTCTCACCTCGCACCTCCTTAAAGTGTATGAATTCAGCTCTAGCCCCCCTGAGACTCTGGGGCTTTGGCATACTTAATTATATCAACGATATAATTGATTGATATTAGCTCAATCAGAGCACTTGGCGACCCAGCATTAAACCACAAAACACACTCAAGAAGAAACAAAAGTGTTGAGCATAGAGTCATGACTTTTATAAAAACGATCAGTTTAATGTTTAGATTTGGTTTGATTGCCATATATAAGTTTATAATTAAGTTTATCTACACTTCATTGTTTCATTGGTTTTAGTATTGTCTTTAAGTTGAAAGTTATAATGCTAATTATTGGAGGAGCCTGTGGGCCTCTGAAGACAGAAACAGAAGATTTTTGCTCCTCAGGATGGAACACAGTGATTATTATAGCAAAAAGAGGAAAGAAAACACAAAGGAGCCAAGTGAAAGGACAGTTTTATTTAAAGTTTAATAGTTTTCTGTAGCTTATTACTGAACTGAAGCTTATCAGTCCTGATTCCTGCGTTTTTTCCCCTTGTGTTTCCTGTATTCCCCACAAGATGTCGCCATTGTGTCCCTGTCTCTCATTATTTTCCTACTGTTTCCACGTGTCTAATCACTCCCGTGTATATTGAAGCTTCACCTTTGTCTCTGATTTTCAGTCGTTTTTAGTGATTTTGTTGACGTTCTGGTGCCTGTTTTTCATGTCTGTTTTTCTCTGTGTCTTCAGCTTTTTTCCTTGTTGTCCTGTGTGAGTCTTTGCTTATTGATTTCTGTTTTGTTTTGCTTTTTCCTGAGAGGATTTTTCACGTTCTTTACATTTTTTCCTTTTCATGTTGTGAAATCTTTCATGCTATTTTCTATTGCTGTGTTTTCTGAACATTCTAATTAAAGAATGGATTCTCCTAACTGTCCGAGTCTGTCTCTGTTTTTAGATTCACACCTCCCATTGACAGACTGCTAGAACCCCGACCCTGATATTAACATTTAGAGGAAATGTTTTTGTGGAAAGAGAATTGTAGGCAGTAGCACTACACAATATTTCTCAGTGTGTAGTTGCACAAAAGAAACAAATAATTACAAAAATGATCAAAAATAAAAAATCACTTGAGTCACTTTTAAAATACATTTTTGTATGTGTTATTTTAATGTAATGTAATTTTTATTTGACATGCTTTAATTAGATTCGCTTACCAGTGTTAAACACTGATCATGCTTTATTACATTTTAATATACATTTTATTTTATGTTTTTGTGGAGACATTCTTCCTTGTGCTCCCCTGTATTTTCCACCAGATGTCGCCATAGTGTCCCTTTCTCCATTATTATTTTCCAATTGTTTTGTCTTCTTATCCTTCTTTATCTTCTTCTTTTTTCATCTGTCTCCATACTATTCCGTTGTTCTTTTGCTGCCTCTTTCAAAACAACTTTCTGCATGTCTTCCCTCACCACATCCATAATCCTCGTCCTTGGCTTTCCTCTTTTCCTCCTTCCTGGTGGCTCCATCCTCAGCATTCTCCTTCTGACATACCCCATGTCCCTCCTCTGCACATGTCTAATCCCTCCTGTTCCTACTATTCCTTTAATGGGCAAAATGAGGTGATTGTACTTGTGTCTGTGTGTGTGTGTGTGTGTGTGTGTGTGTGTGTGTGTGTGTGTGTGTGTGTGTGTGTGTGTGCGCACATTGAGGTAAATACATAAATAACTAATAACAGTTTGTATAAAATAAAAGGTTTGAAATTAAATTCATTTTAAGTGCTTTTGTTTATTATGAAATAAATAATAAGGAAAGAACGAAGCGGCGTCATATAAAAGATTTGCTTAGGGCCCTCAAATTTCTAGAACCGGCCCTAATTTAGATCGTTTGCTACAACATTTGAAAATGAGCTCAGATGCCTCCCATTTTTCTTGATCATTGCTGAGATGTTTCTACACCTAGACTGGCATCTACCTGTGAAAAAAAGTTGATTGATTGGACATGATTTGGAAAGACACACACCTCTCTATAGAAGGCCTCCCAGCTCACAATGCAGATCAATATAAAAACCAAGCCAAAAAGTGATTGACAGACAGTGATGCTGCAATGAGTTGTTTAAGGTGTTATGAGTGGCATGGTGCTTCAAGAGCAGATTTCCTGAAGAGGAAGATCCAGCCCACCATTGTGAAGATCAAGCGAGAATCACAGAAGCTGCTCGACAGGTTTTGGAAAGAAGACTTCCAGGAGTAGCAGGGATGCAGGAAGCGCTGTACTGCTGTGCAAGCGAACTATTTTAAAGGTGATAGTGTGTAAACGTAGATAACAAACAAATAATTTCTTGTAAACAGAGCGAGTCTCAAAACTTTTTTATACCACCTCATATAGAAAGTTTAAAGTCTTTCCTTAGAGAAAAACCTTAGGAAGCCTCAGACATTCTCAAACCCTCTGACATTTTCAAAGTTGTCCCTAAGTTGTATTGGCTGTGCTGTTTTTGGCCCAGTCTGAAGATCTTCAGATTGAAGGTTATGAATTCAAACCCAGCACCCCAAACTGCCACTGCTGGGCTCTTGCTTAAGGCTCTTTAATAATCAATTGCCCAGCTGTATTACATTTACAACCTTAATTCTAATATTTGTTCCATGAAATTGTAATAAAATTTTTTTCCAACAGTTTATTCTCTTCATTTCGTGGTGTTTCTCTTGGCTGCACTGCTTCCAGTACGTATATGTGGATGTTAGATTTTTTTTGTCCAATCAGATTTTATCCTCTATGTGCTGCCATCAATCTAATCTGCCCAGGGCCTTCAAAATCAGTATTGCTGGCCTTTTCACCTTAGAGAATATTAGAATTGGATCTGTTTCTATAACCAATCAGATTTCAAATTCTCCTCGCTGGCCCAGAATAGCATTAGCATTTTTCTGTCCTCTGATTGGTTGTTTAGAGGGAAAACAAGTTTGAGTGGCAAAACACGTGTGTAGCTCTTCAAACATTAATACATTTGAATTAGACTTTTTTTATTTTTACAGAGGAAGAGAAATTGATTTGGTCTCGGACATACTTAAAAATACATTTTCCAGAAAAGCTAGACACCGTGAGGAGGTCGGCCAACCCTGAAGCTAGCTAGCTTGTCCCAGACCAGGAAAGGGTTTGTTCACCACTTCCAGACCAGTGAATACGAGCGGTACCACTGGATTACAGCCTCTGGGGGGCGCTGCACATTATGAGTCTGCATCTCTTTTAAGTAAGTTATATTTTATTTATTTAAGGATTTTGTCATGTTTTTAGAAAAATATTGGAGGTTTGGAGCTTGCTTTAGTAAAATGGTTTTCACCCGCCATATGTGAAATTCCACTCTCTCTGTAATGCCACGTATTGTTATATTGTGTTTTTGTATAGTATTGATGTTTTCTAGATAATCTCTAGATAATTAATACAAACACATAATTAAAAATAATGATTCTGTTCTGTTCTGTGAGGTTCAGCAGAAATTACTCACTAAGTATCGTGTTTTATACGTTTATTTAAAGTTAAAATTAAGCAACATGTTTATGACGCTTTGGCTGTTTAAAGTAACTGTACTGTGATATATATATTTAAAAGCACTTCATCCTGGGCAGAGACACAGTGAGTCAGGAGTCAATTCCAGGAACACTGAGTGTGAATCTGTTTCAATAAACTCGTAAATCATCAAAATATACTAAAACATAAAAAAAACATAGGATTTAATTTTGTTTATAGAAGCTACTAATTTAGATCCATTAGCACAGAAACATTACCTGCAATAGGAATTAAATATTTTGGTTGGTAACACTAACTCCACTACATGTTATCACCCTGTCACTCACTATTTTACACACACACACACACACACACACACACACACACACACACACACACACACACACACACACACACACACACACACACACACCTGTTTTCTTCCTTACTAAATGCATATGCAAAATTTACATTCAGAACTTCAGTCAAGCTTTAATCAGTTTCCTCATTTAAAATATTAATAAATATTTGAATAAAATAAAATGTGATTATTGATAAATTTAAACAGCTGACTGAAACAGTTCCAACCTTCTGGCTGCAAAACAAAAGTATTTCAAACATGGCTATAAAATAATGAAAGCTGCTTTAACTGGCTGCAAGTTGCTGATGTTTCTAGTGTTAAGAAGTGATTCAGGTTCTCCACTCAGTGAGGAGTTCTCTCTGTTCATCAGCTGTTTCAGGAATCAATTTCTTCCTCATCTTCCCGTGGGCTCACCACCTGCAGGAGGGACCATAAGGGACGGTGCTGTGAGGATTGGGCAGCAGTCGAAGGCGGGGGCCTGCTTAGACTGCTGCCCCCGCGACCCGAATTACGGATAAGCGGGAGAAAATGAATGAATGAATGAATTAATTAATGAATTTCTTCATCATGTTTCTGAAAGTGTGTAAGACAAAAAAGACAGGAACATCAGAAATGTGTGTTGAAGTAGAACTCTCACATCTTCATATGAAAAGAAGTCATAAAACCAGATATTAAACTAACAATTGTTTTCAGTGGAACAACAAAAAATCACTCCCATAAAGGTTAAATCCCACAAAGCTACTGATCCCAGAATTGTGTTTGGTGAACATGAAGAAGACCAAACTTCCCAAAAGGATCAATAACATCACAGTGTGAAGGTGAGAAGCCTAAAAAGAAATGCCAAACTGGAACATCAGAAAAGTCAAGTCAATAGCTGCTTTTTTTACTTGTCGCATGTACATTTAAAGCACAGTGAAACTCTTTCTTCGCCTATCCCAGTGATGTTACGAATCTGGGATGTATGGTGCAGGGTCAACCATGATACAGCACCCCTGCTCAAGGGCCTTGCTCAGGGGCCCCAAGAGTAGCAGCTTTGCGATACTGGGGCTTGAACCCCTGACCAGACTTGGTAAAAGTACACACATCCTTCACTCAGTAGAAGTGCTGATCCTCATGTTTTAAAAGACTGTTGAAGTTGAAGTTCTGACGACACTTTTTCACTCAATTTAAAGTAAAAAAGTTTGGGCTCTGACATGTTCTTCAGTGAAACGTAGTCATTATTACTACCTTTTTATTGTCACACTGGTAACTGAACCTCACATGATATTAATATATTAATACAAATTAATTTTGAATGTTGTTCTCTAATGAATGTATCCAGACTGAAGAGCCACCATACAGAACACAAGCAGAGAAAAGATGATGATGATCAGGTGATCAGGAATGTCTCTGTTCTCAGTCATGTTCTCATCACTGATATCCTCGGTCTCATCCATGTTAACCAAAGACTTCTTACTGCTTTTTACAGATATTTGTGCAAAAATTTAACGAGTTTAAGTAAAAATTTAAGTAAAGAACTAATTCCAAAATTTCTTCTACTGAAGAACAGTTACACAAAGTATTTGTACTTTATTGCTTTCCACATCTGCTCCTGACCTTCTGATCACTAACACAAATCTGGAAATCTAAAGTCACCTGAAGAGATTTGACCAGAGTCTATATCACCCACATACTGTAGGTCTCAGTGCAGGATTATTCCCAAGCAGTGTGGGAGACGGCCAAGAGATATGTTCCAGGTAGTAAAGGAGCAATGCCTGCTGTAGAAATCATGAAAAAAAAAGCTGGAACAATGACACCTAGTGATTTATAAGATATATAATCACACACTTGATTTCACCTAAATGAGGATGGGTTCCCCTTTTGAGTCTGGTTCATCTCAAGGTTTCTTCCTCATAACATCTAAGGGAGTTTTTTCTTGCCACAGTCGCCCCAGACTTCATCATCAGTGATAAACACACATCATTCACTTTAATTCTTAAATCCTGTGAAGCTGCTTTTAGACATTGTCCATTGTGAAAAGTGCTACAGAAATAAACTTGAACTTAAATGATTTCTATTACCAGGTCAAAGTGAGACACATGTTTGCGAAAAGCCAAAAAGATCAACAAATGCAAAAGTAAGGTCCCTATGGTCAGCCTCTTTTATTTCAGGATTACAGGAGAAAAACATGAGTAAAGGGGCTCCTGGCTGATGAAGCCTCCGAGGACACTGTAATGTGTGTGTGTCATGTACATACGTCTCACTATTTCTGGCATCTAATCAGAAGACGTGGCCACATCAGCAGGACTGGGATGAGAAATCTGTGAATAAAGGGAGAGTCGTCACCTTGCTGATTAATTGGGTATAAAACTTCAAAGTACAAATAAAAAACAAACAAAAGAAATAAATATGCAGAATACACATTTAAAGAAAGAAATGTTATCATTCTCGTAAACCAAACATTCCTCATAAGATGTTCTACAACTAACAGTATTTTTCACGTAAAACTTACTGCAAGTGTGTGATAAACATCATCAGATTTCCGGCCTGCAGGGTCGAGAGCTGCATACGTGTCGTCTTTAGCACTCAGCCTAATGTTCTGCAGAGAGGAGGGGTGGAGAACATGAGCAGGTTCTGCTGAAGATCTTTACAGTAAGAGTTTATTATGAACAAAGCAGCCACCTGATGGACAGGTGTGTATTAACTCACCTGATGATCACCTGCATCTGCCTTTTTCTTCTGTCTCCTGCATCTGTTCAGAAAAAGTCAAATATTTCACCATCAACAGCGTCTTCAGAGAAAATAATCATGAAATAATCAGCACAGTTTTTCTCACCTCAGCCAGAAGGGGGCAGAGAGAAGAGCTCCAAGTGCAAAAATACCAAGTCCAGCAGCCACATACACAATTACAGAACCACCTTATAGTATAAATAAACACACACACACACACACACACACACACACACACACACACACACACACACACACACACACACACACACACACACAGAGTATATCCAAAAGCATAAGTAAAAATATTTTCATGTTTATCCAAAAAGTACAGGATGTATAATGGAGCAGTTATCAAACAGGAACATCTAAACATCTCTCACCAGTTATAGTGATGGACACTGCAGCTGATCTCTCAGAGCCGAGTTTATTCTGAACCTCACAGTAGTACAGTCCACTCTGTAGAGCTCTGTAACTCTGTCCTGATCCTACAGGTGATGATTCTTCCTCCTTAAACCAGGTGTAGGTCTCCACAGGTGGGTTTGCATCACTGCTGCAGGTCAGAGTCACTGAACTTCCCTCCACATTCGCACCAGAGGAACTGATGGACACGTTCTTTGGAGGATCTAAAATAGGTTGGTAAATGAAAAAGGAATCTATAATAGTTTTATCTTCTATTAGCTGTGAAAAGATCTTCAGCTTTAACTTACACAGAACATTTAGAGTTACACTGGTGGAGTTCTGATGCCCGACTTCATTACTGCACATGCACTTGTACTCTCCACTGTTTTCAGCACTGATCTTAGAGATAGTGAAATTCTTTCTTTTTCCCACTGATGTCCTCCCATTAAACCATGTGTAGGTCTCCACAGGTGGGTTTGCATCACTGCTGCAGGTCAGAGTCACTGAACTTCCCTCCACAATCTCACCAGAGAGACTGATAAAGACGTTCTTTGGAGGATCTAAAGAGTTCCATGATAAGAGTGAAGAAAGCAGTTCAGTGTCATAAATAATGGTTTTGTTTTCTTTCATCAAGGCATTTAACCATTTTAGCACAAACCACTCATCAACTTCAAAATTATTTTGAGGATTTTTTTATTAGGATAAATAATTTACACCTTGTCTGAAAACACAGTTTTACTTTTTTTTACTGGTTAAAATGGGATTCAGTATAAAGTTTTTGTATCATACCACATCAAACACTTACAACAAAACTAAAAATCCACAACAAACCCAAGACAGCAAAGTGTAACATGTGCTTCCTTCCATGTGGGGACATTTTTAAAACACTCAACGTGACAATGCAATAAGACAGAAATTTTAAGACAACACTTTTTTTAAAAGACATTAATAAAAAAGCAGACTATATATATATATATATATATATATATATATATATATATATATAAATATATATATAAATATATATATATATATATATATATATATATATATATATATATATATATATATATATATATATATATATATATATAAGTGAGGAAAATAAGTATTTGAACACGCTGCTATTTTGCAAGTTCTCCCACTTAGAAATCATGGAGGAGTCTGAAATTGTCATCGTATTTGCATGTCCACTGTGAGAGACATAATCTAAAAAAGAAAAAACAAAAATCACAATGTATGATTTTTTAACTATTTAAAAAAGGAGGGATTTTGGCCCACCCCTTCACACAGATCTTCTCTAGATCAGTCAGGTTTCTGGCCTGTCGCTGAGAAACACAGAGTTTGAGCTAACTCCAAAGGTTCTCTATTGGGTTTAGGTCTGGAGACTGGCTAGGCCATGCCAGAACCTTGATATGCTTCTTACAGAGCCACTCCTTGGTTATCCTGGCTGTGTGCTTCGGGTCATTGTCATGATGGAAGACCCAGCCTCGACCCATCTTCAATGCTCTAACTGAGGGAAGGAGGTTGTTCCCCAAAATCTCGCAATACATGGCCCCGGTCATCCTCTCCTTAATACAGTGCAGTCACCCTGTCCCATATGCAGAAAAACACCCCCTAAGCATGATGCTACCACCCCCATGCTTCACAGTAGGGATGGTGTTCTTGGGATGGTACTCATCATTCTTCTTCCTCCAAACACGTTTAGTGGAATTATGACTTAAAAGTTCTATTTTGGTCTCATCTGACCACATGACCTTCTCCCATGACTCCTCTGGATCATCCAAATGGTCATTGGCAAACTTAAGACGTGCCTGGACATGTGCTGGTTTAAGCAAGGGAAGCTTCCGTGCCATGCAGGATTTCAATCCATGACGTCTTAGTGTATTACCAACAGTAACCTTTGAAACGGTAGTCCCAGCCCTTTTCAGGTCATTGACCAGCTCCTCCCGTGTAGTTCTGGACTGATTTCTCACCTTCCTTAGGATCATTGAGACCCCACGAGGTGAGATCTTACATGGAGCCCCAGTCCGAGGGAGATTGACAGTCATGTTTAGCTTCTTCCATTTTCTAATTATTGCTCCAACAGTGGATCTTTTTCACCAAGCTGCTTGGCAATTTCCCCGTAGCCCTTTCCAGCCTTGTGAAGGTGTACAATTTTGTCTCTAGTGTCTTTGGACAGCTCTTTGGTCTTGGCCATGTTAGTAGTTGGATTCTTACTGATTGTATGGGGTGGACAGGTGTCTTTATGCAGCTAACGACCTCAAACAGGTGCATCTAATTTAGGATAATAAATGTAGTGGAGGTGGACATTTTAAAGGCAGACTAACAGGTCTTTGAGGGTCAGAATTCTAGCTGATAGACAGGTGTTTAAATACTTATTTGCAGCTGTATCATACAAATAAATAGTTTAAAAATCATATATTGTGATTTCTGGATTTTTTTTTAGATTATGTCTCTCACAATGGACATGCACCTACGATGACAATTTCAGACCCCTCCATGATTTCTAAGTGGGAGAACTTGCAAAATAGCAGGGTGTTTGAATACTTATTTTCCTCACTGTATATATAGACTTAATAAAAAAGCAGACAAGCACATGAGTCCAAAATACTAATATAATGTGTTTAATTACACGTTAATCTTTTTTCTACTATAGACCATTAAAGACAAAGCTTAACGTAGCTTAATGAGATAAGAGCATTTAGTAAAAAGACCAAAACTCAACTATTGTACACAATATGGTTTATTATTAATGTGTTTACTGAGTTTAGTCTTTTAAAATCTCTGTATTATCACATTAAGCCATGTTAAGCTTTTTCACGTTAGTCGTTTTAGAACAGGGGTGTCAAACTCAGGCCCAACGTGAGACGCGCCCGCGCACTAACAAATTATATTTGGCCTGCGAGATCATATCAAGTGTGTATTAGAGCTGGCCCGACAGTATATATCGCATACACCGCTAATTTTAAAAATCCCAGAATGCTTTGTTAGTGCGTGGGCGCGTTAGTCGAGACCGCTGAAAAACTCGGCGATTTACCCGGCCATTTACCGACTTTGAAACCCAGAAATGCAGATTTGAACTGCTCAGTAATCCGTTTGTGGTTGACGTGGAAAGCGCACCAACCAACCTCCAAATGGGGCTAATTGAACTCCAGTGTAAAGGCACGCTCAAGTCAAAGTACAGCTCTTTGTGTGCTGCACAGTTTCCATGTTTCCTCCCCGACACACTCCTCCAACTCCGTGCCCAAGCTGCTCAAATCCTCTCTGTGTTCACCAGCACATATCTGTGTGTAACTGTTCTCTTTAATGAAGATGAACAAAACACCACCCAGAAGTCTCACTGATAAACACCTTCACTCAGAGCATCTGAGAACCTAAACCCAGACATTGATGCACATGCATATAAGAAGAGATGATCTGGGTTGAACCATTGTGCATCAGAGTAAATCAGAGTTGTCTTTATGCACTTTTTCTACTCCAAGGGATGGACTGGTAACTTTTATTTTTTTTTAATTAAAGGATATGATTATTATTTTTGGTTGTTTTGTTGTTGGCCTGTGAAAAAAGATTTACATTAAAAAGAAATTCGAAAGGCTACAGAGAGAGAGAGAGATAATAAGAAACGAAAACCACTGATGTGTGTTTTATTTCAAATTTAATTTCTCGTGTTTATAATATTAAACTTTTGTTGTACCAGATTCAATGTTTATGCAAAACTAAAGTTTGAAATATGAAATGGTTAAAAATTACACATCTGGAGAGACGGAAAACATGCACAATTGCATTATATTTTTCAATAAATATTTAGTTTGGCCCGCAACTTTGTCCGAATTTTTAATTTTGGCCCACTGTAAATTTGAGTTTGACACCCCTGTTTTAGAACGTCCCTTCCATGTGAACTTAGATAAATAGTTTTTCCTTCTCACTGAACTTGTTTTTACAAAATCATTAATCACACACTCAAAGTTACTGTAATTACTAAATGTAAAGTTACATCAAGGGTTCAGGTGAAGATGTTCAGTCTCTCCATAGTGTTTTGTTTAATAGATAAAACTTCAGCTGTGCATCAATATGAATCTGTATGCAGAACACGGAGTGTTTGGGAGGAAAGTACGTGTGGTAACAGAGTGTAAATGGAGGGTGGAGTCAGGAGAAGTGAGTGATGAGGATCCCACACCAGTACGTGTATGTTTTAGTTCATGAAAAGTGAAATCACGAGAATGAACATTAAGATTCCAGTTTGCCTTAAGCTCCGTTTCATTATTTTTATTTTGTATTGTTTTACTTTATTAAATACTGAGTTATAAGTAATAAAAATCTAAATAAAACTCACATCTGACACTGAGGTATTGAGCAGGAGATGGGAGATGTTCAGATCCTCTTACAGCACAGTTATAACTGCCTGCATCCTCACTGCTGACCCTCTGCAGGTGGAGTTTGTTGCTCTTGAAGGTGTTTGTGGTTAAATCATGTGTGTTTTTGTACCAGATGAATGTTGGATCAGTCAGACTGCAGGTGGTTTTACAGGTCAGAATGACTGATTCTCCCTCTGTCACTTCTGCAGGAGCGATCAGCTGAAGATCTTATACAATGAGAGAAACATTAAATCTGCATCAGTGAATAATCACCTGCTCATTTTAGTAGCAGTTCTAAAGTTTTCTTACATTTACCATGAATTAAATCATGTCGCTGCATCGAGTTACGACACTTTATAATATCTGCATTGCTCAATTACTCATATCTGATTAATCTTCTATTAAATCAGTTTTTATTGTATTGTAATGTCATGAGTTCTTCTGTTGGGACTCTGTGTGTCATGGTAGAGATGAACTGCATTACCCATCAGCCCCTGCATGTCACATGAGCTGGTCTAATCACTCTTACCTGTATCTCACTATTCCTTGTCTTTACCTGGCTTTTATTGTGTCTCCCACGTTTATTTATTTTCTATTGTCTAGAGTTCATGTTCATGTTTTTGCTCTTCTTCTGGGTATTTTTTCATTGTAATCCTCTTAAACACAAATTTCTGACATCATAAAGCTGTTATTATAATTATTTTCTAATCTCTGATTGCAGATTCTGTTTTACTGTTTATTTATTACTTTTATTATTTGTTTTATTTTAAATTTTGTAGTTTTAATTCATCTGTTACAAAACTCCTGTAGCTAAAAGGAGATTATGGTCTGAGTGACACATGTAGAGAATAAGATGATTTTATTTACCTGTAACTCTGAGTGTAATTTCAGGATAAGCCGTGTATTTATCTTTAGTTGTTATGAATCTGAAGCAGTACTTGTGTTCATCTGATTTCTTCACATCACTCAGTCTGAGGGAGAAGTGATTCTGTTTATCTCCTAAATACTCCACTCTGCCTGAGTAACCTGATTCATTACGCAGATCAGTCGCTTCTACACCCTTAACTCGGTTTATTAACCAAAACCTCTTTATCACTGTAACATCTGTTGGATGTGTGTAAGTGGCCTCCATAACCACTGTAGATACTTTTACAGCACAGAGATTTAGTTTACTGTATTCCACACTCCATTGATTCCCAAGAGCTCCTGAAACATGACACATGAAAGAGGTGATTAGAGATCATTATCCTGAGCCCCATAAAACACTGAGTTATTTTACAGCTTCTCTTCCCTCCTCTGGAACTCCGGGGCAGAAAAATACAAACTATTCTTTACTACTGGAAGGAAACTGTGCAGGATTAAGGGTAACATTTAAGGGTAACATTTGTAACTGAGCGAGTAAAACTCACATCCTGGTCTTCATCACCCCAAACCACCAAACACATGCAGCACACAATCTTTAAAACTTTATTTAAAGAGATTTACTTTTTTTCTACAATATAAATATAATATGTTAATGTACTCGGTAAGATTTGTATAAAACAGGAAGTGTCAGTGGTGAATTGCCCTGTAGTCACATTAACAGGCTGGAGTGAGAAGGAGGACGGGGGAGGGGATGTTTTGACTATTTCTGTTTTTTTACTTACTTGCCTTTAAAATGTAATAAATATTTTTATACTAATGATTGTAAATGTAAAAAAATTATATATACAATAAATGAAAACATCAGAAATACTGAATGTACTGTAAAGAACAATTTATTAAGGAATTACCACAGTGATCTGGAGCTGTTCATGGTGGAGTGTCACAACAACCACTAGAAGGAGCACAGCAGGGGAAGTCATCAAGTAGGACTCATGCTGCAGGTCTACTGGAGATGTTTCCTCTTCATTAAAAGTCTTCTTTTCCTCATAGTGTCAGCCAGTGGCGCATGTTTCAGGAGTTGCACTTTTGGGGTTGGCGCTTCCGAGGTCGCTTCCAGGTCCTACATACGCTTCCAGGTTTGGCACCATCTTGGAATCTGCTCTTCTGGTGAATCTTGGAAAACTGGAATGTTTTTTTTTTTAGAGTGGGGTTTGTATCACCTTCTTTGCTCCTTTTGCCGGTTTCACGCTGGACTGCTCTGGTCAGTAACTGTCACATTGTAAAAAGAAAAAGCCAAGCAGACTCATCTGTCAGACTGTTCTTCCAAAAAAAATGATCAAGACCAGGCATAAACTTAGCTTGACCAAACACTTAACCACTGAATTACTGTGAGCACTGCATCCATATTGTGCTGAGTGTAATATCTGTCCATGTGTGTGTACTCTACTCAGAGTAGATTCTTTTGGGAAGTATCAGTAGTTTTACTTCAGTATGATATTTCCTCACTGTTTCCACCTCAAAAACAGCCACAGGAGCCTGCAGCAGGACACAGTACAAAGATGCATATCATGAATGTGACCAGCAGGTGTCACTATCACACTGCAATTAAAAGCTTTTAATTACTAGTTGCTGCATTTTTTTACTTAAAAAACATTTAAAGGTAAATATTCTGGTTTTATGGCACTATGATACCAGTCACCAGGCATACAGTTAAAAAAAGTAAAGGGGTCTAAAAAACTTTTTTTAATGCACTCTATGCAAAGCTTAGGCTTGTTAAATAAAAAAAAAGTATACATATTTATTTATTATTTTTTTTTTATTATTATTATTTATTTATTTACGTTTACAGATCTGCATATTTAAAATATTCATTTCTTAGCTTAATATTACTGTTTAGTCGTGTATTTAATCACACCAGAATCGGTGATTCACTTGTGCTTTTATTTGGGGATTTATTTAAAGAAAATGGGGGAAAGTGTTTCTTGTGTGCCAGTCATTCCTCTGTGCCCCCAGGAGTTCAGGCACATTGAGCCCTCATTAACTGCCACATGTTGTGTGACATGGATCAGTGATCTCCAGCAAGTGCTTCCCTTGGCTTCTGCCTGGTAATTTAGCAGATAGGGGGCTTGCTACCTCTCAGGAGGCACCAAGAGTGGCCACAGGGCACCACCTAAGCTGCTCTGGGTGTACCAGAGATTAGTTTTAAAAGACTGCTTCTCTTAAGAGTATAGTATCTTAACTACGTAATATCTTTAATATGCAAAATCTTTGATCTGTGTTCGACTTTGTTCTGTGTTGCTGAAGGCAGACCAGATGGTTCTCGTTAAGCCAAGTATGAAAGGCATAGTGTTTAGAGCCATGACTGGGAAAATGAGAATGAAAATGTCGTCCTTAAATCAGTATGAGTCGAAGTATAGAATATGATCCAGGATGCATGTCCAGTTGGGAGACGACCTCTGACCCGTTAATTAGATAATTAAGATGAATGATCTGGGAAAGGGAGCTCCGATACATCTGGGATACATTTAGTCTGGACAAAGACAGACTTTGCTTTGTGTTAAAGCATTATTGCAGAAATGAGGTCATATACATTAAGGGGCGGACCCAGAGATCGGGCAAAAGTATTTAACATGTCTGGAGCAATGAATCGGGAGTCGTCGATGTCGATACGGCGGCCCCAAGCTGATCCAGGAGGCTCGTGAAGATGCTGAATCCCTGTGTTAAATAAAAACTTTATTTACAAAGAAATATCAGTGTCGGCGAGGATTCATTCCAAGAAACAGCTACACTCCATCAAGACAAGAAATATACATCATTTGCTGGCGTCACGAATCCTGGGCGTGTTGTGGCCTTCAGCTTCGCGGTTCTGCTCCATCGTCTGCTCCCGAATCTGTCCGGCCGGCTGAAACGGTGAGCTTTCGCCCCCTGGGGTGGTTCTGTTTTTCTGTGGCTGGGTCGCACCGTATAAAGGGCCTGTGTGTGGGTTTTGTGCATGTGTTGTGGCTGTTTCTGGGAGTTTCTGCGTTCTAAATATTTTTTTTTGCACTGCTGGGCAGCACAAAAGGGGGGATTTGACTGTAATAATGTTTTAAGGAAAATTAAACGTTGAATTACAATAGAAAAGAAGTGAAGTAAAAAGTTAAAGAGATAAAAGGAACAGGAATAAAGAGAGAAGTAAAGAAAATAAGAGTTGAAGCTGAAGAGAAAAAGTATAAAGATGAATGCTTTTGAAGAAATATGGTAAAATAGTTAAAGGAAGAATAAGGTTTAAAGAAAAGGAGCTGCAAGATTTGAATGAAAACCCTCAGGGAGGTGACATTAGGTGGGCCGTAAGACCTGGATATTTACTAAGTGACTTTCAGGTTCAGGTTTCAGGCGCTCAGCTGGGGGAGGGACCCCCTCCTCCCTCTCTCTCTCTCTCTCTCTCTCTCTCTCTCTCTCTCTCTCTCTCTCTCTCTCTCTCTCTGAAAGTTTGTGCGTGTGATTGACTGCAGTATGTGTGGGTATGTGTGTAATATTTATATATGAATAAATACATATAAAGGTTAAGGGCTAATTTTTAGTAATTACAAGGGAAATATTTGTCTTCTATTAAGAATAAAAACAATGAGCCTCATTATTACATAAGAGGACTGAATCTGTTAAAATCTATGAGCTTCCCTTAGGAAGACTTTTTGTTCTGTTAATGACAAAAGAGAAACATAAAAAAAACAATGAGCCTTTTTGGGAAAATATTTTTATGTATGGCCAAATAACCTTATAAACCTCTAAAGAGGACCTAACACACCGAAGTCTAACCACCCTTAATACTGAATGAATAAAGACACCCCACAGTGAGACAAACACTCCCCTGTCCTGAATGAATAATATCATTCCAAAAAAAGGACATATTCAAGTAGAGAAGTTAATGAGGGTGTGTGTATGTGTGCGTGTATGAGCAACTATTATAATAAGTGATTATTGTATATGTATATGTATTGTTTGTGAGTAATACTGATTGATAAAAGAGTTGGGGTGATTATTAAAGTAAAACAAATGGAAGTTCATGCAATATGATGTTTAGAGGTTAAAAGGAGATAGGAAATCTGTAGAGCATAAAACTCTGAATGCTGATGGACGTTGTGTGTGTGAAGTATGAGGTGTTATCTGTAGAGAACTAAATAGATACTAAGGTCCTGTCTGATTTTTTTGTGTGATGTGTGGTATGCGAAAATTGCCAAGTTTTTGTGCAGAGGAAATAAGTAGGTGGGGACTTCCGGATCGGATATCCTCAGATAATGGAAAAGAATTTGTGGATAAAACAGTTAAATTGATCTTACAAAAGATGGGAATTAAACAGCGTCTTGGAGCAGTGTACCACCCACAAAGTCAAGGAATTTGTGAAAGGATGAATGGTGTTATAAAGAATCGCATTGTTAAGATCTGTCAGCACACGGGCTTAAACTGGGTAGCGGCGCTTCCACTGGCACTGATGACGTGTCGCTCAAGCGAGCTGCGTGATTTGCATATGACACCTCATGAGTTGCTAACGGGAAGACGGATGCCGACTCCTTGTTTGCGTACCAGTGGGAAAGGTCCAAGTCTAGCACTTTTGGAAGAGGAAATGCGAACTCATACATGGTCAGCTTACATAAAAGGATATCCGCTTATGTTTTTGACAGGCAGAGGAAAGACGAGGTGCAGCAGAAACTTGATGAGCAAAAGAGTACCACGGTGCAACCTAGAGACGAGGTGTTTGTAAAAGTGTTTAGAAGGAAGTGGTATAACGAGCGTCGGGAAGGACCATTTGAAGTGGTCCGCAGTACTGGAACAGCGGTCCAGGTCAAAGGATCTCCAACGTGGTATCATTTATCACATAGTGTTAAGGCACCGAAAGAGGAGATAACGTGTTCCCAGAGTCAAGATGGTGAGGGTTCAAGAAAGTTGTAAGAAAGTGTGGATGAGCATGCAGCAGGAAAGGAGATGCATGAAAATAACCAGAGTCAAAACCCAGAAGGGGAGATTGTCCATGATATGGATGATGTTAATGATGCTGTGTATGTTTTTGACGATGCCAGAAATGACATTACAGTTAACAGACAGGAAAGAACATTTGGGGACATTGATTTCCAGCCGGTTCCTATCTCAGGTTCCAATCTCACCAGAAGGACTGATGGACACTAAACCATTCTTTGGAGGATCTGCGATGGACAGAAAGGTAACACTTTGAAGTACACCCATAATCTCTTTAGCTGTTTTGAATATTAGAAGTTCTGCTTTAACTTACACAGAACATTCAGAGTTACACTGGTGGAGTTCTGATGTCCAACTTTATTACTGCACATACACTTGTAGTCTCCACTGTCCTCAGAGCTGGTCCTAAAGATGGTGAAGGTCTTTCCTATTCCTAACGATGTAATTTCCTTAAACCAGGTGTAGGTCTCCACAGGTGGGTTTGCATCAATACTGCAGCTCAGATTCAATGCACTGCCTGCCACAATCTTACCAAAGGGACTGATAGACACTGAAACATTCTTTGGAGGACCTGCAATGGACAGGAAGGTAACACTTTGAACCAAATCCGTAATCTTTTTACCTGTTAAATAAATTTGAGTTGTTCTGCTTTAACTTACACAGAACATTCAGAGTTACACTGGTGGAGTTCTGATTTCCAACTTTTTTACTGCACATGCACTTGTAGTCTCCACTGTCTTTAGAACTGATCCTTAAGACGGTGTAGGTCTTTCCTCTGCCTACTGATGTAATTCCCTTAAACCAGGTGTAATCCCATCATATGGAGATAGGGAAAAAGAAAATGGTCTACTGAGGGAACTGAACCAAGTCGAGCTTGGGCATGCTGATCACACCACTCCCAGAATCATGTACCCATAATACCATCAATGTAATTTGTCCTTTTATAGTTCAAAAAAAAGCTCCTACACTTACATCAATTTTAGCTATTGTGCTTTTTGTGCGGTACATGACAGTCTGTGTTTTTCATTTCAATGAATCAGAACTTTTTGGTGTTCCATTAAACAGTCATTTAGTAAGAACATGTTAGAACTCTTCATTCAGCTGCTTTTAAACTGTAAATTATAAATGTAGAGAAAAAGATTTATTTATTTACCTGTAACTCTGAGCGTAACTTCAGGTTTTCCAAGCCATTGGTCTCCTTCTGTTATGATTCTGAAGCAGTACCTGTGTTCATCTGATTTCTTCACATCGCTCAATTTGAGGGAGAACTGATTCTGTGTTTCTGCTAAATATTCCACTCTGCCTGAGTAACCTGGTTCACCACGCAGATCAGTACGTACTTTTTCTGGAACTGGGTTTATTACCCAAAACCTGTTTGTTACTATTAAATGAGTTGGATGTGTGTAAGTGGCCTTCATAACCACTGTAGGTCCTTTTAAAGCACAGATATGTAGTGGGCTGTGTATCACACTCCATTCATTCCCGAGAGCTCCTGAAACATAAAATATGGAAGAGGTGAATATATGCCATTATTGTGAGACCAATAAAAGAGTTACATTTACAGTTTCACTTAACTCTAATGGCTAATGGTTCAGAAGACAGTGACTGTGAGATTTTAATAAAATTTTTCAGACATTTATGACATTTTAATATATATATTTATTTTCTGACTGGATGAATGGTATACAAGGTGGTATCAAAATGTTTCAAGACTAGTTTTGTAACACACTAACAGCACAATGCTGCACACAGTCACAGGGAGCACCAACTTTCATAAGTCGGAGCCATGCAACTGGTGCTATTCTGACCATATGTGTTAAAAGGTCTGAGATTTCATAATGGACAGCAAGTTAGAACAAAAAAGCAAATATGAAATTCTGCGTGAAATAAGCAAATCTGCCACAATAACATTTGACATGATTCGGCAAGTTTACAGCAATGCTGCAACGAGTTGTTTTAGGTGTTTTGAGTGTCTTCAAGAGAGGAAGAAAAGCACTGGAAGACGATAAGAGATCAGGAACACCTTCAATGAGCAAAACCCCTGAAACCATTTAGCAACTTGTGCATGATGATCATTGGAAAACAATCCACATCATTGCTGTCATACAGAACAACCCGGGTGATCCTCACGTGTGATTTGAACATGCCTCATGTTGCTGCTAAGTTCATCCCAAGGCTGCAGACACAGGAGCAGAAAAAACAGACCCTTGAAGTCTGCCATGAACTGTCAGTATGCTGTGGATCACCCGTCCTTCATGTCAAAGATCATTACAGGTAATGAAGCTTGGGTATTCAGGTAGGACCCTGAGACTAAGCAACCGTCTTCACAGTGGAAGAGCCTATCATCTCCACAACCAATAAAACAAGGCAGGCCGCAGCCTAACCAAGTGCATGCTCATCGTCTTTTTTAACATTCGTCAATAGTGAGTTTAACTGCCACGTATTGTAATGTAAAGGAGGACATTCGGCGAAAGCGACTGGTCTTCGGCACGCTAGTCTTAAAATATTTTATACCTTTTTTTTAAATAAAGTCCATGTCCATGTTTTTAATAAAAAATATAGATTTGAATTGGGAACTGTATAAAGTTGCTAAATATATTACTAGTTAATTAATATTTTCTGTCTTTGATGTGTGTAGTGATATCACATCTCCACCTGCTTAAAACTCTGGCCAACTTTTCAGCCTTCCATCCTCACTAAGACAGCGCCATCAGTCAACAAAAACGTAACTTTTTTGAAAACAATCTCCAAAGTGAATGAACTTTAAAATGCGGTTTTCGTTGTTGTAGTGTGGACTCTTTGGAGGCTTTCAAAAATGATTACACATTTATATTCATTGCTGCTGCATTTCAAAGAGCCGGAAAGTAAATAAAACCCAGATGGAAATGATGCAGGTTGAACGCATTTTCAGGTGTTTCAGTGTGGATGAGCAACATTTGGGAAAGTCATCAACTCCAACCCTCAACCCCCTCACACACTTTCACTCTCAGACTAAAACCTGCTAGTGATTGAGTACAAGTGTGTTCAATTAGACATATAGTAGACACAATTAGACACACACACACCTAGGAGCTCAAATCACTTTGCTTGCCCAATATTTCACAATCAACAACCAGCCTCTAGCACCACCAATTCTCAGACCAGAAGTTCTGTAGTGATGATTCTAAATTTAAGAGATTTACCATGAAGGACTATTATACACAATCATGGCTTTACAAAGAGGTAGACTGGACTCATTTTTGAGAGCCTGTTTCCACATACACACAGATATTACATGATAAGCTGTGATTATGCAAAAATGCAACTAACCTATGATGATCACAAATTGTTCTGTATTGTTGAAAGATTTATGATCAAACTCTTGATGTCACCCATATGAGGATGGGTTTCCCTTTGAGTCTGGTTCCTCTCAAGGTTTCTTCCTCATATCATTTAAGGGGGTTTTTCCTTGCCACTGTCGCCACGGCTTGCTCATCAGGGACAAACGCACACCATTCACCTTCACTGTTGTTTTCTGTAAAGCTGCTTTGAGACAATGTCTGATGTGAAAAGCGCTTTACAAATAAACTTGACTTGACTTGACTTGACTTGACCTGAGATCATTACTAGAAAACACCCGCAAAGTGAAGACATCATTCTGAGGGACTTCATTGCTAAAAGATGCATATAAACTTTAAGAAACAGAAAAATATTACAGTAAATAAACATGTTAATTAATAGTGTTTATAGCATAAGTATTCGTTATATTAGTAACCTGACCTCTTAAACCAATTTACTGAGATTTTTATTAATCACAGTATTAAAATATTAATAAAAACAACACAAAAAAAAACCTGTTCATAAACTCTGCAATTAAATGTACTCAAGAGAAGGAAAAACACTTGTCATACACTTATCACCACTATGTCTGAATTTCCATTAATAAAACATATCAAAGGATTCATGTGTAATATATTTATTACATAAATATTACAAATGTCTACAAATATAATATATGTATATAAATATAGATACATAAATATCTAATAATTAAAAAATATTTTTTTGTCTGAGTTTCAAAGACAAAAACAGCAAAGCCATGAACACAATTAGATTGCTATGCTGAACTGTTCCTCATAAACAGTGAAAGAAAAGAAAATATAGTTTTGTACTTGATAGTTGTTTTTAAAGCAAGAATCTGAAAGAGTTCTGAGGTCATCTGAAACGCTGTAGGCTGGTCCACCCCACTTACCTTTGTCAGGTTCTATTACCTCAACATCAGAGCCCTCTGGCTCCTCTGTCCTGCGTTCTGGTTGTGCACAGACACACTAGGCAGGGACTGGTCAGTAAGGCGTGATTGGACACTTAATTCCAAAGCGTTGTGACGCAGCTCGAGGTACCGAAGAGGAACGTCTCTAGGTTACGTATATAACGTCTTTAGGTTACGTATGTAACCCTAGTTCCCTAAGGGAACGAGACGCTGTGTCAACAGTCCATACTCCCTGCATCCCTGTGGCGCTTATCTTCTCTTTTTTTAGAAGCTAACGTTGCTCCATTGCTCACGCATTTTGTAGCTTCCTGGTTCGCGACGTCGCCCGCCGAAGAAATCACGACTTCCTGTTGGTCAGATTTCACACGTGATTCAGAGCGGCTGTAGATTAGTCCTTGTCAGCTCTAGCAGAAAGGCTTCTGTGGCTCATCCTGTAAGAGGAGATTCCCGACAGGGACAGGTCTTTCCTTCTGAATGCCCCGGTGGCTCCTCCTGACCTGTTCAGGCAACGCTGTAAGTAAGGGTGGTCCCTGACAGGTTCAGGAGACCACGACGGCGTTTCAGTGGCACTTCGCCCCCGCTCTCATAGGGCTGTTAATCCGTTGCAGCCCCAGCCCTGCACAACCAGGCATTGCGAAGTCCAGAAACAGAACTCTGCCACCCGGACCCCACCGGGAGGACCCAAAGGCCCCAGGTGGCGCTCCAGGCCCAAATCGAAGGAGTCGGCCAACTTAAGGGTGGTCCTCTCCCCGAACAAACAGGTGGTGGTAAAGTGGCCCTGACAATCAGAGCACCCTACATCGAAGAGGGCGGTCTACACCTTACAGCCCAGAGGGGTAGGTTCCCTGATCGGATGCCTTGGCACAGGAGGCCAGGCTGTTAGCCCTACCAAAGGCTTTGGGGCACAGCCTCCTTCCAGCAGGTGGTTTGAAGAGCTGCCAGACGTATCTCGGTGGGTCCTGCGTACGATAGAGAAGGTCTAATCGATTCGATTCAGGTCCTCACCTTCCCGGTTCAACGAATTGAGGCCCACCCTGGTGGAAACCAAGCAGGCTCTGGTCCTGAAGCAAGAAGTATGCACCCTCCTGAGGAAAGGGGCCATCGAATTGGTTCCTCCCTCAGTCAGAGTGTCAGGATAATATGTCCAGTACATCATTGTTCCGAAGAAAGACGACGGATTGGGGCCAATCCTAGATGTACATTCCTTGAACCGATAACCCATGAGGCTCAGGTTCAGGATGCTTTCTCTATTTCCTCATAGCCATCCTTCCTGCTCACAGGAGGTTTCTGAGGTTTGCTTCCAGGGGCGCAGCTTACCAATCTCGGGCCTCCCCTTCGGCCTAACACTCTCAACCCGCACCCACAAAGTGCATGAATGCAGCGCTAGCCCCGCTACGGCTTCAGGGCATCCGCATTCTGAACTATATAGATGACTGGTTGATATTAGCGCGATCAGAGCTCCAGGCGGTCTGACATCGACATGTCATTCTTGGGCGTAGTGTGGAGCTTGACCGTGTTGCGGGCACGATTGTCTCCCACCTGGATCACAGCCATTCTCACAGTAGTCGAGAGAGTAAGAGAAGGCCAATCACTCACTGTAAAGCAGTTCCAGAGGCTGCTAAGTCTCATGGCGGAAGCGTCCAACATGATTCCACTTGCCCTCCTCCATATGAGACCCCTCCAGTGGTGGCTCAGAGACTAAGGGTTCTCCTGAGGGGGCAGCCCACTCCGTACTATCAAGGTCTTGAGGCGGGCTCTTCGAACCTTAGATATATGGAGAGAACATACGTTCATGTCTCAAGGCCCCATCTTGGGAGTGCCTTGTCATCGCGTAACGCTAAGAACAAACGCATCCATCGCGGGGTGGGGAGCGGTCATGAGTGGCCGGTCCGCCCAAGGTTGGTGAACCAAGCTACATTGGTCATGGCACATAAACTGCCTGGAGATGATGGCTGTGCTTATAGCGAAGCAGATCCTCTTATGGTCCCAGGGTAAACTCCTCTCACATAACTTGCAAAGAGTTTGAAGTTATCATCATCTACAGTGCATAATATCATCCAAAGATTCAGAGAATCTGAAACAATCTCTGTGCATAAGGGTCAAGACCGGAAAACCAGACTGGATGCCCATGATCTTCGGGCCTTTAGACGGCACTGCATCACATACAGGAATGCTAATGTAATAGAAATCACAACATGGGCTCAGGAATACTTCCAGAAAACATTGTTGGTGAACACAATCCACCATGCCATTCGCCCAGCTAAATGTAAAAAAAGAAGCCATATCTAAATATTAACCAGAAGGGTAGGCATTTTCACTTGGCCAAGTCTCATTTAAAATGGACTGTGGCAAAGTGGAAAACTGTTCTGTGGTCAGATGAATCAAAATTTTTAGTTCTTTTTGGAAAATTGGGACGCCATGTCATCCGGACTAATTAGGAGAAGGACAACCCAAGTTGTTATCAGCGCTCAGTTCAGAAGCCTGCATCTCTGATGGTATGGGGTTGCATGAGTGCGTGTGGCATGGGCAGCTTACACATCTGGAAAGGCATCATCAATAATGAAAGGTATATCCAAGTTCTAGAACAACATATGCTCCCATCCAGATGTCGTCTCTTTCAGGGAAGACCTTGCATTTTCCAACAGACCAATGCCAGACCACATACTGCATCAATTGCAACATCATGGCTGCGTAGAATAAGGATCCGGGTACCAAAATGGCTAGCCTGCAGTCCAGATCTTTCACCCATAGAAAACATTTGTGCATCATAAAGAGGAAGATGGGACAAACAAGACCTAAGACAGTTGAGCAGCTAGAAGAGTGTATTAGAAAAGAATTGGACAACATTCTTATTCCTAAACTTGAGCAACTTGTCTCCTCAGTCCCCAGATGTGTGCAGACTGTTATAAAAATAAGAGGGGATGCCACACACTGGTAAACATGGCCTTGTCCCAACTTTTTTGAGATGTAATTTACATTACTACCACCCTTGCAGCTAAACGTAAATCTCCACAAATATTTATAAGTACACTCCAAATTCTAGTGGAACATCTTCCCAAAAGAGTGGTGAGAATTATAACAGCAAATTGGGTCTAAATGTAAAATGCGATTCCCAAAAAGCAGATATCATACTTTTGACAATATGTCTGCAAACTTTGGCAATATAGTATAACTATTAGTCTAATAAGTAAAATTAGTAACAAATATCATAATCCTTGTCATCTGTGTGTTATTAAGGCCAGTTTACACACTCACACCCAAACACAAAAAGTGTGAACTTTAATGTGACAGAGCTGCAGCTGCGACTTCAGGATGGCTTTTTTAGCCATTTGAAAGTCAATTCTCAAATCTCTAACTCAACATGTACCTCAGTCATTCATACACATACTGTTAATAAACAGTTATGAGATATTCAAACACTAAAATTAGAATTGCTAGATAAACAATTGGCAACCTCAGTTTTAATTTAAAAAACATCAACATTATAATATAATAGATTTAATATTCCATATTAATATAGGGCATGTGTGGAAAGTCACATGCTTCTGGGCCACGGTTATTTATAAACATGGCCACAGAAGACACCCGACACTCTGCTAAAACAAAGAAATGAAAATTGTAAGTGAACTGCAAGTCAGATTGTATTTTATATATATATATATACTGGAAATGTAAAGATTTAATATTCTTGAAATCACAGATTTGGAACGACCAACTTGTCTTGCTATGGCTGATAGGGTCATCCCTTTGGCCTTCATCTGGACATCCTGCTGCCGGAGGCTTTCAGTCACTTTAGAACGGCCCACTATTTTGCAGAGTCAGTGAAACTGGAAGTTAGGCTGCCAGTTAAATAGGGGTTGATCCTCATCTGTGTTGTGTCAGAGGTGGGTTCAAGAATTAGCTTTAAATCATAATGCTTGTCATCTGTATCTTATTACAGTCACTTTACATAAGTTTGTCTCTTTGTGCAAACACACAAATTGTGTGAACTTGAATTTGAGAAAGTTGAAGCCACTCAGAGTTCAGGGTGGGCTTGTTTATCAGTTTTAAAGTGAATCCTCCATGGTCTTACTCAAAAAGTACCTCAGTCCTCCATACAGATAATGTTGATAAATAAATATGAGTCTATGCAAAGACTTAAACTTGAATTGCTTAAGAAGAACAATTGGCAACATTATTTTAAAGAAGTCAACATGCCATAAATTCACATTAGGTTAATTAACACCCCCACTTAAAATATATTGATGTAGGGCATGTGTGGGAAGTCACATGCTTCTGGGCCATGGCTATTTTTAAACATGGCCACAGCAGACACTCGTACTCTGCAAAGACAAAGAAATGAAGGTTTAATGTTGCAAAAAGTTTGTTTTACTGCATGTCAGATTCACACTGATGAATATTTCTGATTTTGAAAATACGTTTCTGTGCAAGCATTAACAAAAAATACTTCGATAATGTTAGATTTTTATCATGCTCAAACGAAACTTCATTCTTGGAGAGGTTTTCCATACGACCTTAGATGCCCGTAGTGCCTTTCTGATATCAGGGAAGAATCACACAGCACACAGCAAATGTTCTTCTTCGGTTTATTGCAGGCAGCAGACACGTGTATTTATACACACATTGGAAAGAAAGCTGACCTAAAGTTGTTTCCTGTTTAGACAAGAGGGTATACTAGCCGGAGATGTGTGACCCAGATAAAGACTCCCTGTATACCTTACATACTAACATCATAAATATCCTATAGACACTGAACAGACAAAGGAATGTGTGCGAAGCAGTGTGAGAACCGTTTTAACACTTACAGATAATACATCAAATTTTTGTCAAATGCACACCATCCACTCAGATTCCAAAGCTTAGAAGCCTATTATAGGAGATTTAGGATGTGTATAGTGGTGAATATAGGAGGTTTAATTGCTCTGCAGCGATGTAACCCAATGCACATCAATGTAAATGAATGAACATCGTGTTTCCTGTTACTGGTCTTTACATGAAGCAATTTTAATATGTACCACTACGATAGAAGAAACGCCTACTAGTTCCTGCTACATCAACCTTGAGAAGTGATTGATTACTTGCTGCTTAATATTTGACATTTCTTACAATTTCTTGTTTTTCTTTTTCTGAACTGAGTTGTTTATGACAAATTGTCTAATTTAACAGAATTAGCAAATAAATTGTGTTTGTATATTGTACATAGGTAAGAAGGTACTGTAAGAAAATATTCAATATACACTCATTAAACTCGATCCACATTTTCCCAAAAGAAGTAGAGTTGCAGGGTAGATTTTCAAGCAACAACGTATGGTTTTTGGATATATTTAATAATCTCTTAATAATCAACTGTCAGTAGAGGTCTGCATATGTTTTATTAAAGTATAATATAATATAATATTAAAGCCCTGAATCCAGCATTTAATCTGAACTGACCATGACCTGACTAATACAGAAAAAAATGTTAAGATACCTGTAGATCCAAATTAAAATGTATTTCTCACAAAAAAAACAACCTTTTGCAATAAACTGCATTTCAAGATTACATGCAACACATAGTGAACAAGATGCACCCTCACAAACAAAAGCAGACAGATGGTAAAAAAAAGTTTTTTACTGTGAGTGTGTAGAACACAGAAAGAACAGATAACTCCAGATACTGGTGATGTATATTTCTAATCCTGTTCGTGATGCCAGGAAATGATGTATCCTGTTCGTGACGCTAGGAAATGATGTATATTTCTTGTCTTGATGGAGTGTAGATGTTGCTTGGAATGAATCTTCACAGACACTGTTATTTCTTTGTAAATAAAGTTTATTCAACACAGAAATTCAGCATCTTCACGAGCCTCCTGGATCAGCTCGGAGCCGCCGTATGGACGAATCGACGACTCCCGCTCCATGGCTACACACACGTTTAATAGTTTGCCCGTTCTCTGGGTCCGCCTCTTAATGTATAACAGATGTATATGAGCCTATTTCGCAATAATGTTTAACATAAAGCGAAGCCTGTCTTTGTCCAGACTAAATGTATCTCAGATGTACCAGAGCTCACTTTCCCAGACCATTCATCTTAACATCTAGTGAACTGGTCAGAGGTCGTCTCCCAAGAGGACATGCATCCTGGATCATATTCTATACTTCGGCTCATACTGATTTAAGGACGACAGCCCGTCTCATTTTCCCAGTCATGGCTCTTAAGATAAACACTATGGGCCTTTCATACATTTGGCTTAAATATTATATTTTAGTATATTTTGTTTTTATGTTTTATATATATATATATATATATATAATATCGGGGTTGAATTTTACTTGATTTATTCATTCATATGTTTATTTCAAAAACTAAGTTCCTGATGGACTGATTGCATCGAGTAGCTTTTTTGCTGACGTTCCACAGCTTTAAATGTAACTGTAAATGGCTGAATACATTTTATATGCTCTTTTAAAAAAAATAAATGTTGTTAAAGAGAAGTACACAGTTGGGGATTTGCTGTTATAGGAAAATGAATCATCTTTAAGCAGCTTACAGTAACTCTGATTCATCTGTACTGTACAATACTGTATACATTCACATCAACAATTTCTTGTACCGACTTCTTTACCTGGTTTATACTTTGGTCTACTGTTGATCCAGTTTTTGTTTTTTTTCTGTTAAAAGACAATTTTAATAACAAAAATCAGCATTGAATACAATATATTTAATGCATTAAAATATTCTCAGTCAAAACTAAACTGTTATAATCTTGTGCATTTAAAAACAGTAGTGTTTACCAGTAAATTATTCACACACACACACACACACACACACACACACACACACACACACACACACACACACACACACACACACACCACACACACACAAGTTTTACAAAAATAAAAAAAGGCTTGACTTACATTTTAAACAAGATGATGACACCAAAGAGGCAAACACACACAACCACCACAAGACCTGCATACACAGCTACATTCATTCCATTTAGAGCCTCTGTATAGAAAGATGACGAAACAGTGTTTTTAAATAAATAAATACATTTAAACAGTGTGTTTCTGGTGAATACATTTATATCATCTCTCTTACTGGTTATAGTGATGGACACTGCAGCTGATCTCTCAGAGCCGAGTTTATTCTGAACCTCACAGTAGTACAGTCCACTCTGTAGAGCTCTGTAACTCTGTCCTGTTCCTACAGGTGATGCTTCTTCCTCCTTAAACCAGGTGTAGTTCTCCACAGGTGGGTTACTGTCACTGCTGCAGGTCAGAGTCAAGGAACTTCCCTCCACTTTCTCACCAGAGGAACTGATAGACACGTTCTTTGGAGGATCTAAAATGGGTTGGTAAATGAGAAAATAAATCTATAATTTTATCTTCTATTGGCTGTAAAAAGATCTTCAGCTTTAACTTACGCAGAACATTCAGAGTTACACTGGTGGAGTTCTGATGCCCGACTTCATTACTGCACATGCACTTGTAGTCTCCACTGTGCTTAGAACTGATCTTAGAGATGCTGTAGGTCTTTTCTTGTCCTACTGATGTAATTCCCTTAAACCAGGTGTAGTTCTTCACAGGTGGGTTTGCATCACTGCTGCAGTTTAGCATCACTGAACTGTTCTCCACAATCTCACCAGAGGCACTGATGGACACTAAGACTTTCTTTGGAGGATCTAAAATGGACAGAAAGGTATCACATAAAAGGAAATCTATGTTAATTTTATGTTCAATTAGCTATAAGAAGATCTTCAGCTTTAACTTACACAGAACATTCAGAGTTACACTGGTGGAGTTCTGATGCCCGAGTTTATTACTGCACATGCACTTGTACTCTCCACTGTCTTCAGAACTGATATTAGAGATGTTGTAGGTCTTTACTTTTCCCACTGATATAATTCCCTTAAACCAGGTGTAGGTCTCCACAGGTGGGTTTGCATCACTGCTGCAGGTCAGAGTTACTGAACTGCCCTCCACAGTCTCACCAGAGGAACCGATGGACACAGAGACATTTTTTGGAGGATCTAAAATGGACAGGAAGGTAATTCTTTAAAGAAAATCTAAGAGAGTTTTATTTGGTTATGAGGAGATCTTCAGCTTTAACTTACACAGAACATTCAGAGTTACACTGGTGGAGTTCTGATGTCCGACTTTATTACTGCACATGCACTTGTACTCTCCACTGTCCTCAGAGCTGATCTTAGAGATGGTGAAGTTCTTTCCTTTTCTCACTGATGTTGTTCTTTTAAACCAGGTGTAGGTCTCCACAGGTGGGTTTGCATCACTGCTGCAGCTCAGAGTCACTGAACTTCCCTCCACAGTCTCATCAGAGGGACTGATAGACACTGAGACATTCTTTGGGGGATCTGGACAATGTCATGTTAAGAAATTAGAAAGTTCATGGCCTTAAAATTCTTTCTTTATTTTTTTATTTTTTTTTTTATTTTGAGATTTTCTTATCAAAACCTGAATCCATTTGTTTAACCAGTATTTTTAGCAACTGTTAGAATCAATAATCTTCATCTTCTTCTTCTTCTTCTTCTTCTTCTTTCGGCTGCTCCCATTAGGGGTCTCCACAGCGGATCATCCGTCTCCATACCCCCCTGTCCTCTACATCTGCCTCTTTCACACCAACTTCCTGCATGTCTTTCTTTACCACATCCATAAACCTCCTCCTTGGTTTTCCTCTTTTCCTCCTTCCTGGTGTCTCCATCCTCAGCATTCTCCTACTGATATACCCCATGTCCCTCCTCTGCACATGTCCAAACCATCTCAATCACACCTTCCTCACCTTGTCTCCAAAACGTCCTACATGCGCCGTCCCTCTAATAAACTCATTTCTAATCCTGTCCATCGTCGTCACTCCTAATAAACATCTCACATTTTTTAATCATTATTATATTAAAGCAATTCATACAGATTTAAGTTTTACTAGTTCCATTGTGGGCAAACACTACCATATGTTTATTTTTTTTTTTCTGAGACATGGAAAGACAGCTGACTGCAGCTTTTTAAACTGTTGCTGTAGATTCAGGCGGCTTACAGACAAGCATGAGTGGCTCATGTCATTGTAACTGATATGTGAGACAGAGAATATCTGAGAATGCCTCCATTCCTGAGAGCACTCTTTAACAAATCTGCATCATAAAGTGGATTGGCACTTTACCTTCTTGTGAACTTGTGAAATAAACATGATCATTTTTCCAAGATTACAATAAGTATCCAATCAAACCGACATCAATATAAATCTACATGTAGAACACAGTGTGTTGACAGGAAGAAAATGTGTGGAGGGTGGAGTTTGAATGGAGGGCGGAGCCAGGAGATGTAAGTGGTAATTGTGTAATCAGCCCTTGCACATCACATGCTTGTCACACGTCACTAATTATACACACCTGTTTCTCTTTGCCAGATTTAACAGGAAAATAAACCAGGATAAACATTTCAGGATTTATTGATCAACTGTACCCATTACATTTTGAAGGCAACAGCATTTCAACTGTTCCTTAATTGTACTTTAGGATTAGGAGCCATAGGTGAAAGTCCAGCATAATTCTCAATCTATCATCTTGGACCTCAGGCTACTGTGCCCCAACCCAATACACCCATACCCTCAGGAGGGTTACACTTAGTATCCACTGTGGTTGCTTATGCTGTTGGTTTTCATAGTTTTGGGTTTTAATTTGCACTTAATAAAATAATCTGAACTTTCAGACACTTTCCCAGTGTGCAGTTTGTCACTGAATTACAGCAGTACCTCCATTCCTTCTTCTATGCTTCATTTTTTTTTTACACTATTGCTTTATATAGTTTTTTATATTACGTTATACAATAGACTGCATAAGAAAAAAAAAAAAAAACCTCACATCTGACACTGAGGTTATGAGCAGGAGATGGGAGATGTTCAGATCCTCTTACAGCACAGTTATAACTGCCTGCATCCTCACTGCTGACCCTCTGCAGGTGGAGTTCGTTGCTCTTGAAGGTGTTTGTGGTTAAATCTTGCCCGTTTTTGGACCAGATGAATGTTGGATCAGTCAGACTGAAGGAGGTTTTGCAGGTCAGAGTGATTGATTCTCCCTCTGTCACTTCTGCAGGAGCGATCACCCGGAGATCTAAGACAATTAGAGAAGGATTACAATTTTAAAGTTGTAATGAATCCAATAAAGCATTTACTTTAAAACTGTAATCCTTCAATTTTTTTCTAGCTAATAATTTTTTTTTATTAATTTTAATATAGTTTTACAACTCTGGAAGTTATTATTATTATTATTATTATTATTATTATTATTATTATTATTATTATTATTATTATTATTATTATTTATTTATTTTTTTTACCAAACTTTGACTGATCGTATTCATCAGAGAAAACACTTTGTTCTTTATTTTATTTTCTAGACAATGGTTAATCAAGTACATGTTTGAGATTTGTATTATCTTCTGCTGCTTGTGTAACCTCAGGCAGCGTAACACAATCAGAAGAAAGCACTATTTTCCCACTTCTGCACACATGAGCTCACAGACACTGATGATTGTTTAGTATTTTTGTAATAGATATGGAAAACAGTGTGTGCCCACTTTCTAGTTTTGCGTTATACATAGAGTTATTAGCTGCTGCTCTACAGTAAAACAACAGTAAAATCAATGTGTGTAAGCAGTGTGTGAACTGTAGACAGAAACTGTACAGGAACCAGTCTCAGATATCTAAACCCCAAGCTCTAATTCAGGCAGACCACCACCTTCTGCCCCCAACTCCTCATCCACTACAGGATATTTGGAATTAGGAATATATGAGGAATGCTAAAAAAAAATGTGGGTCTAATGAAAGGTCTGGTACATCAAATAATCAAAAACAATAACAATAGTGGGCTTAGAGGCAAATACATGAAACCCTCATCATGTCATCTGGTTTTCTCTGTGTTTTTATTACCCAATCAAACGTAATAATTTGTTCTGTCATTTAAATCCATCACCTTCTCCCAAATGTTCCTTTTTTCTACTCAATTTGTTATTAAACTAATATTTTTTTCTTCATTAAATGTTGTTATACAATAAACCTAAAAGAATAAATGAATAAAACTCACATCTGACACTGAGGTATTGAGCAGGAGATGGGAGATGTTCAGATCCTCTTACAGCACAGTTATAACTGCCTGCATCCTCACTGCTGACCCTCTGCAGGTGGAGTTCGTTGCTCTTGAAGGTGTTTGTGGTTAAATCTTGCCCGTTTTTGGACCAGATGAATGTTTGATCAGTCAGACTGAAGGAGGTTTTGCAGGTCAGAGTGACTGGTTCTCCCTCTGTCACTTCTGCAGGAGCGATCACCCGGAGATCTAAGACAATTAGAGAAGGATTACAATTTTAAAGTTGTAATGAATCCAATAAAGCATTTACTTTTAAAACTCTAATCCTTCAAATGTTTTTTTTTTTTTTTTTTTTTTAGCTAATAATTTTCTTTTTAATTTTAATATACTTTTACAACTCTGGAGTGTTTTTATTTTTTTTTTACCAACCCCTAACTGATCGTATCCATCAGAGAAAACACTTTGTTCTTTATTTTATTTTCTGGACAATGGTTAATCAAGTACATGTTTGAGATTTGTATTAACCTAGTACAATTCCTTTAACAATAAAAAAAATGCCAACCAATGACATTTCCAGAAAACGAATAAAAACACAATACTAATGTAATGTCCATGAATTATAGTTCCTGTAAGAGGAGCTTTCCATCAGGATTCATTGCAGATCCTGTAATAAATGATTCATCATCACTGCTGCAGGTCAGAGTCACTGAACTGCCCTCCACAATCTCTGCAGAGGGACTGGCAGACACCGAGACCTTCTTTATAGGAGCTAAAGAGAAGACAAATGTATTTATTTGTCACATTTATATTACAACATAGTAAAATTGTTTCTTCACCCAGGGGGTTAAGGGTCTTGCTCATACAGGGGCTTGAGCCCTCAACCTTCTGATCAGTAACCCCGAGCCTTAACTGTTCAACTACCACTTCCCCATTATTATTATTATTATTATTATTATTATTATTATTATTATTATTATTATTATTATTATTTTGTTGTTGTTGTTGTTTGTGACATCATGCAAGCTACAACAAACTGCATGTATATATTTATGTTTTGTTCTTCAATTTGCTTTTATTTTTCCGAGCAAATCTCCCAGATCAGATAAATATTATTATAAACTACACATCTCAACTTCTACATCAACAAAGTAGAAGCAAAATCATTTCCTGTTCATAAATATTTTGGGACAACAATTGATTAGAATTAAGAAAAAAATAATTATTCAAAAAACAACAATGTTACCAGTGAATACGACTTTCATCAGAACAGATATTAAATTCAGAAGCAATTATATTAGTTTCCTAAATTTGATCTATTCCCACTTCAACTCATTCCAATTCCGAAGGTTTCATTGAAGAAACAAGTCGCACAAAGAACCTGTTTCATCTCTCAACAACAAAATTCACACACAGCCATTCTGATATTCATGTACATTTTGTGGACACTAACATGTTCATTTCTGAGGCATGGGGAGACTGACTGCCTTTTTTCCAAACTTCTGCTGCTTGTGTAACCTCAGGCAGCGTAACACAATCAGAAGAAAGCACTATTTTCCCACTTCTGCACACATGAGCTCACAGACACTGATGATTGTTTAGTATTTTTGTAATAGATATGGAAAACAGTGTGTGCCCACTTTCTAGTTTTGCGTTATACATGGAGTTATTAGCTGCTGCTCTACAGTAAAACAACAGTAAAATCAATGTGTGTAAGCAGTGTGTGAACTGTAGACAGAAACTGTACAGGAACCAGTCTCAGATATCTAAACCCCAAGCTCTAATTCAGGCAGACCACCACCTTCTGCCCCCAACTCCTCATCCACTACAGGATATTTGGAATTAGGAATATATGAGGAATGCTAAAAAAAAATGTGTGTCTAATGAAAGGTCTGGTACATCAAATAATCAAAAACAATAACAATAGTGGGCTTAGAGGCAAATACATGAAACCCTCATCATGTCATCTGGTTTTCTCTGTGTTTTTATTACCCAATCAAACGTAATAATTTGTTCTGTCATTTAAATCCATCACCTTCTCCCAAATGTTCCTTTTTTCTACTTACTTTTTTACTCACATGACTTTTCAATAGTTTTTCCTTCATTAAATGTTAAGTTCTGAATAGACCTAAAAGAAGAAGGTAAATAAAACTCACATCTGACACTGAGGTATTGAGCAGGAGATGGGAGATGTTCAGATCCTCTTACAGCACAGTTATAACTGCCTGTATCCTCACTGCTGACCCTCTGCAGGTGGAGTTCGTTGCTCTTGAAGGTGTTTGTGGTTAAATCATGTGTGTTTTTGTACCAGATGAATGTTGGATCAGTCAGACTGCAGGTGGTTTTACAGGTCAGAATGACTGATTCTCCCTCTGTCACTTCTGCAGGAGCGATCAGCTGAAGATCTTATACAATGAGAGAAACATTACATTTGAAAAGTTCTTCTGAACACAGTAAAGCATCTTCTTTTATAACTCTGCTCTCTCAAAGTGTTTTAGTATCCAATGAAGTTATTATCAGTTTTAAAAACTTTATATCATTAAGCAGTGAATGTTTCAGAAACACTTATTAATCAGGTACAAACCTCTGAAACCTCTTTCAGAAAAAAATGATTCATTTCAACATTTCAAACCAAACGCTATTTACTGTCATTTAGGAAATGATACCACAAACATCCTCTATAAATGAGACTGTTAAACGTGTAAGATTTAAAGGTGAAGGACGACATGCAGACACACCTAGAAATACCACCAGCCTTGATTTGCGTAAAAAAAACAACAACAAGAAAAACAGATGAGAATCAGCAGCAAGGATTTCTTCAGACTATGGGCACAAACGATTAACTCCAGGAGCATAGACACACAGGGAGGAGCCATTAACCAAGGAACAATTTATTAAGAAACTATAAGGCATGCATGAAATTTACAGAAGAACATGCACTGAAATGCAGCAGCAACTAAGAACCATCTTATTTACATATTTTCACTGATTGCATCAGAAACTCAAAGTTATGCGAAGACCTTCTGGATGAAACCCATTAGTCAAAATATTATTCATAATATATACAAGAATATTTATTAGATAAAGATAATGATTTCAATTTCCTACAGTCTTTTGAAAGAGATCTTTCCGGAATTCAGATATAAACTCAGCTGATTGTCCTATTTTGCTAAACGAAACGTTTTGTTGATTGAATCTAGAACTAAAATAGAAACTGTCTGATATGAAGCGCAAACACTGTTAACAAATAACACTGTAACTGTGCTTTTAAATGAAGCCACACTCAATCAGTTTCTGTAAAGATGCTCTGCAAAGGTCTTCATCCTTAAAAGCTTTTTGCACATTTTTTACATTCCAATCTTAGAAAGTTTGTGGAATTTTTGGTTTGACATGTTTTCTAAATGCAGTGAAAATTATTATTTATATGCACACAATTTATATACAACTGAGAGAGTGACCCAGATATTTTGAAGCCACTGTATATAGAAACTAAGATGATTTTATTTACCTGTAACTCTGAGTGTAATTTCAGGATGACCCATGTATCCTCCTCCAGATGTTATGAATCTGAAGGTGAACATGTGTTCATCTGATTTCTTCACATCACTCAGTCTGAGGGAGAAGTGATTCTGTTTATCTCCTAAATACTCCACTCTGTCTGAGTAACCTGATTCATTACGCAGATCAGTCGCTTCTACACCCGGAGCTGGGTTTATTACCCAAAACCTGTTTATCACTGTAACATCTGTTGGATGTGTGTAAGTGGCCTCCATAACCACTGTAGATCCTTTTACAGCACAGAGATGATATTTGCTGTATTCCACACTCCATTCAGGCTCAAGAGCTCCTGAAACATGACACATGAAAGAGGTGATTAGAGATCATTATCCTGAGCCCCATAAAACACTGAGTTATTTTACAGCTTCTCTTCTCTCCTCTGGAACTCCGGGGCAGAAAAATACAAACTATTCTTTACTACTGGAAGGAAACTGTGCAGGATTAAGACACAGGGGTGTGTTCTGGATTCAGAGCTTTTTTTGTTATTATTTACATTATCATCCGTTATTCCCGTGTCACTGACAGACCACAGTATTATATCCTGGTGTTCAGGTTTTGGTAAACATATAAAATATTTCTGCAGTTATTTCATTAACTGAGATTATTTATAAAAAAGTTTATAACTATTTACTTACTCATGATTGTGTCTTATGCACATTTATCTTGTGGAATTCTGACTCAGAGAGGATCAGTGTTAAATCCATGGAATGCCATTTAGGACCAATATGAAGTACAAAAATGATGATACAGTAATTAGATATGAATATTATCCCGTTTTAAATGCATGTTGTTGTTTTTATTCTTCTCAGATCACTGATGGACACATACTTTACCCAAGTCCTATTTTATCTTCTGCCTAATAACGAGTGTGCAATATAAAAAATGTTGCAGTAAGAAATATCATAATTACATCTAAGAGCCTTTTTGCAGGAAAATTAGTGATACTGAAGACTATTATTAGATTTACTTTGATCTTTATTCATTTCTCATTATTATACCACCATGTAAAAGTGGGGACATGGTCGAGTGCTGGTTTTGGATTGGGGGATGGAGACGGAGGAATTAAGTGCTCAGGATCGCACACCTACACTATATTGCCAAAAGTATTGGGACACCTGATCTTTCCTGCTATATGTGGTTCTTTTCCAAACTGTTACCACAAATCTGGAGGCACTTAATAGTACAGGGTGATTTAACTTGGAAACCCAAAACTGTTCCAGCATGGCGATGCCCCTGTGCACAAAGTGAGCTCCTTCAAGATCTGGATTTCATGCTTTGGAGAGGAAGATCTTGTTGCTATAAAGCTCTGATCTCAGTTCTACTGAACACCTTTGGGATGAATGTGAACGCTGACTGCACCCCAGGTCTCCTCACCTACATCACTACCTGCCTTTCATAACACACTTGTGGCTGATGAACACAAATGTCCATAACCACACTCCAAAATCTAGTGGAACATCTTCCCAGAAGAGTGAAGGGAATTAGAAGAGGTGAATTGGGATTAATGTGGAATGCGATGCTCAAAAATCACATACCGCACTTATGAGCAGGTGACCCAATACTTCTTGAAATATAGTGTATAGAAAAAGAGATTCAAGAGCCTTGAGAGAGAAAGAGAAATAAAGAGAGAAGAAAACACAGACGTCTATGTGTGCATTTGCAAGCGTTCCGTAATATAAAGGTTATTTCATAGACTATAGATATTTTGGTTACGTGAACCATTTTCCCATTTTCGCTTCCCACTAACTCTCTGCTCGTTATTAAGATTTTTTTATTCGAAAGTTTTTCTGGCTTTAATGTTATATCCTGTTATATTTGAAAAGTTGATATAATTGAAATCCCTGATTATTGTAAGGTATAAAAGGGAGCAGGTGAAGAAAAAGCCCAGAAAATCCATGTAAATCAACAGTCTAAACAAAATGTGAGAAATTTATTAAAAATAATGACATAACATTTTATTTTAAGTCTCCAAATCTGAAAACAGCAGTGTGAGAATTTCCCCTAAAATGTTTAAAATCGATATAATTGGCATTTTTTCTTAACTTCTTCTTCTTTCGGCTTCTCCCATTAGGGGTCGCCACAGCGGATCATCTAAACATCAAGTCTAAACAGTAATTAATTAATTTATTTATTTACTGTACCCAGTGTGGGGTATAATGAGTGTGATAATGTGAACGTGTGACTCACCGGTAATCACAAGAAGAAAGATCAGACAAAGTAGAGAAGCCATTTTAAAGGACATCATTCTTCTATAAGGAATCTATAGGTAACTAAAAACAAATAAATAAATTAATAAAATTACACCAAGAACAAAACCCTTATACGAGCAACTGCAGGTGAACTGACATTCCTTTAAACAAAACTTCTTTGTGGTTTATATTTTTTGTTATTTTGTGTTTGATTAACTTTGATTAACAATTACAACATAAATTGTAACTGTACACACAAATGTTGGCAAATTGCTATAAGAAATAAAAACACAGAGATATGTGAATATATTAATTACAGAAATCAATAAAAATAATCAAATTTAACGAATCTGAGAGGCAAAAAGCATCTGCTTAGCTATCATATAGTAATAAGCATATGGATAGAATTATTTTGAAAAATTACATATCAAGATACAAGCAATGGGTCTAACATTGGTTGAAACCATGCAGAAGTATATTTCTATGTACATATAGTATAAAGGGGTATAAATGTAGGAACACAAAAGCCATCACAATCATTAAGAAGTTCCAGTCAACTGTAAATGTTTGTTATGAATCAGCCTGGAAGAGGCTTCCTCTTTGGTGGCTTTTGACCCATTACAGGCAATTCAAAACTCAGCTTGAATTCGAGAATCCATGGATCCCTTACATTTTGATTGATTTTGATGGTAGAGCATTTTACAGAATGTTCCTTAGATCTTCTCCAATCAGTGACAAAATCTCACAAATGTTTACAAGAAGACACTGTAGGGTGCCATAGACACCAAAGCCAGAAGAAGAGGCAGAAAAAAAGGTAGATTGTTATTATTTCTAAGTAGATCTGTAACCATAACGATGGTAATGTAAATATTCATCTTTGTTCACACTGAGACTCTATAACAGACTATATAACAATATATATATATATATATATATATATATATATATATATATATATATATATATATATATATATATATATATATATATATTTTATTATTATTATTATTATTATTATTTATTTATTTATTTATTTTATTTTTTTTTTACCAAAAATCAATTGAAAAATGCTGAAAGATTAAAGCTCAACTTTAGCTCAGGTCTAATGGTCATGTCACTCTGTATAATCACATGGTAAGACTGTCACTGATTGGCTGTGCTAAACTATGGTGCTGAACTTGTTATTGTTAGTTAGTTAGTTATGGTTTCACATAATGTATACTGGGTGGTTTTCTTTTGCTGACTGCTGCCGAATTTTGCAGGTAATTCAACATTAAAGGTAATTCAAAACAATCTACTTGAAAACAACGTGGATGCCAAAAGCAAAGCATTAATGTCTGTCATGGTTTATCCCTGCCTAAAGTACACACATGTAGCCATAAACTAATCAAGTTTTTGAATCCATTGATGTGAAATAAAAAAGCCATGAGTTAATGTTACGGTAAGTTCACTGAGTTCACTGAATGTAGTCTAAATAAAACTTTCTTTTGGCTTCTCCCATTAGGGGTCACCACAGCGGATCATCCGTATTCATAAACTGCATGTTCGATTTGGCATGTTTTTACGCTGGATGCCTTTCCGACCGCAAGCCTCCACATTTATTCAGGCTTGGGACCGGCACTAAGAGTGCACTGGCTTGTGCAACCCTAATGGCTGGGGCTGGTTCCCTGACTGGGAATCAAACCTGGGCCGCAGCGGGAGTGCCGCATCCTAACCACTAGACCACCAGGGAACCCTTGAATGTAGTCTAAAAAAAAAATATATATATATACACACACCAGTTGTGGGACGTCAGAGCCAGCAAGGCCTTCTCTGCTGGCCTAAACACTATCAAAAGCACTGACCTACATTTTCACCTTATTTTTTTATATTTGTTTCATGAAAATTTATTAATTTATTCCCATCAGTTTATTCTTTTCATTTCGTAGTGTTCCTCTCGGCCGCACTGCTTCCAGTACGTGTATGTGGATGTTATATTTTTTGTCCAATCAGATTTCAGCCTCTATGTGCTGTCATGTCAATCTAATCTGCCCAGGGCCTTCAAAATCAGTACTGCTGGACTTTTTACCATAGTCTCCATAAGAATTAGGTTTTTTTTTTAAACAATCTGATTTCAAATTCTTCTCAGCGAATTAGCGTCAGAATAGTGTCAGCATTTTTCCGTACTCTGATTGGTTGGTCAGAGGGAAACCGTTACAGCCAAGTTCAACTGGCAAAACACGTCTGTAGCTCTGCATACATTAACACATCTGAGTTAGCCTTTTTCATGCCTACGGAGGGAGAAAAATTTATTTGGTCTCAAACATATTTAAAAATCCATTTTAAAGATAAGCTAGACATCATGAGGAGGTCATCCAACTCTGAATCTAGCTAGCTTGTCTCAGCCTGGGAAAGGGTTTGGTTCACCACTTCCAGACCAGTGAATACGAGCAGTACCACTGGATTACAGCCTCTGAGGAGCGCTGCACATTATGAGTCTGCATCTCTGGTGAGTACGTTGTATTTTATGAAATTTTGTATGTTTTTGACATGTTATTAGACAAATATTGATTCTGAACATGTTGTTATATTGCGTTTTGTATTGTATTGATGGTTTCTATAATTGTGACGTGATAGTGGTGGTATTAAGCATATATATAAAGCAGTTTTATTACTTGTGCATGAAGTTATGCAAATATTAGCGCATGGACTAGTAGCACAAATGGCTGTTATTGTTTATAATTGCTCAAGAAATATCAGCATTTTATCCCAGCAAAACTGATTCAACTCATCAGGCAATAACCAAAGCAGCCATGAGGAAAATACAAAACGTAGTATGAAGTAACGGTATCAGTATGAGACAATAAGGCCAATCGCGATATCTCCATGATACCTGGAGAAACCTGAAGGTCCTATACATAGTATATGTCTTAGTATAAAAACAGCCAGCGATACGGCAGAATAAACTATTAAGAATATAAACATAAAGCCTTTCAGTATTTAGTTCATTATTTAAGACTGAAGTTCTGAATGTCTACTCACGCCTCATGTGCACCACCACAATAAAGAACAGAGTGATAGAAAGGGTTTTCCTCTCACATGCTGTCTTTTGGATGTTGGTTGGTCCTACATTTGACTTTATTTTACTAACAACACCACAATATCTGAAATATACCTTATCACAATATTGATAGCTCGATACACAGTACACAGAAACACATATATCCATTATTCCCAGCACACAGAGGCGATCAGTAAAAGTGCTAAAGTTAGCAATTAATGCAAATGCACTGGGAAAAAACAATACCATTTGAACATATCTATGTTCTGGAAATGTAACAATTAGACTAAAGAGTACATTTGGAAAAACCATTAGTAAGAACATTTTTTTTTTTCTTACCGTGTCTTCTTGACTTTCATGGTCAGCAGAAAGACTGGGAATAAAATAAAGTGCAAGAGAAAGAGTGTGTGGGTGAGAGGTGTTGCCGTTTCACATAAATGCAACATAGTGTTTCCTCTTTTAATTGGCGCTGAAGTTGTCACTCTTTCTGAATTTGAGAAAATCCTCCCATTAAGACGACTTCTCACACTCGGAATAGTAAACGGTTCGCAGTGTGTAGCACATCAGCAGCACCATCAGCACTGAAGCAGAACATTTCAGAGCTGCTTTCTGGCTTGTCTGTGATGAAGTCATTTGCATTTTCCTTTAGAAAAGCAGCTGCCCTGCAGCTTCATGCTCGAGTGATCTCATAAGCATAAGCATAAAAAAAAAAAAGATAAAGAAAAGAAAAGTCACCGCAACAGACTTTTCATCATTTCCTTCTTTTGCAATGCAAAGATATATTTGTGGTAATGTTACCTTGGTGATGAAGTCGGCTGTGAAATTATATTGGCTTTAATAGTCAAAGTACAAAGCTGATGAACAGACTGAATGTATGTACCCTCTCTAAGACCCTTTAGCACTAAACAACTAGCACATAACCCATTATAAAGCTAACATGCTGGTTAATGTTTCCATTAGCATGATGCTAATATGCTCAGCTCAACTTTAACCATCTGAAAGGTTCATTAGCATGATTTAGCCTTCAGATTAATAGCAGTGTCCTGTTGCCTTTGTTAATGTAGTAAATTGTGTCTGTCCAGAGAAAGCATGTCTGTCCTCTGTGGCCATGTTTAGGATTTAAACTAGTGCTGAAGTATGTGATATACACCGCAAGCGCCATCTTTTATCTCGAAAACCTGCTCTGGACTGATTTAAATATCACAAACTCTGTCTAGTTTACAGCCTTCAGGACATGCAAAAGTTTAATCAACTCATCGGTCCACTGAGTCTGATCACGTCAATAATGCTTAATTAGCTTCATTAACTGGTGTACTTATTGTATTGTATTGTATTTTATATTTATTACTATAACTGTAATACAAAAGCAAAGTGATTGTAAGGCATCGTTACAAAAAAAGCTTTTACTGCAACCATTTTCACACATTAAAAAGCGAAGCTTGGTGTGTCAGCATTAATGGAAACACCGTGTATGCAGTATTTCTTTTTTTTTTACAACCCGCTCAGTGAACATGTGTTAAGAGAAAAAGAGGGGGTTTAGATGAACTGAGGAAGTGAAACCCACAGCACGGTCAGCTATAATCCAACAGCAGCAAATTCACACGTTCCAAAAATTCAGTTTTACTTTATATAAAGAGGTATAACACACTGCAGGATAGAAATATATATCAAATTCATAATATGAAGAGTATATTTCTATTTTTCTCACTCTTTTATAAACATTTATATGAAGAGTATAATGTTTTATTTTCCTATTTACCATTTATTTTAACAGAACCTGCCACAGTTTAATTTTTATTGATGTGCACTGCAGCTGCTGTGCCACACGGGGCAGTCACGAGACTCTACTGTTCTAAACATATATATATTTAAAAAAAAAAGATAAATTTAGTGAAATAAATATTGTTTATAAAGAAAAATAAATAAATAAATAAATAAATATCTGATATCTGTTTGCTTAGTGAGATTCTTAGGCAGTAATTAAAAGAAATATTTGAATGTAAATAAATGTAACATTTTCTATGGATTAGTTGTATCCAACTGGTCAATGATGTGTAGCTTGTGTTTTACTAAATATGAAACCACCACCATTAACCGTACATTCTACATTTACAGGTGATCATTTACCAGAGGTGGGAAGTAAGGAAGTAAAAATTCTTCGTTACTGTATTAAAATAGATTTTTCTGGTATCAGTATTTTACTTCACAATTTTTTTTTTGACAACTTCTTTCACAAATATCTGTACTTTCTATTTCTTATGTCAATATTTTTTCTTCTAATTGTGCCATTTTCAGCCAATCAACCTGTTTTCTGTCATTGTGCTGCTTTTTCAATCCCCCCGTGCATCATTTCCTGTCTCTCACACATCACAGATGTAGACTAGTTTATGAAGCTCACAATGAGCAGGCAGAAGGCAGTAAGAAGTCTGGCGTTAACGTGGATGAGACAGAGGGAGTCAGTGATGAGAACATGACTGAGAACAGAGACATTCCTGATCACCTGATCATCATCATCTTTTCTCTGCTTGTGTTCTATATGGTGGATCTTCAGCCTACATTCATTAGGTAACTACTTCTTCTTTTGGCTGCTCCCATTAGGCGGCAGCACAGCTGATTATCCGTCTCCATACCCCTGTCCTCTCCATTTGTCTCTTTCAAACCAACTACCTGAATGTTTTCCCTTCCCACATCCATAAACCTCCTCATTTGTCTTCCTCTCCTTCTCCTTCCTGGTGTCTCCATCCTCAGCAATCTCCTACTGCCCCATGTCCCTCCTCTGCACGTGTCCAAACATCTCAATTGGGCCTCTCTCACGTTGTACCCAAAACGTCCTCCAAGATCTCAGGTCTCACCACAGTCTTAAACTTTCCCTTTCACTCTCACAGATACTCTTTTATCACAAATCACTCCTGCTATCACTCTTCTCCACCCACTCCACCCTGCCTGCACTCTTTTCTTCACTTCTCTAACACACTCTCCATTACTTTGCATTGTTGACCCCAGGTACCTGAACTCCTCCACCATCTCCACCTCTTCTCCCTGCAACCGCACCCCTCCACTGCCCTCCCTCTCATTCACACACATGTACTCTGTCTTACTCCTACTGACTTTCATTCCTCTTCTCTCCAGCATGTACCTCCACCTCTCCAGGCTCTTCAATATGTAAAGGGTCTACTTTTATTTGTTTTCACTGATAATAACAAAAAACTAATGTGCTTTTATAAAATTAAGAAAACAGACAGGGGGCGCTCTCTGCTGTCTCTGTCAGCTCTCTTCACAGACACAAATAAAACAACCTGAATGCATATTTGCCTCACAGACATAATACATATATAAATAGAAAACGCAAAAAGTCTACTTTTAAATAAACCAATTTACATCACAAATATTCTCTGATTCATGCCCATGTTAAAAGCATGTATTAATTTAAGGTACATTTAAACAGATAAAAATGTGCGATTAACAGAACTCATGACAATCATGCGATTAAATATTTTAATCAATTGACAGCCCTAATATCAGTATGACGTGACATCCAGTTAACAGCGTGAAACTAAAACAGGTAGAAGTAACAGCTACTTTTTACATATAAATGTCAAAGCCCAAAATTCTTTACTTTAACTTGAGTAAAAAAGTGTACTGAGTGTCGACTGAGTAAAGGACGTGTGTACGTGTGTGTGTGTGTGTGTGTGTGTGTGTGTGTGTGTGTGTGTGTGTTTATACAGTATATACCTGTTGAACGTGTTGCAGCTTGATGTCTTTTTCAGATAGTAATTATTACTTGGAAGTTCAATAGATTAGCAGAAAATAAGAGTATGTTCCGGTAGATTCAGACTAATAATCTACTGTATCTTGGTTCTGCGCTGTTAATGAAGACCTTCGTGTACGCATCACGGCTCTGCCCTTCCCGCCGCTTTTGTTAGTGTATGGTTATGAGCTACAAAGATTAACATTTTAATCGCTGGAGATAATTGAACAATTGACAACCTGTGGTTTGGATTAAGGAAATGAACAGTACACATGCGGTTAGTGAAGTAAAACATCCCTCCCACCCACCACGCAGTATCAATGTAGGGCATGTGTGGTAAGTCACATGGTTCAGGGCCATGTCTAAATATAGCTATAGCAGACACACTTTGACAGAAAAGTTTGCAAAGATAACATCTAGAGAATTGCTTACAAAGTACGTTTTGTAAGTTTTAAAGAAATAAAAAAATAAAATATATACATTAACATAGATATTATGTATAGATGCTGCACAATCAAGGAAGTTTCAATGTTATCAAAGACCATCAGGGCTGGCAGCTTCTCATGCATGGATTCCCTTCAACTGTTTTGTCAACAGGTCAACTGTGAAACGCATCCTCATGTTTACTAGATAAGCAGGGGTGCTATTGTTCTCTTGTGCAGAGCAAATGGGGGAGCAGCTACAGTAGGTCTGGGATAGGACTGATACTCTGACTCCATGCTTTCACTAGATCAATCATTTTATTCACCAGGGATCTCACTTTTCCCATGATGACAGAGGGAATATATGTCTTAAATCTCCTTCCTTCTCTTCGTAACTATGCCTTCTGTTGTCTTGTTGCCTTTCCCCTACTTCTTTTCTTCCAAGGCTTCTTTTGGACCTCCTTTGGAAATAGCTGTGAAGAGACTGCAGCTGCCATTTGTAGGATGTTTAGCTTGTCTCGGCTATAAACAATGGCTGCATGATGTTGTTGTCCCCAAGAGGTATAGCTTTCCAGAATGAATGCTCCAAAAGCCAGGATAATATTTAAAACTTCTCCAAATTTCATCATTTTAGATGATGGCTGTGTATCTAGTGGTCGACTGCAACAAGCAGCCATCCAGGTTGATGCCTGCACTTTAATCCATCCTCAACTTGTGCAGTAATTGGCACTAAAATGCAAGACTCTTCATGCAACCTGTGGTCCTGAGCACATTTTAGTAGATTGTTAATATTAATTACAGTCCAAATCCATCCTTAAAGTTCTTGAGTTATTCCCAAAGCATTACGACGCAGCTTGAGTACCTGGAAGGGAACGTTCTGTATTCACGGGTAGTATATACGGGTGCTGAGTATCACCCACACACTCGTGGTTCCTGACACCTTTTCTTGACATCTAGCTGAGCCCACACCCAGATCGGGTGCCTTCCCTTTGTGCCTTCCCTGTGTGCCCATCCTTCCAGTCTCCTGTGTTTGGTGTTTCTCTCTCCTTCCAAAGCAGTTGTCTCTCCTTTTTATTGGGCTTCAAATGGACTAAAACATTGCACACGTATTAGTCTCCATCAGCTGCATGTGTACGCTACCACTCGGGTCCACCCTCCACACGCAAAGCAGCACCTTCTGCCACAACATACATGAAGGATGTCTGGTGTTGCTGGAAGAAAGAGCAACAGGCAGTAATTAACCCAGCAGATCTTTCTTTATTTTACTTTAACTTTCGCCCTGGTGCTTTTCTTTCCTACACTGAAGCCGGGTCTTACCACGCTCTCACGGTTCCGGACACCTTTCCTCAGCGTCCACCGAAACCCACTCGCGGATCAGCGCATCTTTCTCTCTTCATCCACTCGCGCTCAGTCACCACTAGGTGACTCTTTCGCTCTCCTCTGCTTGGTGCCTTTCTTCTCTTTATTGGCATCGCCGGACTAAAACACAGCGCATTGATAAATCTCATCAGCTACAGCTGAAGTCTTACTGCTCATTCCCTCCATTCACTTGTAAGAAGAGATCAGTTACACACACCCGTGTGGTAGATCATCAACACGCCTTACTGACACATATACTGATATCCAAGTTGTCCTGAGAGACATGCTGAGAAGACACTGTATCTAAAATTAAAAGTTTTTTTCTTATCTTTCTGCTCTGAAGACCATGTCTGCACTTTCACCTTCTTCAATATCTCCTTCAGCATCAGTTATACATCAAGGGTAAGAAGTGAAAATGTCTATATTTTACCCAAGGTTGTCCAAATCAGAATGTAGAGCCACTGTGGTGTTCTTCTTAAGGCATGGAAGCCCAGAGATATCTTCAACAAGGTTCTGAGACACAACGATATCCTCTTAACAATCGTCAGACCGGGAGAGAGAGAAGGCAGCACATGGTGGACATCGGGTCAGGGATAAATAGCACCGAGACACTCATTGGTGCCTCTGATTATACATCTCCTCTCCTGTATCTCGAAAGTTAGCATTTTCTGCATCCATTTTATTAGGGTCATGTTCTGTCATGAGCAGGATGTGGATGCAAGTGCAGAGAATGTTGAATAAACTGCAAATGTACATGTGCTAAGTGACGGTGATGTGATGGTGCTGATGCCAATCATAGCCATTAATCCTGAAAGTCATACTGTGTTTGTGTGTCTGAGTTCTGTGTTTTACTTTTTTAATAAAAAGTATGTTCATGTATTTCAAAAATCACTCACATAAAAAGTGTCGTATTTTGGATATTTATTTGCAGTAAAAACAAAGCAAAAGAGAAATGTGTACAGTATATAAGCTGTGATTGGTAAAAGCAGCTGTACTGTAATGTATAGTAGTGCTTTATCCTGGTCAGAGCCACAATGGACCAAAGAGTCAATTCCAGAAATAATAAATATCTATTTCACTAAAGCCAGTAACTCAAAACCAACTCTACTTAGAAGGTCAGGATAATTTCAGCACATCAGAGTAACATGGATGCTCATGCCATCAACTGTAAATAAAACATTACTTCACTACTTTAAATAATTCTTTAGCAGTTATTACTGTATTTTATACAAATTAGCATAAGCACATTAGCAGCTTAAATCTATAACACTGACCTACACTTTATAGATTAGAGAAGGTTATATATCATCAGTATTGCTGGTGTCAGAACTCAGAACCCGTCTCTGAGTGGACATGTCACAGGTGGATTCTTTGTTGCAATTGATTCCCAAAGTAGCACACTCAATAATAATAATAATAATAATAATAATATTATTAATAATAATAATAATAATAATAATAATAATAATAATAATAATAATAATAAAATAGACTCACAATATACCTCAAAAACCAATGAAGGATCTTCAGTTCTCAGATGAGGAAAAGCAAAACTTCTTTATTGCAGTCATGTTCCAATGAGCTCAACAGAAGGTGGTCACTCGATCAGGTCAAAATAATCAAGTGCACACACACACACACATCTACACACCTACAGACACACACACACACACACACACACACACACACACACACACACACACACACACACACACACACACACACACACACACATATTTATACCCTGGTGTCACACCTCTATTTTTCCAATTTCTTTGCCTTGGCAAATCCCCCTTATATTTTTCTTGTGTTTTTTTTACTTCCTTGTTTTTCATTTCCTCTTATCTCCTAGCCTTGGCTCTCCTCCCCTCCATGTTATTCCATATGTGGACTTCCTGCTCCCTTCAGTTACTCCTATTTTTAGCCTTTTCATGTTATACATTTTTTAAAAATCAGCGTTTGTATAAAACCTTCAATTCCTCAGGTTCAGCCTCATTTTCTTTTAACTTGCGTGAACAATCATTTTTTTGAAACCCAATTTCCTTCCTGCATCTGCAATGTGTAAGTTTTCTGCTTTTATTGTCATTTCTAATACTGTTTACTATTCTAATGTTATCAAGCTAATATTCTTCTACTTAGATGATCTGCTCATATACACTTAACTGTACTGTTCTACTTATTCATGTCAGTACTTAAAGGTTATTGTATGCCTCAGAGCTGACTGTGTTGTGACTTGTTTTCGTGTTCCTTCATTGGTTCTGCCAGACGCACACATTAATCTTATGCCAAGTTCTTGTTATGTGCTCCTTCACATCTTATATCTAGTTCTTTTAATGTTGACCTTCACAAACTTCTCTTTAGTGGTTCCTTTCATCCAGCTTCTTCTCGCAGATGTTCTGGGTCAGCTGACGAGGACATTATCCTAAGTTTCAACTGCTCTCCCTAGCAACCGAGGTTGCACAATTTATTGAACATCTCTCTACCCAAAACTGTTCCAGATAACCCCTTTTAGACCTCACCTGTCCTCCCTGCTGTTTGTCATCAGGAAACACAGAGTGAAAACAAAGACTATGGCAACCTTCACACTTGCATCAACTCTTCCATCCTCTCCTTATCCTTCCTGTTGGTCTCCTACTGATTATTCTCCTATCTCCCAACAATTATTTTTCTCCCATACCTTCACCTGATTCCGACCCCAATTATCTTTTCATATCTTCTTCAAATCCCAAGGCCTACTGGCTCTTTTATCCCAATAAACATCCCTAAATCTGCCTCCTACATGGTTTTATTTCACCCGCACACTCAGCTTCAGCTTGTTAGTATCAGTTTATGTTTATTTGGAGTAAATAGGATAAATATGATTAATTATCTATCTAATGGATGGCAATAAGACAGAGGAAAACATTTACAGTGAGGAAAATAAGTATTTGAACACCCTGCTATTTTGCAAGTTCTCCCACTTAGAAATCATGGAGGGGTCTGAAATTGTCATCGTAGGTGCATGTCCACTGTGAGAGACATAATCTAAACAAAAAATCCAGAAATCACAATATATGATTTTTAAACTATTTATTTGTATGATACAGCTGCAAATAAGTATTTGAACACCTGTCTATCAGCTAGAATTCTGACCCCCAAAGACCTGTTAGTCTGCCTTTAAAATGTCCACCTCCACTACATTTATTATCCTAAATTAGATGCACCTGTTTGAGGTCGTAAGCTGCATAAAGACACCTGTCCACACCATACAATCAGTAAGAATCCAACTACTAACATGGCCAAGACCAAAGAGCTGTCCAAAGACACTAGAGACAAAATTGTACACCTTCACAAGGCTGGAAAGGGCTACGGGGAAATTGCCAAGCAGCTTGGTGAAAAAAGGTCCACTGTTGGAGCAATCATGAGAAAATGGAAGAATCTTAACATGACTGTCAATCTCCCTCGGACTGGGGCTCCATGCAAGATCTCACCTCGTGGGGTCTCAATGATCCTAAGGAAGGTGAGAAATCAGCCCAGCTGGTCAATGACCTGAAAAGAGCTGGGACCACCGTTTCCAAGGTTACTGTTGGTAATACACTAAGACGTCATGGTTTGAAATCATGCATGGCACGAGAGGTTCCCCTGCTTAAACCAGCACATGTCCAGGCATGTCTTAAGTTTGCCAATGACCATTTGGATGATCCAGAGGAGTCATGGGAGAAAGTCATGTGGTCAGATGAGACCAAAATAGAACTTTTAGGTCATAATTCCACTAAACATTTTTGGAGGAAGAAGAATGATGAGTACAATCCCAAGAACACCATCCCTACTGTGAAGCATGGGGGTGGTAGCATCATGCTTTGGGGGTGTTTTTCTGCACATGGGACAGGGCGACTGGACTGTATTAAGGAGAGGATGACCGGGGCCATGTATTGCGAGATTTTGGGATTTTTTTTTTTTGAGATTTTTTCTGAAAAAACAAATAAACAAACAATATTGAACAAAATATCAGCATTGAACAAAATCTGTTCACATTATTAGCAATTTGCGGTTTTAATCATGTAATAAATGATAAATGATCCTGTATTTTCTCACCTTTTACACAAGATGATGACACCAATAACACAAATACACACAACCCCAACAACCCCAACACCTGCATACACACCTACACTCTGATCTACTGTGTGGAAATATAATGTTATAATGAATCAGTGTTAAATATTATACAGTGTAATTCTGATTTATAGATTTATATCATCTCTCTTACTGGTTATAGTGATGGACACTGCAGCTGATCTCTCAGAGCCGAGTTTATTCTGAACCTCACAGTAGTACAGTCCACTCTGTAGAGCTCTGTAACTCTGTCCTGATCCTACAGGTGATGTTTCATTCTCCTTAAACCAGGTGTAGGTCTCCACAGTTGGGTTTGCATCACTGCTGCAGGTCAGATTCACTGAACTTCCCTCCACTTTTTTACCAGAGGAACTGATGGACACTGAGATGTTCTTTGGAGGATCTAAAATGGTTTCGTAAATAAAAAGTAAATCTATAATAGTTTTATTTGTATTGGATGTAAAAGGATCTTCAGCCTTAACTTACACAGAACATTCAGAGTTACACTGGTGGAGTTCTGATGCCCGACTTCATTACTGCACATGCACTTGTACTCTCCACTGTCTTCAGAACTGACTTTAGAGATGGTGAAGGTCTTTCCTTTTCCCACTGATGTTGTTCCATTAAACCAGGTGTAGGTCTCCACAGGTGGGTTTGCATCACTGCTGCAGGTCAGAGTCACTGAACTGCCCTCCACAATCTCACCAGAGAGACTGATGAACACGTTCTTTGGAGGATCTAAAGAGTTCCATGATAAGAGTGAAGAAAGCAGTTCAGTGTCATAATCAATGTATTTTGTTATCTTTCATCAAGGCATTTAACCATTTTAGCACAAACCACTCATCAACTTCAAATTCATTTTTGAGGATCTTTTCTATTAGGATAAATAATTCACAGCTTGTCTGAAAACACAGTTTTACCTTTTTTTTTTTTGTTTGTTTTTTTTTTTACTGGTTAAAATGGAATTGAGTATAAAGTTTTTTATCATACCACATCAAACACTTACAACAAAACTAAACATCCACAACTAACCCAAGACAGCAAATCACACAGGTGTACAATTTCAATCCCATTATAATCTCATTTAAAAAATTTTAAGGCAAAGTGTAACATGTGCTTCCTTTCATGTGGGGACATTTCTAAAACACTCAACGTGACAATGTAATAAGACAGAAATTTTAAGACATCAAACTCAGAAAACACATTAATAAAAAAGCAGACTATGTACAGACAAGCACATGAGTCCTAAATACAAATATAACGTGTTTAATTACACGTTAATCTTTTTTCTACTACAGACCATTAAAAAAAAATCTTAACGTGGTTTAATGAAATAAGAGCATTTTTAAACGACTAAAATTCATTCAACTGTTTGTACACAATATGATTTATTATTAATGTGTTTACTGAGTTTAGTCTTTTAAAATCTCTGTATTATCACATTAAGCCATGTTAAGCTTTTTCACGTTAGGCGTTTTAGAACGTTCCTTCCATGTGAACTCCTGGACACTTGGTCAGGAATTTGTGTGGCATCTTCAAGTCTACACCATCAAGCAGCACAAAATACATTTACCTTCTCACTGAACTTGTTTTTACAAAATCATTAATCACACACTCAAAGTTACTGTATTTACTAAATGTAAAGTTACATCAAGGGTTCAGGTGAAGATGTTCAGTCTCTCCATAGTGTTTTGTTTAATAGATAAAACTTCAGCTGTGCATCAAAATGAATCTGTATGCAGAACACGGTGTGTTTAGGAGGAAAGTACGTGTGGTAACAGAGTGTAAATGGAGGGTGGAGTCAGGAGAAGTGAGTGATGAGGATCCCACACCAGTACGTGTATGTTTTAGTTCATGAAAAGTGAAATCACGAGAATGAACATTAAGATTCCAGTTTGCCTTAAGCTCCGTTTCATTATTTTAATTGTGTATTGTTTTACTTTATTAAATACTGAGTTATAAGTAATAAAAAACTAAATAAAACTCACATCTGACACTGAGGTATTGAGCAGGAGATGGGAGATGTTCAGATCCTCTTACAGCACAGTTATAACTGCCTGCATCCTCACTGCTGACCCTCTGCAGGTGGAGTTCGTTGCTCTTGAAGGTGTTTGTGGTTAAATCATGTTTGTTTTTGTACCAGATGAATGTTGGATCAGTCAGACTGCAGGTGGTTTTACAGGTCAGAATGACTGATTCTCCCTCTGTCACTTCTGCAGGAGCGATCAGCTGAAGATCTTATACAATGAGAGAAACATTAAATCTGCATCAGTGAATAATCACCTGCTCATTTACCTCAATCACCCCACCTTCTTTCCTGTTTTTGTGGGTTTTTTGTGTCTTCTATGTACTGATTAATAAATTATTATTATGAACCAGAATTAAATTACAACAAAATCAAGTAAATAAATATCTAAATATAAATTAGTAGCAGTTTTAAAGTTTTCTTACATTTACCATGAATTAAACCAGATCTATTTTATTACAGAAATATGTTAACATTTATATTTAATTTTTTTACGTAAGTTTTTGACACAAACACACACTCATGTACATGAGGCTCAACATCAAAATAAATCTACAGAATCACAAGTCAAAATTCTGTGACTCTTACTTACTTTTATCATTCTTACAAACTGTTGGTAATTTTTTTATTTAAGTGGTGAAGATAAGAGAATTTACAGATTTATGCATGTACAGATTTTTATCACACCAGACATTAAATTAAAGAAAAGAGGAAAAAGTGTTCCTTGTGTGTAAAAGTGGTAGTGGAGAGTAGCTAGAGGTGGGAGAAGGAGCGAGACAAGACATGACTGGAGGCAACTGATGAAAGTAGTGGATCCTCACTGTTCTCGAGCTGGGGGAACATATAAAGGGACCCTGAAAAGACAGTGAGATGGAGAACATCCCCAATTACTGCTAGTTCTCTACCTTATTCTCTCACTCTAAGCAAAGATGGCAGCAGCTGAGAGGATTCCTGCCAGACCCTAATTGAAGGGGACTGTGACAGAGCCGTCTCAGGCCAAAAGTATGGAGTCTGACCAGAGCGCTTCTCCCCCAAATAAACACACAAGTAAATCCTTGAGTTTGGTGTCTGTGTTTTGCCCGTCACTGCATCGAGTTACGACACTTTATAATATCTGCATTTCTCAATTACTCATATCTGATTATCTTCTATTAAATCATTTTTTATTGTATTTTAATGTAATTAATTCTTCTGTTTGTCACTGTAGAATAGAACTGCCTTACCCATCAGCCCCTGCATGTCATATGAGCTGGTCTAATCACCTTCACCTGTATCTCACTATGCCTTGTCTTTACCTAGAGTTCATGTTCATGTTTTTGCACTTCTTCTGGGTATTTTTTCATTGTGATCCTCTTAAACACTAATCATGAAGCTGTTCTTATAATTATTTTTACTCTCTGATTTGCAGATTCTGTTTTACTGTTTATTTATTACTTTTATTTATTTGTTTTATTTTAACTTTAGAAATTATATTTGATGCTAATTAGAACATTGAGCAGACAATCTTCTGTAAATCACTTGAACTACAAGCAGAACATTTATCAGATCCACAAGTAAATTTGTGTCTGTGTTTGTAATTTGAGTGAATCAGAGTTTTGTGGTGTTTCATGAAAACAGTAATTCAGTAAAAACATGTTCGAGTTTTAATTCATCTGTTACAAAACTCCTGTAGCTAAAAGGAGATTATGGTCTGAGTGACACATGTAGAGAATAAGATGATTTTATTTACCTGTAACTCTGAGTGTAATTCCAGGTTCACCTTGAAATTTATCTTTAGTTGTTATGAATCTGAAGCAGTACATGTGTTCATCTGATTTCTTCACATCTCTCAGTCTGAGGGAGAAGTGATTCTGTTTATCTCCTAAATACTCCACTCTGTCTGAGTAACCTGATTCATTACGCAGATCAGTCGCTTCTACACCCTTAACTGGGTTTATAAACCAAAACCTGTTTATCACTGTACAATCTGTTGGATGTGTGTAAGTGGCCTCCATAACCACTGTAGATACTTTTACAGCACAGAGATGTAGTTTGCTGTGTTTCACACTCCATTTATACCCAAGAGCTCCTGAAACATGACACATGAAAGAGGTGATTAGAGATCATTATCCTGAGCCCCATAAAACACTGAGTTATTTTACAGCTTCTCTTCTCTCCTCTGGAACTCCGGGGCAGAAAAATACAAACTATTCTTTACTACTGGAAGGAAACTGTGCAGGATTTAGACACAGGGGTGTCCAAATTATTATTATTATTATTATTATTATTATTATTATTATTATTATTATTATTATTATTATTATTATTTTGTATATATGATTTGTTAATATTGAATTTCAGTCTCTGATCTAAAATCAGCACGAGCAACAACTCACTGACACTTTAATAAAACATTTACCACTGAATAATGTACAGAATACAAATATTTATTATATTTCTATTTCTACACTTTGTCCTTTTTGCATGAATAATCAAAATGTTATTTTTAAAAGGTAAATTGTGATTCTGACTATATAATATTAAGGTGGTTGAATATTTCATGTCTCTGGTGTGTGTTTGCTGTGATTTTTATGTAGATGTGCACTGATGCACGATAGCAGATGCAAGAAACTCATGCTCTGACTGCATTCGCTTTGTGGTTACTGGCGCTAATATGCTTATGTATGCACTAAACACTGCTGCAACTGGAGGAAGAGGGTGAATTCTGACAAGGACGAAAATGTAGCACTCACCTGAGATCATCAGGAGGAAGATCAGAAAAAATTGGAGCACCATTTTGAGGGACATCATTACTAAAGGTTCTAAAGAAAAATGTTTTAAATTAAAAAATTACTTGAAAAAGTCAAAAATAGCTTTTTTTAATTTGAGAAAAATAGAAGTTTTTTCTTACATATATTTCAGGTTTATGGAAGGAGTCTCCAGTATCATAGCTTTGTAACAGTCAGAGGTAAAGCTGTAAAATATTCAGGACAGAGGAGTTTACACCTATTTTTATAACTGACAGAGAGGGAAACCCCCCCCCCCCCTCTCTCTCTCTCTCTCTCTCTCTCTCTTCTCTCTCTCTCTCTCTCTCTCTCTCTCTCTCTCTCTCTCTCTCTCACTGTCAATTACACAAAAAAGTGTAAACTCTTCTGTCATTAATAGCTGGTTTATTTATTTATTTATTTATTTATTTTTAATTTAATTACATTTTATCAAGTGCACAGTTTGTGTTTTTTATTACTTTTTTAAATCACACTTTTATTAACCACGTTACTTTGAACACATCACAACAATCCAATACTCACAAACCACAAATAAAAAGCTGTTCATGAATTCACTGTTAACAAATTTACCATCATGTTCTAATTTCCATCATCTTAGAATTGTCATTAATGTACAGAAGCTTTAGACAATCAAAGCTATTGGATTAAAAACAGAATAATAATCAGAAATATCTCAATTTTCTAATATTTTTTCTATTTTTTATTTATTTATATCGTTTCATAGATAAAAACAAAACAAGTCCAGTAGTGTTAGTTTATACTCATTGGCCTTCCACACTACATTACTATAGAACTCTCAACTTGCCAAATTGGCTTTCCACAATACATCACCACAGAGATAATTAATGACACCAGTGGCCTTCCATAGCCTCAGCTACACCGCTAGATGTTAAAGTTTCTTACTCCAGAACTCTCATTTATCAAAGTGTGTAGAACAATTTATAATTGTGTGTGGAAGAAACACCAGTACACACCCCAACACTGGTGTTTATCACACGTGTGTACACACGTGTGATAAACACGTGTGTGTGTGTACACACGTGTTTATCACACGTGTGTACACACAGATGTAACTATATACAGTCATCAATCCTACAGATTCTCTACATGACTCTGTTCCTGCACAAACACATTCATTTACATAAAACATCCATAAAATCACCATATACACTAAATAACTTCATTTCATGGATATATTTTATGTTTTGTAATGTTTATTATTTGTTGTAAATATGTTAATATCTAATCATGTAGTCACATTCAATGTTTGTAATTTATTATAAAAAAAAATTATCATAATCATAATTTATTAGAATGTTGATGTTATAACTATTTTTCTCAGCACTGAGAGTCGATCAGTAAAATGTTTACAAAGGAAGTAAAGATTGTAAAAATAAATCATTTACACTGAAAAAACAACACAGAACCTTTTTTATGTTCAGGAAAAGTAGAGATTAAACTAATGAGTGAATTTAATGACTACAAATATAATAAATAGTTTCTCACCGTGTTCCTCGACCTTCATGTACGATGACCAAACAGAGAGTAAAGAAAAGTGTGAGAGTTGAAGGTTGTTGCAGACGAGTTGTTGCTTTTTCCTCTTTCTCTGAATTTGTTGCTGCAACTAAGAAAGTGTTGTTTTCTACAGTAAACACGTCGTGTCTGCATTGTGCATATAATTATTTTATTCTCTCAGTCCAGAAGTGTGAAAAGAAATGGAGAGGTGTTGAAATGAGGCCACTGCATCTTCAACTGTGGACCTGAGGAAGTGAAACACACAGCATGGTCATCATCAAACTAAACACAAGTGTTGAGCATAGAGTCATGACTTTTATAAAAACGATCAGTTTAATGTTTATATTTGTTTTGATTGCCATATATAAGTTTATAATTAAGTTTATCTACACTTCATTATATAATTGTTTTCAGTATTGTCTTTGTTTTAAGTTGAAAGTTAAAATGCTGATTATTGGAGGAGCCTGTGGGCCTCTGAAGAGAGAAACCGCAGATTTTTGCTCCTCAGGATGGAACACAGTGATTATCAAAGCAAAAAGAGGAAAGAAAACACAAAGGAGCCAAGTGAAAGGACAGTTTTATTTAAAGTTTAATAGTTTTCGGTAGCTTATTACTGAACTGAAGCTTATCAGTCCTGACTTCCTGAGTTTTTCCCCTTGTGTTCCCCTGTATTCCCCACTAGATGTCGCCATTGTGTCCCTCTGTCTCTCATTATTTTCCTACTGTTTCCACGTGTCTAATCACTCCCGTGTATATTGAAGCTTCACCTTTGTCTCTGATTTTCAGTCGTTTTTAGTGATTTTGTTGATGTTCTGGTGCCTGTTTTTCATGTCTCTTTTTCTCTGTCTCCAGCTTTTTTTCCTTGTTGTCCTGTGTGAGTCTTTGCTTATTGATTTCTGTTTTGTTTTGTTTTTTTCCTGAGAGGATTTTTCATGTTCTTTACATTTTTTCCTTTTCATGTTTTGAAATCGTTAATGCTATTTTCTCTTGCTGTGTTTTCTGAACATTCTAATTAAAGAATGGATTCTCCTAACTGTCCGAGTCTGTCTCTGTTTTTAGATTCACACCTCCCTTTGACAGACTGCTAGAACCCCGACCCTGATATTAACATTTACAGGAAATGTTTTTGTGGAAAATGTTTTTGTGGAAAGAGAATTGTAGGCAGTAGTACTACACAATATTTCTCCACAAAATAAACAAATAATTACAAAATGATAGAAAATAACAAATCATTGAAGTCACTTTTAAAATTAAATTTTGTATGTGTTATTTTAATGTTATGTAATTTTTATCTGACATGCTTTAATTAGATTTGCTGACCACTGTTAAACACTGATCATGCTTTATTACATTTTATTTTATGTTTTTGTAGAGACAATTAGAAAAATAAAAGCTGAACAGTACTCTAAAAGGGAACTGGGTTGTGATTTTCACACCTGGCAACCCACGGTATAATTTTCTGATATTGAGTGACACACAGCAGAGCATCTCTTGTAGGACAACTATTTGTTTAGGGGGCAAAATGAGTTTCACTCATTAAAACCTCAGTCATTTGCACTTCGGTTTCCCGCTTCGTTCCTCAGAAGAATGGACCTGAACTGAAAAGAGGAAACGCTCTACCTTGCGATAGATCCACAGCCGGGTGGCGCTTCAGATCCCATCAGGGAGCTTACCTGGGCTTCTCCACCGCCATCCGGCAGCCCAGTGGCTTTTCCAGGCACCTTCTCCGGGGATGCGGCCGAGTGTCATGGTTCCCTTCCGAGGGTTGCATTCCTCATCTCCAATGCGAGTAGGATATCAGCGACTATCCAAACAAGATCAAGAACGCCCCCTAGCTGCAGGGACATTCGGTGAATACACCCACCGATATCTCTCACTTGTCCATGCTTCCTGTCACATTAATTACCTCCACTCTGTCCATCTCAGTATCTGCACTAGTTGACTCCGGCTCCGTGGGGATCTTCATCTCCCAGGCGTGTGTAGCCTTCATCTCATCAACATCAGGAATCGAGAACTCCTAGCCATCAATCTGGTGCTTGAGGAATGGAAAAACTGGCTCAAGGGGGCAGCTCATCCATTCATGGTTATTACTGACCACAAGAACCTCCAGTACCTCCATTAAGCCAAGAGACTAAACACTTGAAAGTCATGGTGTGCCCTGTTCCTCACCCGGTTCCATTTCACCATTACATACCGGCCGGGCTCGAAGAAAGGGAAGGCAGATGCCCTCTCACATATGTATGAGTCGCTCGAACTGGAACCTATTCTACCACACGGGGAGGACAAATCCCCACAAGGTGTCTAGGCCGAACCTTCTTCGCCGATTCCGGTCAACCTGCCAAAAAGAAGATGGTACACGAGAACCTCGGCTCAGGTCATCCAGGGAGAAATCGAACGCTCCGTCTGCGCCAGATCAAAAACCTGCCGGCACCTGACCGTGGGCAAATTGGTCCCTCTGCCTGTCCTGCAACGACCATGGTCACACTTGGGGATTGATTTTGTGATGGACTTACCATAGTCGGAGGGATATACCTGCATCCTCGTGGTGGAAGAACAATTCTCCAAAGCCTGTCGCTTCATTCCCCTCCAAGTCCTCTTCCACCATGTATTTCAGAACTTCGGTATCCACGAGGAGACCACGCTTCCCAGTTCACCTCCTACATATCGGGAGCGTTCTTTCGGCTTCTTGCGGTGTCCATAAACCTGTCTTCCGGTTTCCATCCACAATCCAATAGAAAAACGGAACGGAAGATCCAGGAGTTGGGATGGCACTTGCGGTCTTATTGTTATGAAGACCAGACAGAGTGGAGTCGATTCCTTCCCAGAGCGGAGTATGCGCAGAACTCGCTGCATCAGGACAAAACCGGCCTCACACCCTTCCAGTGTGTGCTAGGGTTCCAACCTCCCCTGTTCCCATGGTCGGACGAACCGTCCCAAGTACCCGCGGTTGACTACTGGTTCAGGGAGAGTGTAAGGGTGTGGAAGTCAGCATATACCCAGCTACGGAGGGCCCTAAGGGAGACACTGAGACATGCCGATGCACGGCGGCTGGTAACCCCGGCCAACCAGCCCAGGGATTTGGCATGGCTATCCACCAGGGACCTAAGACTCTGGCTTCCCTGCCGTAAATTGAGCCCCAGGTGCATAGGACCCTTTAGGATTATAAGGTGCATAAATGAGTCGGCCTATCAGTTGGAGCTCCCCCCCAGTATCTGATTCACCCAACCTTCCATGTGTTGCTCCCCAAGCCATACATGCCGCTGACCGCCCGTCGCCCGGGTGAGACTGTGGATCCTCCTCCGCTGGAGATCTTGGACCAACCAATGTGATTCGGGAAGTGCTGGACTCCCGCCGTCGGGAAAGATTGTGGAATACCTGGTGGACTTGGAGGGTTATGGTCCGGATGAACGCTCTTGGGTGGCCCGGCAGGATATCCTGGACCCGGCGCTCCTGGAGGAGTTCCATGCCGCGCACCCGCTTCGTCCCGCACCCTGATGCCGTGGCCAACCCAAGCCGCGAGTCTGGGCGACATTCCCCGACACACCGCACACACTTAGTAATTCCCTGTCGTACTAAATACCTGCACCTAGCGCTCATTCCCGTGCCAGGCTATTTAAGCTCCGCTCAATACCTGAATCAATGTCCATTCTACAGGTTATGCTGGCGAACATTCTAGGACTAATCTACACTCGGATTTCTAACCTTTCCAATGGATTACTCTTGCTCCGTGGACTCTACGTTCCCAAGGATTACTGGCATTACGGGTTACGTTATATGTTTGTTGGGACTTTCTTTTTTGTTGGGACTTTCTTTTGCTACTGGTTTCACTCATTAAAACTTTGGTTTCCCGCTTTGTTACTCGTGCCTAACAACATCACTCACCTAGTAAAATGTACATGTTTGGTCTAATATCTCTTCCCTAACATTCTGCTTATCTCACCCTTTGCTTACTTGAGTGCTCTGATCGTGCACTTTTGTACACATCTATGCACCAGATCATCCCCCACAATATTCACACCTTTTCTTAAAATCTCTTTCTGGGTTTTTCCTATGTCTGCATATCATCCTTTGTTTTGTTTTGTTTGTTTTGAGTACACTTTGTATAGAAACATGTAGTTTTTTTTCTAGTTTTATAAACCAGGGATTTAGTTTTAACACACCAGCTCTTTTCTCCAAATATTTTTCATATTTTTCTTATGCCAAAATACTTCTTTATATGGAATACCCTGTCTTACTCTGCCTGCTTAAGCTCATGCTCTAATAAAAACATCTTACTTCCTGTGTGTTTGGGACATTGTACATCTTATACAATTTCTTGCAACGATTCTCCCACGTTTTTTATTATCTAACAGTGTGTTGTGCCTATTACCCTATTATTCTTCTCAATTTTTGTTTTTTTTATTTTCATATAATTTTATTTGATTTTTCTACTTAAGTTTATACTTCTGCTTTAAATATATATGCATATACACTCACCAGCCACTTTATTAGGTACACATTACTAGTAACGGGTTGGACTCCCTTTTGCCTTCAGAACTGCCTTAACCTGTTGCCTTTGACACAGATCTTGGGACACACAGCTGAAATGCCCTACCTTATTTTAAATGTTAACAGTTCCTGATAAAAGTGGGTGTCAGGCGAGAACGGAGGCAGAAGCCGAAGTGAAAGCAAAACAGTGTTTAATAACACAAACAGGCAGTGCCAACACAAAATACCTGCGTGAGCAGGGATAATCCAGAAAATCAGAGTCCGAGTCAAACGGCACGTAGCGGGGTTGAGCAGCCGCGAACACACCGGCACACACGCGGACGGGCATGAACATGCAATAACGGACAGCGAGTGTGTGTGAGTGAGCGGTTTATATGGAAGCCGGGAGTGATTGCGTGATGCGCTTCAGCTGTGCATGATTTGCGCTGCGAGCTTGGGAGCACGCAGCGGCAATGACAGTCTCTGACGGAGGTGTGGCAGGTGGATTCCTGACAGTGGGCTTCATACACAATTGAAATATCTCTAAAAAGAAGACACTTTGAGCTTTACTGTCCATTATTCAGTGTTGATATTGTTCAAAAAAAGAACAAGTTATAGATGATTAAGTACTGTAGAAAAATAATTGCTTTCCCTTTCCCTTCATATATAAATACATGAAATCTATCCTATGGCAATCCTGAAAATCCTGAAAAGCCACATGTCTCATGAGTTTATATTTTAAATTGAATGAAGATATCATAAAAAATGAGATTCCTACAAACATTTATCTGAGACTATGTCTGTTTCGCTCCCCACCCAAATTTTAGGACTCACAGCTGAAAAAACTTACCTAAATTTAAATGTTAACAATTCCTGATAAAAATGTGCTACATACACAATTTAAATATCTTTGGAAACAAGACACTTTGAGCTTTACTGTTAATCATCAAAGTTGATATTGCTCAAAAAGATTTTAAGTTATAGATGATGAAGTGCCATCGATATACATTTCCTGCATAGAACATTATTTGTATTTAATATATAAATACATGAAATCAGTCACCTGGAGCAATACAGAAAAGTACTGGGTTGAAAGCCACATATCTCATGAGTTTATATTTCAAATTCTATGAAGATTTTCATAACAAATGAGATTCCTACAAACATTTATCTGAGACTATGTCTGATTGTTTTCTCCCTCCCCCTGTTTGAGAGACACCTGCTAAACTCAGGTGATCATTCATACTCTATTCATACAGTCTGCATATTAATGAATGATTGACCATTAAAGGCTTTTGTTCTACATGTTTGGGGCGATTTATATTGATTTAGCATTCATGGTTTTTAATGAATGGCCAGGTAGCCAGACAAGCTATTGTTCTACAGTCATGGCCATTCATATTGATGTCTGGCCATTCCATTCTCAACAATACACACACAAACACACACACACACACACACACACACATACACACATACACACACACACACACACACACACACACACACACACACACACACACACACACAAACTTACTTTTCAAGCATTTCTCTTATAAAAACAAACAGGCAATAAAACCAATGAAATCATATATGGTCAGGAATCCCCCTGCCACGCCCCCTTCAGTGGCTGTCATACCTCGGTGTGTCAGGGAAAGCCCTGCTCCTTCGCTCAGGCGTACCCTGCCCACACGGAGCTCATTGCAATCGGGCTTCATTCCGAACACCTGTGACTCATTCCAAGTCTCATCACACCGCCTATAAAAACCCCACATTCACCTAGACTGTTTGTCCGTTATTGTATGTTCGTGTGTGTCTGTGCAGGTTAATGGTGGTGTGCTTCTTCGCATATGCTTCTCGCGCTACGTACCTTCTCATCCCGGACTCCTCGCTCTCTCCACGGTAGCGTTTACCTTCCCCAGCGCACCACGGACTACTGATGCTTCTCCGTCGCTGCCTCCGCGCCGCGCTTCCTCCATCACGCACCGTGGATATTATTTACGGACTGCCTTTTGCCGAATTATCACGTTTTCCGCGGGTGTTTTGTGTTGGCTCTGCCTTTGGTTTAATAAACACGCTTACTTCTATTCCGGCTTCCATCTCCATATCCGCCGCGTAACATATAAAGCTATAAGGGCAGATTTATTGTAACTTACAGATGTAGATCTCCAGGTCTCTGTTGTTACTTCGCCCCCCAAAATATTTTCCACATCGCTGTTTTTGTGCAAATCTCAGATAAAACAACTTATTTGATTGTCCATTTTTTTCATTGTTTTCTTTTTCTTTTTTGTAAACAAAGTCCAGTTAGCACGAGCTATAAACAGCTGTTTATGTTGACCTTAAAACTGCATCACTTCCTGGTTTGTCACTGCTTCTTCGCTGCTTCAGCCAGTAATAGTTTGTAAAGAGTAATTAAACTAAGTTTCACACACGTGGATAAAATAAAATCCTCCCATATATCGTTAGAATCCTGCACCTTTTGGCTACATTGTCCATCAGTCATTTTGTTTCCATAATGCTACTGGCTGGAAATAAAAGGTTTGAAATGAGAGGCGGTGCATAAAAAAACATGGTGACACCTGCAGAGAGAGGAGACTCCACCCAAGATTTATACTCTTTTACTTTTTTATTATAATTTTTTTTTTACTTTTTTGTGGTCTCAACCGTTTTGTAACACTATATTCTACCAGCCATATTTGTTTTTTTGTCACCAAGATGACATTTTTTATGTGAAAGTTATTCGGAAATATATAAACACAAACACCAGCCGAAGTTCTGTGACGTAAACAAAGGAATAAACATCTAAATTTCAACACTATTGTTTGTTTGTAGCAGAAATGCTTTACTGCATGTTGTTCACTGGACCCTTATATTTCCTAATAAACCAGGATTAGCAGCAGTGGATGTGGGTTTTTTTTATGCATGTTGTTGTTGTGTACTGCTCACACAAATTCAGCAAATACATTCGTTATACGTTTTCCATTGAAAAACAGTGATCTGAAATCGCTGATTGAGACTTAGAGCTTTAGAATGATGTATCGTTAGTCATGGTTTCTGTTCTCCCTATTTATTGAATTGCTAAAATGCTATTGCTAAACATTAACACCTGAGAACAATTGGCTATTAGTTGCATTCACGCAACCACAAAGCCTAAGAGGTTAATCCTTCGTGGCATAGATTCAACAAGGTACTGGAAACATTCCTCAGAGATTTTGGTCCATATTAACATGATAGCGTCTCGCAGTTGCTGCAGATTTGTCGGCTGCACATCCATGATGCGAATCTCCCGTTCCACCACATCCTAAAGGTGCTCTATTGGATTGACATCTGTTGACTGTGGAGGCCATTTGAGTACAGTGAACTCATTGTCATGTTCAAGAAACCAGTCTGAGATGATTTGCGCTTTATGACATGGCGCGTTATCCTGCCGGAAGTAGTCATCAGAAGATGGCTACACTGTGGTCATAAAGGGATGGACATGGTCAGCAACAATACTCAGGTAGGCTGTGGCATTGACACGGTGCCCAACTGGTACTAATGGGCCCAAAGTGTGCCAAGAAAATATCAACCACACCATTACCCCACCACCACCAGCCTGAACCATTGATACAAGGCAGGATGGATCCATGCTTTCATGTTGTTGACGCCAAATTCCGGCCCTACTATCCGAATGTGGCAGCAGAAATCGAGACTCATCAGACCAGGCAATGGTTTTCCAATCTTCTATTGTCCAATTTTTTGTGAGCCTGTGCAAATTGTAGCCTCAGTTTCCTGTTCTTAGCTGTCAGGAGTGGCACCCGGTGTGGTCTTCTGCTGCTGTAGCCCATCCGCCTCAAGGTTTGACGTGTTCAGAGATGCTCTTCTGCATACCTAGGTTGTAACGAGTGGTTATTTGAGTTACTGTTGCCTTTTTATCAGCTCGAACCAGTCTGGCCATTCTCCTCTGACCTCTGGCATCAACAAGGCATTTGCGCCCACAGAACTGCCGCTCACTGGATACTTTCTCTTTTGCGGATCATTCTCTGTAAACCCTAGAGATGGTTGTACGTGAAAATCCCAGTAGATCAGCAGTCTGAAATACTCGTCTGGCACCAACAACCATGCAATGTTCAAAGTCACTTAAATCACCTTTCTTCCCCATTCTGATGCTCGGTTTGAACTGCAGCAGATCGTCTTGACCATGTATACATGCCTAACTGCATTGAGTTGCTGCCATGTGATTGGCTGATTAGAAATTTGCGTTAAAGAGCAGTTGGACAGGTGTACCTAAAAAGCTGAATAATGTTTATGTGTATTATGCGGATTTAAACTAATATAAGCAATGTTATATGTGATCTGAAGCACATTAGCATATGGTTTGTGCTCTGACATGCACTGTTAACTGTGGGACCTCATAAAGACAGGTGTGTGCATCTCCAAATCATCTCCAGTCATCTGAATTTACTACAGGTGGCCTCCATTCAAGTTTGCAAAGATTTAAAACAAAAGTATTTTACGTTGTCATTATGAGGTTTTGTTTGTAGAATTTTAAGGAAAATAAAGAGTGTAATTCATTTTGAAATAAGGCTGTAACATAATGTGGAAAAAGTGAAATGCTGTGAATACTTTCCAGATGTGGCTCCAGCGGTTAAGGCGCTGGGTTGCCGATCGGAAGGTCTGGGGTTCAAGCCCAGGTATCACCAGGCTGCCACTCTTGAGCAAGGCCCTTAACCCTCTATGCTCCGGGGGTCCCTTACGAGGGAAATATCAAGGTCAGTGACGTCGGAGTGACGTGGGGCCGCCTTCCCGTGGGCTCACCACCTGCAGGAGGGACCATAAGGGACGGTGCTGTGAGGATTGGGCAGCAGTCGAAGGCGGGGGCCTGCTTGGACTGCTGCCCCCGCGACCCGAATTACGGATAAGCGGGAGAAAATGAATGAATGAATGAACTTTCCAGATGAACTGTATATTTATTTGGAGTTCATTTTCAACCAGCATGTTCATGAAGCTTTGGCTAGTTTAAGTAACTGTACTGTGATTTATAAATATATATATTTACTAAAGCTTGTAAATCAAAATATACTAAAACATAAAAAAAAAACACGGGGTTATAATTGTGTTTATAGCAATTAACAGGCACACACACACACACACACACACACACACACACACACACATACGCTGCCTACAATTTAAATAATGTTAATACATCATAAAGTTCTTTAGTAATATTAGCTGGCTAGCTTGTTGCTAACAAAACACAGACAACCAATAAGTAAGAAGAATTAAATATTTTGGGTGGTAACACTAACTCCACTACATCTTATTACCCTGTCACTCAATATTATAATGCAATATTTACAGTCAGATTTTTAGTTGAGTTTCAATAATTTTCCTCACTTCAAATATTTCCAACAAAAATTGATCATTGATAAATAAAAACAGCTATAAAATGATGAAAGCTGCTTTAACTGGCTGTAAGTTGCTGATGTTTCTGGTGTAAAGGGACGATTCAGGTTCTTCACTTCAGTGAGGAGTTTTCTCTGTTCATCAGCTGTTTCAGGACCCATTTTCTTCATTATGTTCCTGAAAGTCTGTGGGACAAAAAAGACACAGGAACATCATAAATTTGTGTTGAAATAGAACTCACTCACATTTTCAGATGAAAGGAAGTCATAAGACCAGACCTAAGAATAGGTGCATTTACATGTAGCATTGGAATTGATTTAAAAGTCCAATCCGAATGAAAATGCTCCATGTAAACACCTGAATCAGAATAAAAAAGCCCAAACCGAATGTAATTGTAATGGGTTTGAGAGGGGTGGGATAAACCTGTTTATAAACCAAACAAAATACAAATTCTGCCATGTAAACACATTAAACCGATTAGTGCCATCGATAAGACCAATTGCTTGAGACACAAAATGCGCTTCCTTAAATCTCCATGCGATTTTGGAAGCCTCCTGTTCACCTGGCATCTGGATCAGATCTCGTATCAGCTCATTCCCTTGCAGAATTTGTAGATGAACGTTTTAACTGTGCTCTTGAGAACAAATTAATTTGGCACAACAAGGATTTTGACAAAAAGGTGTACATGTAAACGTGGCTAATGGTTTTCAATGAAACAAAAAATCCCAGCCATAAAGATTAAGTACCACAAAGCACACATGATATTAATATATTAATACCAATGAATTTTAAATGTTGTTCTCTAATGAATGTATCCAGTCTAAAGATCCACCATATAGAACACAAGCAGAGAAAAGATGATGATGATCAGGTGATCAGGAATAGCTCTGTTCTCAGTCATGCTCTCATCATTGACTCCCTCTGTCTCATCCACGTTAACCCCAGACTTCTTACTGACTTCTGCCTGCTCAGTGTGACCTTCATAAACTAGTCTACATCTGTGGTGTGAGAGAGACAGGAAATGATACACCAGTGGATTGAAAAAGCAGCACAATGACAGAAAACAGTGCAGTGAGAAAAAGAAACAATAAACATATCACCAAATACATTAAAACTAAAGTAACGAGTCTGATTTAAAAATGTTAGAAGTAGAAGTACAGATATTTGTGTAAAAATGTAATGAGTGAAAGTAAAAAGTTGAAGTAAAGAACTGATTCCAAAATTTCTTCTACTGAAGAAGAGTTACAAAGTATTTGTACTTCTTTGCTTTCCACATCTGCTCCTGACCTTCTGATCACTAACCCAAATCTGGAAATCTAAAGTCACCTGAAGAGATTTGACCAGAGTCTATATCACCCACATACTGTAGGTCTCAGTGCAGGATTATTCCCAAGCAGTGTGGGAGACGGCCAAGAGATATGTTCCAGGTAGTAAAGGAGCAATGCCTGCTGTAGAAATCATGAAGAAAAGCAGGAACAATGACACCTAGTGATTTAAAAGATTTATAATCACACACTTGATATCACCCAAATGAGGATGAGGTTCCCCTTTTGAGTCTAGTTCCTCTCAAGGTTTCTTCCTCATAACATACAAAAGGGAGTTTTTTCTTGCCACAGTCGCCCCAGGTTTCACCAACAGTCGAGCCAAAAAGATAAACAAATGCAAAAGTAAGCTCCCTATGGTCAGCCTCTTTTATTTCAGGATTACAGGAGAAAAACATGAGTAAAGGGGCTCCTGGCTGATGAAGCCCCCGAGGACACTGTAATGTGTGTGTCAAGTACAAACATCTCACTTTTGCTGGCATCTAATCAGAAGACGTGGCCACATCAGCAGGACTGGGATGAGAAAACTGTGAATAAAAGGAGAGTTGTCACCTTGGTGAATAATTGGGTATAAAACTCCAAAGTACAATTAAAAAACAAATAAAACAAAACCTAATCTATCAGAATACAGATTTAAAGAAAAATAAGTTATCATTCTCTTAAACCAAACATTCTTCATAAGATGTTTTACAACTAACAGTATTCTTCACGTAAAACTTACTGCAAGTGTGTGATAAACATCATCAGATTTCCGGCCTGCAGGGTCGAGAGCTGCATACGTGTCGTCTTTAGCACTCAGCCCAATGTTCTGCAGAGAGGAGGGGTGGAGAACATGAGCAGGTTCTGCTGAAGATCTTTACAGTAAGAGTTTATTATGAACAAAGCAGCCACCTGATGGACAGGTGTGTATTAACTCACCTGATGATCACCTTCATCTGCCTTTTTCTTCTGTCTCCTGCATCTGTTCAGAAAAAGTCAAATATTTCACCATCAACAGCGTCTTCAGAGAAAATAATCATGAAATAATCAGCACAGTTTTTCTCACCTCAGCCAGAAGGGGGCAGAGAGAAGAGCTCCAAGTGCAAAAATACCAAGTCCAGCAGCCACATACACAATTACAGAACCACCTTATAGTATACACACACACACACACACACACACACACACACACACACACACACACACACACACACACACACACAGAATATATACAAAGCATAAGTACAAATATTTTCATGTTTATCCACAAAGTACAGGATGTATGATGGAGCAGTTATCAAACAGGAACATCTAAACATCTCTCACCAGTTATAGTGATGGACACTGCAGCTGATCTCTCAGAGCCGAGTTTATTCTGAACCTCACAGTAGTACAGTCCACTCTGTAGAGCTCTGTAACTCTGTCCTGATCCTACAGGTGATGATTCTTCCTCCTTAAACCAGGTGTAGTTCTCCACAGGTGGGTTACTGTCACTGCTGCAGGTCAGATTCACCGAACTTCCCTCCACAATCTCACCAGAGGGACTGATGGACACGTTCTTTGGAGGATCTAAAGAGTTCCATGATAAGAGTGTCATACTGTAATTAATGTTTTTTGTTTCTTTTATCAAGGCATTTAACCATTTTAGCACTTCACACCACTCATCAACTTCAAAATTATTTTGAGGATCTTGTTTATTAGGATAAATAATCGTGTCTGTAAACACTGTTTGAACTTTTTCTTTTAACTGGTCAAAATGGGATTCAGTATAAAGTTATTTATCATATCAATGTTTCCTAAATTTAACATGAAAAATGCTCAATGTGGAAAAAAAAAAAACAAACTCAGTAAACACATTAATAAAAAAGCAGACGATGTACAGAGAAGCACATGAGTCCGGAATATGAAAATATCTGAAAAGAACATGTTTAATTACACGTTGATAATTATTTATTTATTTATTTTTTTGTTTGTTTTTTACAATAGACAATTAAAGAAAAATCTTAACGTGGTTTAATGAAATGAGCATTTTTAAAAGACCAAAACTCAACCAAACTGTTTGTACACAATATGATTTATTATTAATGTGTTTACTGAGTTTAGTCTTTTAAAATCTCTGTATTATCACATTAAGCCATGTTAAGCTTTTTCACGTTAGTCGTTTTAGAACGTTCCTTCCATGTGAACTCCTGGACACTTGGTCAGGAATTTGTGTGGCATCTTCAAGTCTACACCATCAAGCAGCACAAAATACATTTACCTTCTCACTGAACCTGTTTTTACAAAATCATTAATCACACACTCAAAGTTACTGTAATTACTAAATGTAAAGTTACATCAAGGGTTCAGGTGAAGATGTTCAGTCTCTCCATAGTGTTTTGTTTAATAGATAAAACTTCAGCTGTGCATCAATATGAATCTGTATGCAGAACACGGTGTGTTTAGGAGGAAAGTACGTGTGGTAACAGAGTGTAAATGGAGGGTGGAGTCAGGAGAAGTGAGTGATGAGGATCCCACACCAGTACGTGTATGTTTTAGTTCATGAAAAGTGAAATCACGAGAATGAACATTAAGATTCCAGTTTGCTTTAAGCTCCGTTTCATTATTTTAATTGTGTATTGTTTTACTTTATTAAATACTGAGCTATAAGTAATAAAAATCTAAATAAAACTCACATCTGACACTGAGGTATTGAGCAGGAGATGGGAGATGTTCAGATCCTCTTACAGCACAGTTATAACTGCCTGCATCCTCACTGCTGACCCTCTGCAGGTGGAGTTCGTTGCTCTTGAAGGTGTTTGTGGTTAAATCATGTGTGTTTTTGTACCAGATGAATGTTGGATCAGTCAGACTGCAGGTGGTTTTACAGGTCAGAATGACTGATTCTCCCTCTGTCACTTCTGCAGGAGCGATCAGCTGAAGATCTTATACAATGAGAGAAACATTAAATCTGCATCAGTGAATAATCACCTGCTCATTTACCTCAATCACCCCACCTGTGTGTGTGTGTGTGTGTGTGTGTGTGTGTGTGTGTGTGTGTGTGTGTGTGTGTGTGTGTGTGTGAACAGTGGTAAACTGTCTGTTTTGTGTTTTTGTGTCTTCTATGTACTGATAATTGAATTATTTAACCAGAATTAAATGACAACAAAATCAAGTAAATAAATATATAAATATAAATTAGTAGCAGTTTTAAAGTTTTCTTACATTTACCATGAATTAAACCAGATCTATTTTATTACAGAAATATGTTAACATTTATATTTCATTTTTTCATGTAGGTTTTTGACACAAACACACACTCATGTACATGAGGCTCAACATCAAAATAAATCTACAGAATCACAAGTCAAAATTCTGTGAATCTTTCTTACTTTTAAACAAAATTTCTGACATCATGAAGCTGTTATTATAATTATTTTTAATCTCTGATTTGCAGATTCTGTTTTACTGTTTATTTATTACTTTTATTTATTTGTTTTATTTTAACCTTTAAAATGTTTCGCTAATTAGAACATTGAGCAGACAATCTTCTGTAAATCACCTGAACTACAAGCAGAACATTTATCAGATCCACAAGTAAATTTGTGTCTGTGTTTGTAATTTGAGTGAATCAGAGTTTTGTGGTGTTTCATGAAAACAGTAATTCAGTAAAAACATGTTCGAGTTTTAATTCATCTGTTACAAAACTCCTGTAGCTAAAAGGAGATTATGGTCTAAGTGACACATGTAGAGAATAAGATGATTTTATTTACCTGTAACTCTGAGTGTAATTTCAGGTTCACCCTGAAATTTATCTTTAGTTGTTATGAATCTGAAGCAGTACATGTGTTCATCTGATTTCTTCACATCACTCAGTCTGAGGGAGAAGTGATTCTGTTTATCTCCTAAATACTCCACTCTGCCTGAGTAACCTGATTCATTACGCAGATCAGTCGCTTCTACACCCTTAACTGGGTTTATAAACCAAAACCTCTTTATCACTGTAACATCTGTTGGATGTGTGTAATTGGCCTCCATAACCACTGTAGATCCTTTTACAGCACAGAGATGTAGTTTACTGTATTTCACACTCCATTGATTCCCAAGAGCTCCTGAAACATGACACATGAAAGAGGTGATTAGAGATCATTATCCTGAGCCCCATAAAACACTGAGTTATTTTACAGCTTCTCTTCTCTCCTCTGGAACTCCGGGGCAGAAAAATACAAACTATTCTTTACTACTGGAAGGAAACTGTGCAGGATTTAGACACAGGGGTGTCCAAATTATTATTATTATTATTATTAATATTATTATTATTATTATTATTATTATTATTATTATTATTATTATTATTATTATTATTATTATTATTATTATTAATGAGATTGTGTATATAATGTATTGATAAACCCCAATGATTTAATATTACATTTCAGTCTCTGATCTAAAATCAGCATGAGCCACAACTGACTCACGCTTTAATAAAACATTTACCACTGAATAATGTACAGAATACAAATATTAATAATTTTTCTATTTTTACACTGTCATTTTTGCATGAATAATCTACATTTAATATCTGCAGGGTACATTAGATTCAACCTTGTGATTATGACTATATAATATTTAGCTGGTTGAACATTTCATGTCTCTGGTGTGTGTAGCTGTGATTTTTATGTAGATGTGCACTGATGAACAAAAGCAGATGCAAGTGCTGGGTACGAATGTTAATTATAATAAACATGCAGATACTCCAAATCAGCAGGCAGAGACAATAACATTAACAGGAAAAAACCTGATTATTAGCAAAGATCATTAACAAAACAAAAACGTAAAAGCTTAGTGAGATTGAACATAATCAAAAGGAAAACAAAGACACCTGGGATTAAAGGCATGAGCAAATAAGGATCAATAATGAGACTGGGCGGAGACGTTACATAAATGAAAACAGAACCATGTGGAACCAGAACACAGAAATACATACTCATGCTCTGACTGCATTCGCTTTGTGGTGATTAGCGCTAATATGCTTATGCATGCACTAAACACTGCTGCAAATGGAGGATGAGGGTGAATTCTCTCGAAAATGTAGCACTCACCTGAGATCATCAGGAGGAAGATCAGAAAAAAATGGGGCACCATTTTGAGGGACATCTTCACTAAGGATTCTATAGAAAAATGTTTAAAATTAAAAAATGACTTGAAAAAGTCGAAAATAGCTTTTTTTTAATTTGACAAAAATAGAAGTTACTCTTAAATATATTTCAGATTTATGGAAGGAGACTCCAGTATCAGAGCTTTGTAACAGTCAGAGGTAAAGCTGTAAAATATTCAGGACAGAGGAGTTTACACCTATTTTTATAACTGACATATATCCCACATATTTTGTTTTACAATGGTTATAATTTGTTGTAAATATATTAATATTGTAGTGTCTGGCACAGGCCATTTAGACTTCATGTCCCAGGCATTCCTTTTAACCTATGACATCTACATCTTAATCAAAAGGTGAAACATTTATTGGGGGTGATATATCCGTTAAGGGTCACACTCCCCCTCCGAAGACACTAAACACGGCCCAAATCCTAAACTCTTGTTTAGTTTACCGGGACCCATTAAACAATAAAGTCATAAAACTCATGAAACAATCCAAACTCGAAACCTAATCCAACATGGCTGCTTGTGACAAACACACACAACCGGCTCCAGAACGTTTGGATTTTACCACAAGACAGATAACCCCCTTTTGCAGATATTCTGTTTCACACACACACACACACACACACACACACACACACACACACACACACACACACACACACACACACACACAATCACACAGTCACACACACACAGTCTCACACACACACATACACACACACACCACCCCGAAAGCCAGATAACCCCCCTGGTCTCTCTGGTTGAATTCACAGCGACCCTCAGACCATAAAACAATTCACTCTCGGAACTCGGCCCCAGTACGTCTGTTTGTGACACACACACATATGCAGACACACACACACACACCAAAAGGGAGCATTCTTTTATTAATTAAATAATAAATAGAATGTCCCACTTCACAGGATACAAACATACATCTTGTTTGTATTTTCTACTATAAATAAAGCAAGTGTTTAACTCTACATCAATAATATTTAAACCTTAAAATGTTTAGCAATATAACTCTGTGTTAAATGTTGTCTCTTCTCTTCTTAAGGCTTGATTGACTTAGAAGTATCTGTTCTTTACTTTCCTGACAAGGGTGCATTTTATTTATCAGAATACAACATTGTATTAACATCAGTTAATTACTGATCTCTGTAAGTTAATGTACCTCTGCCTTATACTGTCATTCCTTTTCATGTTTAGTATCCAAATGACCGCAACATTATCTGTTTCTTTATTTTTCAAACAATGGTGCATTTTATTTGATCATGAAATGTACCATACCGTCTTAATTCACTTTGAATAAAACTTTAAAGTCCTCCTAAAGCAAGTATAGCCTGGAAACCATGCCCACAGATGCATGAACAAAGGAAGTTTTTCCCTCCAAAATTTCAGGCCATAGCATTGGCCATTCCCCCAAGGATGGGTGGGGTTCAGGACCTTTAAAACATCTTGAACCCAACTAATCATTGTCCAGTCAGAGTGCAGCCAGGTCCAGTCAGAGTTCAGTCAAGAGAGCAACTCGCTCACTCGGCTCGACCGGAAAGGCCCGGAGAGTCGGACGCTTCGAACAGCTCAGCAGCGACTCTTCGGGACGAGATCTCAAATCTCTTTTGAGATCTTTCAGCAAGCTTTATCTTTAAAACACCAACTGCTCTGACCTTCAGGAGAAGCTGGGAGAACATCTGACTCCATCCTAACCGACTCGTCCAAGATTCTTTTGTCTACCGCATCCGGACTCTTGTGCAAAAAGTCAATGCAAGTAACCGGTTCACTAACTAATTTAGATGCGTGTAATGTTTGAACCCTTAATATTAAGGCGAATTTAAATTTCCGTGACGTTTCTCAGTTAGGATGTGATTAATTTGAAGTAAGCGGCCTTTCCTTTCTTTATCTCCTTCTTCCTTTCCTTTCTCTATCTCCTTCTTCCTTTCCTTTCTCTTCCTCCTTCCCTAATTTCAACTTTCTTTTTATTTTATTTTAATTTTCTTTATTTCTTTTTGTTTGTTTGTTTGTGTAGTTAGTTTTATGTTGTGTTTGTCTCATTCATTAAACGCCGTATTTTTCATAAGTGATGATCTCTGAGTACGTTTCATAAATGAAGTTCCTGCAACATCAGGGCTGAACTACATGCTCTATTTCATTTAATTTAATTTACGGTATAAAGTAAAAGGGGGTTACGTCTTTCTTGGCCAGGGAGATACCTCTTTTATAAAATTAATATAAAATTATACTGTCTGTTTGCCGGACAAACAGACAAATAAGTGTAATGATAATTCCATTACCGTCAATTCAACTTAATTTAAATATTTAGGAGTAACTAACCCGTTATAATTACTTATAAATATTTACCTTTCTTTGCGAGCTAAATTCGCTACATATAATGGTGGAGAATGCGGGCAGACTGTGCTTCCAACTACATACTCAATTTATCTGTATTATAAGTTTTTCCCCCTAACCCCTCAGTCGCTACAATATCTAATCATGTAGTCACATTCAGAGTTTCTAAATTGTTTTAAAACCAGACACAGTCACAATATCATAATCATAATTTATTAGAATGTTGATTTTATAACTCCATTTTTCTCAGCACTGAGAGTCGATCAGTAAAATGTTTACAAAGTGAATAAAGAAAAAATAATTTCAGTAATTCAGTAATTTATTAATTCATTCAGTAATAATCATTTACACTAAATAAACAACACTGATCCTTTTTATGTTCAGGAAAAGTAGAGATTAAACTAATGAGTAAATTTAATGACTACAAATATAATAAATAGTTTCTCACCGTGTTCCTCGACCTTCATGTACGACGACCAAACAGAGAGTAAAGAAAAGTGTGAGAGTTGAAGGTTGTTTCAGACGAGTTGTTGCTTTTTCCTCTTTCTCTGAATTTGTTGCTGCAAATGAGGAAGGTTTGTTTTCTACAGTAAACACGTCGAATTGTGCTCATTACTTTTTTTAATTGTCTAAGTCCAGAAATGTGAAAAGAAATGGAGAGGTGTTGAAATGAGGCCACTGCATCTTCAACTGCGGAAGTAAAACACACAGTGTGGTCATCATCACCCTAAACCACTAAACACACACAAGCAACAAACACAAGTGTTGAGCATAGAGTCATGACTTTTATAAAAACTATCAGTTTAATGTTTATATTAGGTTTGATTGCCATATATAAGTTTATCATTAGGTTTATCTACACTTCATTGTATCATTGTTTTCAGTATTGTCTTTGTTTTAAGTTGAAAGTTAAAATGCTGATTATTGGAGGAGCCTGTGGGCCTCTGAAGACAGAAACAGCAGATTTTTGCTCCTCAGGATGGAACACAGTGATTATCATAGCAAAAAGAGGAAAGAAAAATCAAAGGAGCCAAGTGAAAGGACAGTTTTATTTAAAGTTTAATAGTTTTCTGTAGCTTATTACTGAACTGAAGCTTATCAGTCCTGACTTCCTGTTTTTTTTCCCCCTTGTGTTCTCTGTATTCCCCACCAGATGTCGCCATTGTGTCCCTCTGTCCCTCATTATTTTCCTATTGTTTCCACGTGTCTATTCACTCCCGTGTAGTCTTTGTTTATTGATTTCTGTTTTGTTTTGCTTTTTCCTGAGAGGATTTTTCACGTTCTTGACATTTTTTCCTTTTCATGTTGTGAAATCTTTCATGCTATTTTCTATTGCTGTGTTTTCTGAACATTCTAATTAAAGAATGGATTCTCCAAACTGTCCGAGTCTGTCTCTGTTTTTAGATTCAAACCTCCCATTGACAGACTGCTAGAACCCCGACCCTGATATTAACATTTAGAGAAAATGTTTTTGTGGAAAGAGAATTGTAGGCAGTAGCACTGCACAATATTTCTCATTGTGTAGTTGCTCAAAAATAAACAAATAATTACAAAAATGATAGAAAATAACTCACTGGAGTCACTTTTAAAATACATTTTTGTATGTGTTATTTTAATGTAATGTAGTTTTTATCTGACATGCTTTAATTTGATTCGCTGACCACTGTTAAACACTGATCATGCTTTATTACATTTTATTTTATGTTTTTGTAGAGTCAAGTAGAAAAATAAAAGCTGAACAGTATTCTAAAAGGGAACTGGGGTGTGATTTTTACAACTGGCAACTCACGGTATGATTTTCTGATATTGAGTGACACACAGCAGAGCATCTCTTGTAGGGAAACTATTTCTTTGGACGCTCCGTCTGCACCAGATCAAAAACCCGCCGGCACCTGACTGTAGGCAAATTGGTCCCTCTGCCTGTCCTGCAACAACCATGGTTACAGTTGGGGATTGATTTTGTGACGGATTTACCATGGTCGGGGGGTATACCTGCATCCTCGTGGTGGAAGAACAATTCTCGAAAGCATGTCGCTTCATTCCCCTCCGAAGCCTCCCTACGGCCCTGGAGACCACCGAAGTCCTCTTCCACCATGTATTTCAGAACTTTGGTATCCCTGAGGAGACCACGGCTCCCAGTTCACCTCCTACGTATCCTACGTATTCTTTCGGCTTCTGGGGGTGTCCATCATCCTGTCTTCCGGTTACCATCCCCAATCAAATAGACAAACGGAACGGAAGATCCAGGAGTTGGGATGGCACTTGTGGTCTTATTGTTATGAAGACCAGGCAGAGTGGAGTCGTTTCCTTCCCAGAGCAGAGTATGCGCAGAACTCGATGCGTCAGGACACAACCGGCCTCACACCATTCCAGTGTGTGCTAGGGTTCTAACCTCCCCTGTTTCCATGGTCGGAACGAACTATCCCAAGTACCCGCGGTTGACTACTGGTTCAGGGAGAGTGTAAGGGTGTGGGAGTCAGCATATACCCAGCTATGGAGGGCCCAAAGGGAGACACTGAGTCATGCCGACGCACAGCGGCTCGAAACCCCGGCCTACCAGCCCGGGGATTTGGTATGGCTATCCACCAGGGACCTAAGACTCTGGCTCCCCTGCCGTAAGTCGAGCCCCAGGTGCATAGGGCCCTTCAGGATTATAAGGCGGATAAATGAGTTGGCCTATCAGTTGGAGCTCCCCCCCAGTATCTGATTCACCCAACCTTCCATGTGTTGCTCCTCAAGCCATACATTTCACCGCCCGCCCGCACTGTATTATCTAACAGTGTGTTGTGCCTATTACCCTATTATTCTTCTCAATTTTTGTTTTTTTTATTTTTATAGAATTTTATATGATTTTTCCACTTAAGTTTATACTTGTGCTTTAAATATATATGCATATACACTCACCGGCCACTTTATTATACACCTTACTAGTACTGGGTTGGACCAGTCAGAACTGCCTTAATCCTTCGTGGCATAGATTCAACAAGGTACTGGAAACATTCCTCAGAGATTTTGGTCCATATTGACATGATAGCATCAAGCAGTTGCTGCAGATTTGTCGGCTGCACATCCATGATGCGAATCTCCCATTCCACCACATCCCAAAGGTGTTCTATTGTATTGAGATCTGGTTACTGTGGAGGCCATTTGAGTACAATGAACTCATTGTCATGTTCAAGAAACCAGTCTGAGATGATTTGCGCTTTATGACATGGTGCGTTATACTGCTGGAAGTAGCCATCAGAAGATGGGTACACTGTGGTCATAAAGGGATGGACATGGTCAGCAACAATAATAATGGTCTTCTGCTGCTGTAGCCCATCCTCCTCAAGCTTCGATGTGTTGTGTGTTCAGAGATGCTCTTCTGCATACTTAGGTATTAACGAGTGGTTATTTGAGTTGCTTTTGCCTTTCTATCAGCTCAAACCAGTCTGGCCATTCTCCTCTGACCTCTGGCATCAACAAGGCATTTGCGCATACAGAACTGCCGCTCACTGGATATTTTCACTTTTTCGGAACATTCTCTTGTATGTCTCTTGTATGTCTTTCTCAACATCTCTCTGGTTGTACGTGAAAATCCCAGTAGATCAGCAGTTTCTGAATTACTCATCTGGCACCAACAACCATGCCACGTTCAAAGTCACTTAAATCACCTTTCTTCCCCATTCTGATGCTCGGTTTGAACTGCAGCAGATCGGCTTGATCATGTCTACATGCCTAACTGCATTGAGTTGCTGCCATGTGATTGGCTGATTAGAAATTTGCGTTAACGAGCAGTTGGACATGTGTACCTAATAAAGTGGCGGTTGAGTGTATACTGTTTGAGTATAGTTAATGCATGTTGCCTGCATGCTGCTTGCTTATTTTACTATTTTTTTTTTTTTTAAACTGCCGGTTTTTCTAATCCTTAACCTAATCCATCATCCTTATCTGTTTACTGGCCTTTCTAAGATGTGTTACATTTACAAGCATTTTGATTATATGCTGTATTCTAAACTTTATATATGATAAACTTTACTTTAACGCATTACTATTGATTTTGTCTCTGTTATTTCATTTGTCTCTGTTAACTCTGTTAATACCCCGAGTTCTTAGCGAAGCTGATTATTATATTATATTATTGCTGAATAATGTTTATGTGTAATATGCGGATTTAAACTAATATAAGCAATGTTATATGTGATCTGAAGCACATTAGCATATGGTTTGTGCTCTGACATGCACTGTTAACTGTGGGACCTCATAAAGACAGGTGTGTGCATCTCCAAATCATCTCCAATCATCTGAATTTACTACAGGTGGACTCCATTCAAGTTTGCAAAGATTTCAAACAAAAGTATTTCACGTTATCATCATGAGGTTTTGTTTGTAGAATTTTGAGGAAAATAAAGAGTGTAATTCATTTTGAAATAAGGCTGTAACATAATGTGGAAAAAGTGAAATGCTGTGAATACTTTCCAGATGAACTGTATATTTATTAGAAGTTCAATTTTAACCAGCATGTTCATGAAGCTTCGGCTAGTTTAAGTAACTGTACTGTGATATATAAATATATATTCACTAAAGCTTGTAAATCAAAATATACTAAACATAAAAAAAACATGGGGTTATAATTGTGTTTATAGCAATTAGCAGGCACACACACACACACACACACACACACACACACACACACACACACACACACATATAAGCTGCCTACAATTTAAATAATGTTAATACATCATAAAGTTCTTTAGTAATATTAGCTGGCTAGCTTGTTGCTAACAAAACACACACAACCAATAAGTAAGAAGAATGAAATATTTTGGGTGGTAACGTTAACTCCACTACATCTTATTACCCTGTCACTCAATATTTTATTATAACACACACACACACACACACACACACACACACACACACACACACACACACACACACACACACACATATTGTTTTCTTCATTACTAAATGCAATCTTTACATTCAGATCTTTAGTTGAGTTTCAATAATTTTTCTCACTTTAAATATGTCCAACAAAAATTGATAATTGATAAATAAAAACAGCTTTAAAATAATGAAATCTGGTTTAACTGGCTGTAAGTTGCTGATGTTTCTGGTGTAAAGGGACGATTCAGGTTCTTCACTTCAGTGAGGAGTTTTCTCTCTTCATCAGCTGTTTCAGGACCCATTTTCTTCATTATGTTCCTGAAAGTCTGTGAGACAAAAAACAGGAACATCATAAATTTGTGTTGAAATAGAACTCACTCACATTTTCAGATGAAAGGAAGTCATAAGACCAGACCTAAGAATAGGTGCATTTACATGTAGCATTGGAATTGATTTAAAAGTCCAATCCGAATGAAAATGCTCCATGTAAACACCTGAATCAGAATAAAAAAGCCCAAACCGAATGTAATTGTAATGGGTTTGAGAGGGGTGGGATAAACCTGTTTATAAACCAAACAAAATACAAATTCTGCCATGTAAACACATTAAACCAATTAGTGCCATCGATAAGACCCATTGCTTGAGACACAAAATGCACTTCCTTAAATCTCCATGCGATTTTGGAAGCCTCCTGTTCACCTGGCATCTAAATCAGATCTCGTATCAGCTCATTCCCTTGCAGAATTTGTAGATGAACGTTTTTACTGTGCTCTTAAGAACAAATTAATTTGGCACAACAAGGATTTTGAAAAAAAGGTGTACATGTAAACGTGGGTAATGGTTTTCAATGAAACAAAAAATCCCAGCCATAAAGATTAAGTACAACAAAGCACAAATGATATTAATATATTAATACCAATGAATTTTGAATGTTGTTCTTTAATAAATGTATCCAGACTGAAGATCCACCATATAGAACACAAGCAGAGAAAAGATGATGATGATCAGGTGATCAGGAATGTCTCTGTTCTCAGTCATGCTCTCATCACTGACTCCCTCTGTCTCATCCACGTTAACCCCAGACTTCTTACTGCCTTCTGCCTGCTCAGTGTGACCTTCATAAACTAGTCTACGTCTGTGGTGTGAGAGAGACAGGAAATGATACACCAGTGGATTGAAAAAGCAGCACAATGACAGTAAACAGTGCAGTGAGAAAAAGAAAAATTAAACATATCACCAAATACATTAAAACTAAAGTAACGAGTCTGATTTAAAAATTTTAGAAGTAGAAGTACAGATATTTTGTAAAAATTTAATGAGTGAAAGTAAAAAGTTGAAGTAAAGAACTGATTCCAAAATTTCTTCTACTAAAGAACAGTTACAAAGTATTTGTACTTCTTTGCTTTCCACATCTGCTCCTGACCTTCTGATCACTAACACAAATCTGGAAATCTAATGTCACGTGAAGAGATTTGACCAGAGTCTATATCACCCACATACTGTACGTCTCAGTGCAGGATTATTCCCAAGCAGTGTGGGAGACGGCCAAGAGATATGTTTCAGGTAGTAAAGGAGCAATGCCTGCTGTAGAAATCATGAGGAAAACCAGGAACAATGACACCTAGTGATTTATAAAATTTCTAATCACACACTTGATTTCACCCAAATGAGGATGGGTTCCCCTTTTGAGTCTGGTTCCTCTCAGGGTTTCTTCCTCATAACATACAAAAGGGAGTTATTCCTTGCCACAGTTGCCCCAGACTTCTTCAACAGTCGAGCCAAAAAGATAAACAAATGCAAAAATAAGGTCCAAATGGTCAGTCTCTTCTGCAAGATATTTCAGGATTAAAGGAGAAGAAAAACATGAGTAAAGGGGTTCCTGGCTGATGAAGCCCCCGAGGACACTGTAATGTGTGTGTCAAGTACAAACATCTCACTTTTGCTGGCATCTAATCAGAAGACGTGGCCACATCAGCAGGACTGGGATGAGAAAACTGTGAATAAAGAGAAAGTCATGACCTTGGTGAATAATTGGGTATAAAGATCAATAAAACAAATAAAACAAAACCTAATCTAGCAGAATACAGATTTAATGAAAAAAGTAAAAAGTTATCCTTCTCTTAAACCAAACATTCTTCATAAGATGTTCTACAACTAACAATATTTTTTACGTAACACTTACTGTAAGTGTGTGATAAACATCATCAGATTTCCGGTCTGCAGGGTCGAGAGCTGCATACGTGTCGTCTTTAGCACTCAGCCCAATGTTCTGCAGAGAGGAGGGGTGGAGAACATGAGCAGGTTCTGCTGAAGATCTTTACAGAAAGAGTTTATTATGAACAAAGCAGCCACTTTCTGTATTAACTCACCTGATGGTCACCTTCATCTTCCTTTTTCTTCTGTCTCTTGCATCTGTTCATAAAAAGTCAAATATTTCCCCATCAAAAGTATCTTTAGAGAAGATAATCATGCATTTATCAGCACAGTTTTTCTCACCTCAGCCAGAAGAGGGCAGAGAGAAGAGCTCCAAGTGCAAAAAAACCAGCAGCCACATACACAATCAACGAGCCACCTTATAGTATAAGTATACACAAACACACACACACACACACACACACACACACACACACACACACACACACACACACACACACACGAAGAGAATATACAGATCATATATAAAGGAGAAGTAAAAATATTTTCATGTTCATCCACAAAGTACAGGATGTATAATGGAGCAGTTATCAAACAGGAACATCTAAACATCTCTCACCACTTATAGTGATGGACACTGCAGCTGATCTCTCAGAGCCGAGTTTATTCTGAGCCTCACAGTAGTACAGTCCACTCTGTAGAGCTCTGTAACTCTGTCCTGATCCTACAGGTGATGTTTCATTCTCCTTAAACCAGGTGTAGGTCTCCACAGGTGGGTTACCGTCACTGCTGCAAGTCAGATTCACAGAACTTCCCTTCACTTGGTTAGAAGAGATGCTGATGGACACTAAGACTCTCTTTGGAGGATCTGAATGTATAGAAAAGTATAAAATAAACATACACCAATGATTATTTTGTCTAATTGGCTGTGAGGAGATACTGGTTTTGTCTTAATGTACAAACATAAACATACTCATTGTAGGAAACTTTAAAAACTGTCTAAACAAACATCATAACATGCAGAGCTTCTTCTCTCCTTCTCTCCTTTACTTCACATTTAAATAATCAGGAAACTTGAGTACCATTTAGTGTTGCATTAATGTAAGAACTTCACAGTGTTCAGCTTCAACTTACACAGAACATTCAGAGTTACACTGGTGGAGTTCTGATACCCGACTTCATTACTGCACATGCACTTGTACTCTCCACTGTCCTTAGTGCTGATCTTAGAGATGGTGAAGGTCTTTATTTTTCCCACTGATGTTGTCCCCATCAACCAGGTGTAGGTCTTCACAGGTGGGTTTGCATCACTACTGCAGGTCAGAGTCACTGAACTGCCCTCCACAATCTCACCAGAGGGACTGATGGACACTGCGACTTTCTTTGGAAAATCTGTCATATACATGAAGGTATCACATTACCTTGGATCTATAAAAGTTCAAGTTTATTTTTGTAGCACTTTTAAAAAATGGAAATTGTCTCAAATCATCTTTACAGAACTTTACAATGAAAGTAAATGATGTGTATTTATCACTGATGATGAAGCCTGGGGCGACTATGGTGAAGGAAAAACTCCCTTAGATGTTATAAAAACCTTGTGAGGAATCAGACTCAAAAGCCGAACCTCATAATCATTTGGGTGATTACAAGAGTGAAACTATGAATCTTAAAACATTACAGAACACTGGAGAGTGAGAACTAACATGAGCACTGGAGTGTGTGATTATGAGTAAAGTCCTTTCTACAGTCTTATATAGTCAGTTGAGATTGTGAAGCCAGAAGCTTCTGATCAACTCATAAAATAGCTCAACATCTGGGATCATCAAAGATCCAACACCAACTTATCAACCTCAAATAGGTTCAGTGTCCAAAATCCACATGAAGTGAAATCCAAATGGCGCTGGTACGTCTCTAGATAAAATATTAATTTGTTATTGTGTAAAGTATTGATTTTTGTGAGTCCCAAAACCTGTGGCAAAGGCTAAAAGTTTAATTGTGGCAGACATTGTGGCATCTTCTGTGTTGCCACGAAGATGTGTGTAGAAGAAGGGGTGTGGTTGAGTGTTGATTTTTCAATTGAGTGCAGAATAAGGATCATTGAGTGTTAAGGATCCCAGACGTGTGTGTATCTTTTGCAATGTTTACAAAAAAACTTGAAAGCTTAACAAAAAACAACTCCCCAGATGAATACAATTACACCACCCACCTCCAGTATCCCGCTGGCTCTTCCAGCTTTATATTCCAGCAAAGCAGCCGAGTGCGATGGCTTTGTCCTACAAGTCAACTTATACATGGAGATGCAGCCTCACAAGTTTCCCACCGACCGGTCCAAGATAGCGTTTCTCATAACACTGCTAACCGAGAAGGCTTTGTGATAGGCGAGAGCAAAGTGGAGGGCCAATAGTGCCATTACCACCTCATATACGCTCTTCACCAAACACTTTGCGCAGGTGTTCTGCACCGCCACCGGGGCTCTCACCACAGCAGACCAACTATTCAGTCTGAGCCAAGGCTCCTCCTCATTTGCTGAGTACAGCCTCCGCTTGCGCACCCTAACCACTGTTAGCCAATGATCCATCTGCATCTCCCAGCACGTGGCTGCCTGTCGATCCCTGGTGGCTCCAGTGCCAGACCCACTGCCTGCACCACCAGCCCCAACCACGCCCTGCCTAAATCTTCCTAGCATCCACACTAGTGGAAAGCCCAAACAACCACAAGGAAGTGGAGGTTCCTCCTGAGTACCGCTCATTCTGGGAAGCAAGCAAGCATTCTGTGACTCGGCTACCCTGTCATCGCCTCTGGGATTGCGTCATCGACATGATGCCAGGTGCCAAGCTGCCCAAAGGTTGAGTATACTCGTTGTCTGTCCCAGAGGGCACAGCTATGGAGGACTACATCAGAAAACCTAAGAAAAGGCTTTATCGTGCCATCCTCTTACCCAATGGCCTCCAGCTTCTTCTTCAATGAGAAGAAGGGCAGAGGCCTTTGGCCATGTATCAACTATTGCAATCTCAATTCACAAATCACACCACTCATGTACCCGCTCCCTCTGGTCCCTGCCGACCTAGAAGATCTCTGTGGAGCACAAATCTTCACCAAGTTGTACCTCCGAAGTGCCTACAACTTGGTGCGCATACGCAAGGGCAATGAGTGAAAGACGGCCTTCATCACCCCCTCAGGGCACTATAAGTACTTAGTCATGCCATATGGACTGTCCATTTCTCCCACGGTGTTCTAGACGTTCATGAATGAGGTGTTCTGGCCATTCCTCCACTGGTTCGTCATCATCTACATCCTTAAGATGACATCATCTTCTCCTGAGACATAACAGAACATCACAGTCATGTCACTCAGGTCCCTGAACCCAGGATAAAACGAGCTGGACCGGTTCCTCCCGTGGGCCGAGTATGCACAGAATTCCCTGTGCCAAGAATCTACCTGCCTCACACCATTCCAGTGCATGCTAGGCTTCCAACCCCCACTATTTTCCTGGACAGATGGACCATCAAACATCCCTGTGGAAGACCACTGATTCCAGGAAAGCGTGCGGGTATGGAAGTCGACACATACCCAGCTCCAAAGAGCCCTTAGAACCACAAGGAGGTTGATCCTCGAAGATCGGAGGCACTTCGTTACCAACCAGGAGATCTGGTGTGGTTATCTACCTGAGATCTGTGCCTACGACTGCCCTGTAGGAAGCTCAGCCCGTGTTACATTGGGCTATTTAAGATCCTGCGGCAGATCAACTAAGTGGCCTACCGGCTCGACCTCTCTCCCCGGTACCGCATCTATCCTACCTTCAATGTGTCGCTTCCAAAACCCTTCTCTCCCCCTACCATAGAGAACCCTGGAGCCACCGTCAATCCACCTCCCCCGGACATGTTGGACTAACCTTCCGTGTTCTCTGACCGAGAGATTCTAAACATGCAACGTAAGGGCTCTACCCTAAAATACCTTGTTGACTGGAAGGGGACCAGAGGAACGCTCTTGGGTCGCCTGACAGGATGTCTGGGACCCAGCAGTCCTTGAGGAGATTCACACCAGTCACCCTAATCATCCCGAACCCTGAGGTTGCAGGCGTTCCCGGCAACTAGTTAGCACGTCAGGAGCTACCCCTGGAGGAGGGGGTAATGTCAGAGAACCACCAGCCACGCCTCCCTCCGTCACACCACACTTTTGCTCGGCCTCTCCCTCATGAAAGATGTGTTACATAAAAATAAAAAGTCCTTGCTTGCGACACTAATCATTCACACCTGATCTATGTTTCCCCAAATAAGCACATATATTTAAGTTTATAATACTATACACATATGTGTGTGTGTGTGTGTGTGTGTGTGTGTGTGTATATACTGTGTATATATATATATATATATATATATATATATATATATATATATATATATATATATATATATATATATATATATATATATATATTACATTAGATATTTGGCAAATTAAGTTTTATCAAGTGCCAAAAGATCAACAACTTGTTGATCTTTTTTTTTTGCCAGTGCATCAATAAACACAGCAGAAAAACTCAAGTTCAGTTTCAGTAGGAACAGTGTTGTTGAACTCCTTATTTTGCCAGTTCATCACAGTCTGTTGTGGAAATTCTCAGGATAGAGCCAAGTCAGAAACTGTCACAGATTTTTAAAGAGTATCAGATTAACTTTCTTCAGAGAAGAAGAGAGTATTGCGAACAACGTCTTCGAGCTGAAGTGCGACATTTTTAGGGGAAACGTGGGCATTACAGGGGAAAGGTAAATTGAACAATGTTTACCCGTAACTATTTTAATAGAATTTGGTCACGTTTGACGGGCCGGATTAATAAACCCAACGGGCCGTGTGTGGCCCGCGGGCTGTAGTTCGCCCATGTCTGGTCTACACTGACCTGGGGCTGCCCTGCACATATTTTACTATAACTCCAGTTTTAAAGATTTCAGTGTACAGTGTATGTGCGCTTTTATTATATATCAGGATACCATTTACACATATCTATCTTACATCTCCCACCCTGTGCCTTAAATCATACTGTGCAGCTCAACACTATACTGCGTCATAACAGTGGCTCATGTTGAACACAAATAAACTTTGCGGCTATGAAATATAATGATAATTCTGATAATCTTTCTTATTGGGATAAATCATTCACACCTTGTTTTTAAATACATTCATTGTTTTTGAGACATGGAACTCCGCCAGCAGCGCAGGGTCCAGCACGCTCCGCCGGACTACCCATGACCGCTCCTTCGGTCCATACCCCTTCAAGTCCACCAGGTATTCGAGGCGACCCCTGCGCCGTCTGGAATCCAGAACTCCTCTCACTACATAGACACCGGGCTGGTCCACGACCTCTGGCTGGGCAGGCGCAGCGGGGCCACCTGGAGGGTGAGAGACAGGAGAGGCACAAGGTTTGAGCAGGGACACATGGAAGGTAGGGTGAATGCGGTACCTCTGGGGCAGTTCGAGCCGGTAGGACACGTCGTTGACCCGGTCGGCAATCCTGAATGGCCCGATGAACCGGGGTCTCAACTTGCGGCAGGGCAGCTTTAGCTTCAGGTCTTTCGTGAACAGCCATACTAGGTCCCCTGGACGGAAACGTGGAGAGTCCAGCCGTCATGCGTCAGCATGTCGGCGGGTATTGCGGAGGGCTCGACGCAGCTGGGTGTGTGCTGATTCCCAGGTCCGATTGCTCTCCCGGAACCAAACGTCCACTGAGGGCACATTGCCAGGTTCATCCGACCAGGGGAACAGGGGTGGCTAAAACTCCAGCATGCACTGAAACGGGGTGAGCCCCGTAGAGTCCTGGCGAAGCGAGTTCTGTGCATACTCGGCCCACGGTAAAAAACGACACCACTCCCCCTGATCCTGGCCACAATAAGTCCTCAGGTAGCGGCTCAACTCCTGGATCTTCCACTCTGTCTGGCCGTTGGACTGCGGGTGGTAACCAGACATCAGATTCACTGACACCCCCAGGAGTTTGAAGAAGGCCTTCCAAACTCGAGACGTGAACTGAGGGCCCCGGTCAGAGACAATCTCCTCCGGGAGACCAAAGTTCCGGAAGACGTAATGGAACAGGGCTTCCGCAGTCTCGAGGGCGGTGGGCAGGCTCTTCATGGGGACAAAGCGCCAGGCCTTGGAAAAGCGATCCACCACCACCAGGATGCAGGTGTGGCCCTCCGACCTGGGCAGATCTGTCACGAAGTCGATTCCCAGGTGCGACCAGGGACGCTGAGGGACGGGGAGCGGCATCAGCTTGCCCACTGGCGCAGAACCTTGGACAACGCACAGGTGGGACACTCCTGCACAAAATGCGTGATCTCCCCTGTCATTCCTGGCCACCAGTATCGTGCCTTGATGAGCTGGACCGTCCGTTTCTCCACCGGGTGGCCTGTGCCCGGTCCCTCGTGGACTGACCTGATGAGCCTGTGCCGGCAGGAGGGATGAAGGTGTGCCCCTCTGGGCATCCCGCTGGAGCGGTTTCTTGTGGTGCTGCGGTGCATATTTCCCGGTCTATCTCCCAGATGATAGGCCCCAGGATGAGTGCAGGAGGCAGGATGGGCTCTGGGTCGCTAGGTTCATCCGGTCTTTGCCGTTCAGCGCACTGGCTCGGTAGGTGATGTGGAACCGGAACCTGGTGAAGAAGAGGGCCCAGCGTGCTTGTCGGGGGTTGAACCTCCAAACCTCCCAGAGGTACTGGAGGTTTTTGTGGTCGGTGACCACTGTGAATGGGTGCTTAGCTCCTTCCAGCCAGTGTCTCCACTCATCCAAGGCCAGCTTGATGGCCGGGAGCTCGCGGTTGCTGATGTCATAGTTCTGTTCGGTGGCCATGAGCTTGTGTGTGAAGAAGGCACTTGGGTGGAGCTGGGGAGGTGTTCCCGACCGCTGGAAAAGAGAGTAGCCCCTACCCCGGTCGAGGAGGCGTCGACTTCCACCACGAAAGGCTTCCGGGGGTCAGGGTGACGCAGAACTGGGGCACTACAGAAACGACGCCGGAGCTCGTGGAAGGTCTCCTGAGCCTCCATGTTCCACCTCAGGGTTCGGGCCTTACCCCTGAGGAGCGAGGTGAGGGGGGCGGTGATCCTGCTGTAACCCTGGATGAACCTGCGATAGAAGTTTGCAAACCCCAGGAAACGCTGTAGCTTCTTGATTGACTCTGGGACGGGCCATTCCCTCACCGCCTTAACCTTCTTCTCATCCATCTGGATCCCCGCCACACTGATTATGTAACCTAGAAAGTGGATCATTGTGCAGTGGAACTCGCACTTCGAGAGGTTCAGGTAGAGCCGCTGAGAACGAAGCACTTTTAGGATGGCACGCACATGTCTTTGGTGTTCCTCCAGATCTTGTGAGTAGATTAAGATGTCGTCTATGTAGACCATGACAAATTTCTGGAGGTAGGGCCCAAGTACTTCGTTCATGAACCCCTGAAAGAACGCTGGAGAGAGAGAGAGGCCATACGGCATGACCCGGTATTCATAGTGCCCTGAGGGTGTGATGAAGGCCGTTTTCCACTCGTTTCCCCTCCTGATGCGCACCAGATTGTAAGCGCTCTGGAGATCAAACTTGGTGAAGACCAAGGTCAGGTCCTCCAGAGCAGTGGGCACGAGCATGAGAGGGTACGGAAGAGGAGCGACCTGCGAGTTTAGCTGTCTGTAGTCGATACAGGGGCGCAGACCTCCGTCCTTCTTTCCCACGAAGAAGAAGCTTGACGCTGCTGGTGAGGACGAGTGCACGATGAACCCCTGACGGAGAGCCTGCCGCACGTATTCTTCCATTGCTCGGTGCTCAGGAGCCGACAGCGGGTATACACAGCCCTTGGGTAGCTTCGCACCGGGGAGTAGGTCAATGCAGCAGTCCCAAGGTCGATGAGGGGGGAGACGGGTGGTGGCCTGCGCACTGAACACGTCCTCAAACGACCGGTACTCCTTTGGGATCTCCACCTGCGTCTTGGTCGTGGCCTCCTCCACCCGGGTGGTGCCTATCACCACCCCTGGGACCCGTTGAAAGGTGGGAGAGACAGTGCTCCTTACAGTGGGGACTCCACTCCAGGATGTCACAGGGGTCCCAGGAACACCTCGGTGCGTGCTTCTGTAACCAGGGTCTCCCCAGGATCACACTGACTGTGGAACTCTCCAGGACCAGGAACTGGATCTTCTCTCGATGAAACAGCTCCACTTGTAGCGTTACCACCGGCATGCAGTACTTCACTCACCCCTCACCCAGCAAGCGTCCCTGGATGGTCTGAACTGCTAGGTCCTGGGAGCCCCTCTCTTTTGGGGGAGGTGTAATCAGTCGAGGCAGGCCTGGGAGATGAAGTTCCCCGCCGATCCGGAGTCGACTAGTGCACACACAGAGATAGAGTGAGCGGGGGTTAAAAGAGATACGGTCAACTTGGACAGTCGTGAAATTTCTGTCGGTAGCTGCACAGTACTCACCGCAGCATGAGCAGGGCATGTGGGGCACCGAGAGATGGAGTGCCCCTGTGAACCGCAGTACAGACACCTCCCAGCGGCCAGGCGGCGGGTTCCTTTCTCTCCTGGATAGCCCTTGAGAGCCCAGCTGCATTGGTTCAACATCCGGGGCAGCGGTTGCACCTTGCAGAGCTTCAGGTTGAGGTGGAGTTGGGTGGCATGCTGCCAAGCGCTTGGCTAGCCTGATGGATTTTTGTATGAAGCTCTCCAACCCCACTGAGTCCTCATGCACCGCAATTGCCTGTTTTATTTTCGGATTTAACCCAAGCCGATAAATAGCGCTGACTCGGTGATGCTGTCATTCCCCTGACGTAAGCTGAGCAGCTGGTTGGGCGTGGTAAGGACTCCGGAGGCCGCGCGAAAAACTTCCAGGAAGTGTGCAGTAAATCGTGCATAGGAGTGTGTAACTGGGCCAGCGGGGTTGTTCCTCCATCGTGAGGTAAGCGCGGGTTAGATCCTCTCACTTGTCATTGTCTTTCTTTCCTTTTCTTTCGGTCTGTTATTCTGTTAGGCGGGAGTGAACGAGGTGGAAGCCGAGTCACCAGCAAACAGAGTTTAATGAAAAACACTGACGTAGAACGAACACACAGAGTCCATCTGAGACAATAACGGATGCTGGAGTGGGGTGCGTGAAGTGCTTATGTGCTGTGTGTGTAACAAGGGACAGGTGTGTGGAATCAGTATGATGGCGAGGAGCTCTGGACAGGCGGGGCGCGCACATAAGAAGAAGCAGGGTGCTCCCTGACAGTCATCCACAGCCATTCTAATATTTATGTACATATTGTGGGCAACGACTATCATGTGTCTCATCTGAGCAGTGGGAAGAAAGATGACTGCATCTTTTCAAACTGCTGCTGCTTGTGTACTTCAGGCAGCATAACACACTCCAGCAAAAATGATATCTACCCACTATTGCATACATGCGCTCACAGACACTGCTGGAGACAACAAATAGTCAACAAAACCACTCTCTCCATCTCTTTTTTGCTTTTTCACAAGTAGAATAATCAGATACAGATATAAACAAAAAAATGACATGCATGGTGTGTGTGTGTGTGTGTGTGTGTGTGTGTGTGTGTGTGTGTGTGTGTGTGTGTGTGTGTGTGTGTGTGTGTGTGTGTGCACTCTGCAAACTCTGGGATTAATCTGAGGATGCACTACACTCATTCATCACTTTTTACAAAGAGTAAAAACTGTAAAACACAATAAACTGAAATTAAATGTTATTAAATAGAAAAGACTTAAGAAAGGAAAAAATAAATAAAACTTACATCTGACACTGAGGTATTGAGCAGGAGATGGGAGATGTTCAGATCCTCTTACAGCACAGTTATAACTGCCTGCATCCTCACTGCTGACCCTCTGCAGGTGGAGTTCGTTGCTCTTGATGATCTTTGTGGTTAAATCATGTCCGTTTTTGTACCAGATGAATGTTGGATCAATCAGACTGCAGGTGGTTTTACAGGTCAGAACCACTGATCTTTGTCCCTCTGTCACTTCTGCAGGAGCGATCAGCTGAAGATCTTATACAATTAGAGAAATATTAAAACTGCATCAGTGAATAAAAGTCAGTAAAGATTTTGCTCGTAAAACTTCACTCTTAAAGTGTTTTCTATTTTATACAGTGAGGGAAATAAGTATTTGAACAACCTGACATTTTACAATTTTTCCCAATTAGAAACCATGGAGGGGTCTGAAATTGTCATTGTAGGTGCATGTCCACTGTGAGAGACATAATCTAAAAAAAAAAATCCAGAAATCACAATATATGATTTTTAAACTATTTATTTGTATGATACAGCTGCAAATAAGTATTTGAACACCTGTCTATCAGCTAGAATTCTGACCCTCAAAGACCTGTTAGTCTGCCTTTAAAATGTCCACCTCCACTACATTTATTATCCTAAATTAGATGCACCTGTTTGAGGTCGTTAGCTGCATAAAGACACCTGTCCACCCCATACAATCAGTAAGAATCCAACTACTAACATGGCCAAGACCAAAGAGCTGTCCAAAGACACTAGAGAGAAAATTGTACACCTCCACAAGGCTGGAAAGGGCTACGGGGAAATTGCCGAACAGCTTGGTGAAAAAAGGTCCACTGTTGGAGCAATCATTAGAAAATGGAAGAAGCTAAACATGACTGTCAATCTCCCTCGGACTGGGGCTCCATGCAAGATCTCACCTCGCGGGGTCTCAATGATCCTAAGAAAGGTAAGAAATCAGCCCACAACTACATGGGAGGAGCTGCTCAATGACCTGAAAAGAGCTGGGACCACCGTTTACAAGGTTACTGTTGGTAATACACTAAGACGTCATGGTTTGAAATCATGCATGGCACGGAAGGTTCCCCTGCTTAAACCAGCACATGTCCAGGCACGTCTTATGTTTGCCAATGACCATTTGGATGATCCAGAGGAGTCATGGGAGAAAGTCATGTGGTCAGATGAGACCAAAATAGAACCTTTGGGTCATAATTCCACTAAACGTGATTGGAGGAAGAAGAATGATGAGTACCATCCCAAGAACACCATCCCTACTGTGATGCATGGGGGTGGTAGCATCATGCTTTGGGGGTGTTTTTCTGCACATGGGACAGGGCGACTGCACTGTATTAAGGAGAGGATGACCGGGGCCATGTATTGCGAGATTTTGGGGAACAACCTCCTTCCCTCAGTTAGAGCATTGAAGATGGGTCCAGGCTGGGTCTTCCAACATGCCAGCGTCCCGAAGCACACAGCCAGGAAAACCAAGGAGTGGCTCTGTAAGAAGCATATCAAGGTTCTGGCATGGCCTAGCCAGTCTCCAGAGCTAAACCCAATAGAGAATCTTTGGAGGAAGCTCAAACTCCGTGTTTCTCAGTGACAGGCAATAAACCCTACTGATCTAGAGAAGATCTGTGTGGAGGAGTGGGCCAAAATCCCTCCTGCAGTGTGTGCAAACCTGGTGAAAAACTACAGGAAACGTTTGACCTCTGTAATTGCAAACAAAGGCTACTGTACCAAACATTAACATTGACTTTCTCAGGTGTTCAAATACTTATTTGCAGCTGTATCATACAAATAAATAGTTAAAAAATCATATATTGTGATTTCTGGATTTTTTTTTTTAGATTATGTCTCTCACAGTGGACATGCACCTACGATGACAATTTTAGACCCCTCCATGATTTCTAAGTGGGAGAACTTGCAAAATAGCAGGGTGTTCAAATACTTATTTTCTTTACTGTAAGTCAGAGAAAACACTTACATCAAATCACTGGTATTAAACAGTATGAATGCTTCTGAAGCTCTTATTAATCAGATCCAAACCTCTTAATTTTCTTTTTCAGTAAGAACATGTTAAAGATTTTCATTTATCTGGTACAAATCTAATTAATTTATCTGCATTTAAAAACATTTCAAACAAAAGTCATGTATCTACAATTTAACAAGGGATTCCACAAACATAAAATATAATAAATAGATAAATAGATACATTAGAAAAGCAGATTAAACTTAAACCCAGTTTTTACAAACAATCTGCAGCTAATATGATGAACTACATCATGTGTTACTCTGCTTTGGAGACACTGTATGAAATTGAAGGTAATTATCTCCACACATCCTCCATAAATGAGTCTGGGAACAGCGTAAAGATGTTTAAATAAGGAGCTGTGAATGGAACCAGACCCAGAAATACCTTCAATTAAGTTTGATAGTGTCCAAATACTTTTGAGACTAATGTATATAGAGAATAAGATGATTTTATATTTTATACCTGTAACACTGAGTGTAATTCCTGGAAAACCCTGATATCCTTCTCCAGTTGTTATGAATCTGAAGCTGTACCAGTGTTCATCTGATTTCTTCACATCACTCAGTCTGAGGGAGAAGTGATTCTGTTTATCTCCTAAATACTCCACTCTGCCTGAGTAACCTGGTTCATTACGCATATCAGTCGGATCTTTACCGGGAACCGGGTCTATTACCCAAAACCTGTTTATCACTGTAACATCTGTTGGATGTTTGTAAGTGGCCTCCATAACCACTGTAGATCCTTTTACAACACAGGGATGTTTGCTGTATTTCACACTCCATTGATACTCAAGAGTTCCTGAAACATGACACATGAAAGAGGTTATTAGAGATCATTATCCTGAGCCCCATAAAACACTGAGTTATTTTACAGCTTCTCTTCTCTCCTCTGGAACTCCGGGGCAAAAAAATACAAACTATTCTTTACTTGTGCTCCAGAACATCTGATCACATGCACATTATCAACTTGTGCTGTTAATATCATGAACAGCAGCTACGCTAATTCCTCTCCACTGCTTCTCTTTCTCTCCCCATCCCGAGGCTTCCTGAGGTTTGGCCAGCTCCAGTCACGTCCCACCTCGTGAAGATTATGGACCTATGGATGATCATGGAGAAGTAGATGCCGAGTGTTTAAAGGCCCTGGCATGGAGAAGCTGATGCTGGATCTATGATGATCACAAATTGTTCTGTATTGTTGAAAGATTTATGACCAAACTTTTGATGTCACCCATATGAGGATGGGTTCCCCTTTGAGTCTGGTTCCTCTCAAGGTTTCTTCCTCATATCATCTAAGGGAGTTTTTCCTTGCCACTGTCGCCACGGCTGCTCATCAGGGACAAACGCACACCATTCACCTTCACTGTTGTTTTCTGTAAAGCTGCTTTGAGACAATGTCTGTTGTGAAAAGCGCTATACAAATAAACTTGACTTGACTTGACTTGACTACTGGAAGGAAACTGTGCAGGATTTAGACACAGATGTGTTTATTAATTTAAGACATTATTATAACCAGTGGTAGTTCAAAACAACAAAATCAACAACAATAATAATAGTAAAAAACAATCATGTATTATGGTTATTAGCCGTGCTTAAAAAAACATCACTATTATAATCTTGCAAATTCCTCTGAGCAAAACTTTGTATCTCGTCCCGCAGTTTTTGCCCCAGCACCATGAATGATACATCAAATAGTGTGGTCTGGTCGGGGGAGGTGCACTATTACTTTTCTAAGGATTTGCCCCAGCCTTTTTCGATTACATGACCAAAAAGGGCAATTTTTTTCCATAGAAAATAAATGTGGAATTAAACTCGTGTGTCATATCTCGGCCCTCAAGCGTCCGACATGCACATATGGCATATTCACTCTTTAGGGGGGATGGAGTGGGTCGCACCATATGCCCCTCGAATCACAGACCCCCTCGGAGTTCTGAAAATTCCGCAACATTCCGGCCCCCATAAAATATGAATGGGGATTCTGACACTCCACTGTTCGTCTGGCATTCGCCCCACACGCCTGTATGACATGGGCAGCAGATCTCACCCATACACCACGCTTTCATCTATAGCCCCACGAACAATAAATAACGGACAATTAATCTCCCCCATAGAAATTAATGGGGAAACAAATAGAATTCACATACGTTGACATAGATAAAGTGAACGAGCCGGGGCAAAGCCCACAGACCCCAGGTATGCCATACATAAAAAATTAACAGTGGGGAATATTGCATTATGGGAGATGCTATAACCCCACGCTCCATGGCAGAAGGGAGGGTAGGGTCAACAAAGTGGGTCGGGTCACAAAAATACAGAAAGGAGACATGAAACATATCAATAGACTCAGCCCAGCATAGGGAGTTGCACTATGAGTAATATAGCGATGTCACATGAAGCCATGCCCCCAAAATTAGCCCAAATAAAAAAAAAGAAGGTGCTCAGAATTGAACATGTGATATATCAAAACACTCGGCCAGTGGGAGGAGTTGAATCCCGGCTAAATCAATGACCATTGTATTGTATTGTATTGTTTGTGCAGGTTCTATTCAAAACTTAAAGTCCGGGTTTCCACTTATGCCTGTTTTCTTTCTCTTGTGCTGAATTTAATTGGCAGAATGTAAATAATCACTTCTATTCACCCTGGTGTTTGCATGAACATATTTCAATATATAACTGAATATATCAATATATAACTTCTATGTATTTTATCCCATGTCTTTTACAATATTTTTATATCAATCAGGACACCATTTACTTCATAAATCCATCTTATATCGTATATCCACCCCCTGTCTTATTAAGATAGTAATAAAATATAAGTTAGAAAACTATCAAAGATTTAAAGTGGTGGATGCATAAAGTTAGAAAATATTTGTCTGGGTAAATATTTCATGTCTCTGGTGTGTGTCTGTGTGATGATATGAAATTGAGACTTACCTGAGATCACGAGGAGAAACATCATACAAAGTGGAATCTCCATTTTTAGGGACATCATTGGTATTGGTTCTATATAAACGTGAGTAAATTAAAAGTCAGAGTAAGTAAAAAAAAAAAAAAAAATCACCCTAAAAAATAAAAAACACAACAGCCATGGCTTTCTTTTGATGAGTAAATAATATCTAAGGGATTTGGCCCTTTGCTTTTTGTTAGCTCTGCTGGCTACAAATTCTTTTTTTTGGGTTGTGAATGAGAATGGAGACTGTAAGGTGTTGGCAAGGGGCAGTGTAGCTAGACAGCATCAGATGGTGGTCTGATTGTTTAACAGGATTTTGGAAGGTGAGAAGATGCCTGAGGAATGGAGAAGGAGTGTGCTGATAGCGATCTTTAAGAATAAGGGAGATGTGCAGACCTGCAGTAACTACAGGGGAATTAAGTTGGTCAGTCACACCATGAAGATTTAGGAAAGAGTGGTGGAAGCCAGGCTGAGAGAAGAGGTGACCATCTGTGAGCAGCAGTATGCCGAGGAAGAGCACCAGAGATGCTTTATTTGCTTTGAGAATGTTGATGGAGAAGTATAGAGAAGGTCAGAAGGACTTGCATTGTGTGTTTGTGGATTTAGAGAAAGTGTACCACAGAGTGCCAAAAGAGGAGTTGTGGTATTGTATAAGGAAGTCTGGTGTGTCAGAGAAGTATGTGAGGTTGGTGCAGGACATGTATGAGGACAGTGTAACAGAAGTGAAGTGTGCAGTAGGAACGACAGACTGGTTCAAGGTGGATGTTGGACTGCATCAAGGATCGGCTCTGAGCCCTTTCTTGTTTGCAGTGGTGATGGACAGGTTGACGGACGAGTTTGGACAGGAGTCTCCCTGGACTATGATGTTTGCGGATTATATTGTGATTTGTGGTGAGAGTATGGAGCAGGTGGAGAAGAGCCTGGAGAGGTGGAGGTATGCGCTGGAGAGAAGGGGAATCATAGTCAGTAGGAGTAAGACAGAGAACATGTGTGTGAATGAGAGGGAGTGCAGTGGAGGGGTGCGGTTACAGGGAGAAGAGGTGGAGAATGTGGAGGAGTTCAGGTACCTGGGGTCAACAGTGCAATGTAATGGAGAGTGTGTTAGAGAAGTGAAGAAAAGAGTGCAGGCAGGGTGGAGTGGGTGGAGAAGAGTGATAGCAGGAGTGATTTGTAATAGAAGAGTATCTGCGAGAGTGAAAGGGAAAGTTTATAAGACTGTGGTGAGACCTGAGATGTTGTATTGTTTAAAGAAAGTGGCATAGAGATTAGAAATGAGTTTATTAGAGGGACAGCACATGTAGGACTTTGTGACAAGGTGAGGGAAGCTCGATTGAGATGGTTTGGACATGTGCAGAGGAGGGATATGGGGTATATCAATAGTAGAATGCATAGGTTGGAGCCACCAGGAAGAAGGAAAACAGGAAGGCCTAAGAGGAGGTTTATGGATGTGGTGAGGGAAGACATGCAGGTTGTTGGGGTAAAAGAGGCAGATGTACAGGACAGGGGGGTATGGAGAAGGATGATCAGCTGTGGCAACCCCTAATAGGAGCAGCCAAAAGAAGAAGAAGAAGACCTTTCTTAATCAGTTACTGAGATTTTAATTAATCACAAAGTAGTAATGTGCCAAACTTTTAATCAGTGCTGTACTTCTGTATGATGATAGAAAACTGGCTAGCAGAAGGTAGAAGAAAGAGCATCACAGCTTGAGCTAGCTAGGCTCATATATTGTCAATGAAATAGTGCTAGCATTTAGCAGATCTGATGTACTGGCTGGTTAGCAACTGTTTAAACAGATTTTGGCAATTGCTAGTTAAACTTTAATACTATAGATAACATATAATTACCTAAATGATATAATTATATCCAATCAAGTAAAGAACTTGATGTGGTAGTCAGAGCCTGGAGGACGTTGGGGGGATGCCCCCCAGGTGACTAAGCTATAAGCTATAGCAGACAATTGCATAGGGCCTCTGGTTGGAGGAGAAGACTCCATAACCAGGACCAACCTGTACACCAGTTCACCAATCAATACTGTAGGCATGTAACAGTACACAAATTCAAGATTCGGTGCGTACCTCTTCAGTTAAATTCCGTACAGTTTGGGGGAAGAAATGCAAAACATAAAATTGCTTATATTTTATTTTTCCAATTTCCTGTCTTAAAAATTCCTATAATTTTGCAACCCTAGATACGACTTATTATTTCTCATTCCAGAGCTCTTTACTTACTAAAGTGTATAAAACAATTACTAATTCTGTGTGGAAGAACCAGTACACACCACAACACTGGTTATATCTACATATACATATATACACTCATCAACCCCACATATTCTACACACGGCTCTGTCCACACACAGCCACATCCACTTATTAGAGAATTGATAACATTTGATAACTAATAAAAATAATAACAAATAAATAGTAAATAAATAAATAGTTTTTCACTGTACCTCTTCAACCCCTCATGTCCAATGGCCAAACGGAGAGTAAAGAAAAGCGTGAGAGATGAAGAGGTGTGAGGTTAAGGCGTTTTGTTCTGCACAATTGTGTTTCCTCTTTTGCTGAATTAGTTGCTGCAAACTGAGAAAGTGTTGCACTGCTACAGTATTAATGCCTTTTGTCTGCACATTATTTTTACCATCTCAGTCCACAAGTGTGAAGAGAAATGGAGGGGGTCCAGATGAATCCACTGTCTCTGTAACTGAGCGAGTAAAACTCACATCCTGGTCTTCATCACCCCAAACCACCAAACACATGCAGCACACAATCTTTAAAACTTTCTTTAAAGAGATTTACTTTTTTTCTACAATATAAATATAATATGTTAATGTACTCGGTAAGATTTGTATAGAACAGGAAGTGTCAGTGGTAAATTGCCCTGTTGTCACATTAACAGGCTGGAGTTAGAAGGAGGAGGGGGGAGGGGATGTTTTGACTATTTCTGTATTTTTTTACTTACTTGCCTTTAAAATGTAATAAATATTTTTATACTAATGATTGTAAATGTAAAAAAAAAATACAATAAATGAAAACATCAGAAATACTGAATGTACTGTAAAGAACAATTTATTAAGGAATCACCACAGTGATCTGGAGCTGTTCATGGTGGAGTGTCACAGCAACCACTAGAGGGAGCACAGCAGGGGAAGTCATCATGCAGGACTTATGCTGCAGGTCAACTGGAGATGTTTCCTCTTCATTAAAAGTCTTCTTTTCCTCATAGTGTCAGCCAGTGGTGCATGCTTCAGGAGTTGCACTTTTGTGGTTGGCGCTTCCGAGGTCACTTCCAGGTCCTACATACGCTTCCAGGTTTGGCAACATCTTGGAATCTGCTCTTCTGGTGAATCTTCTGTTCCATAGACCATCCCACAATTCTTTTGGTCTACTATGTAGTTGCCTGCTTTTGGATTTATTATTTTTTTTTTTTTTGGATTACAAATTTGCCAATCCAGATTGCTCTATTTGCCTGTTCCGGAATGTTTTTTTATTTTTTATTTTTTTGGACTGTGGTTTGTATCACCTTCTTTGCTCCTTTTGCCGGTTTCACCCTAAACTGCTCTGGTCAGTAACTGTCAGATTGTAAAAAGCCAAGCAGACTCATCTGTCAGACTGTTCTTCCCAAAAAATGACCAGGCATAAACTTAGCTTGACCAAACACTTAACCACTGAATCACTGTAAACACTGCATCCATATTGTGCTGAGTGTAATATCTGTCCATGTGTGTGTACTCTACTCAGAGTAGATTATTTTGGGAAGTATCAGTAGTTTTACTTCAGTATGATATTTCCACACTGTTTCCACCTCAAAAACAGCCACAGTAGCCTGCAGCAGGACAAAGTACAATTACAGATGCACATCATGAATGTGACCAGCAGGTGTCACTATCACACTGCAATTAAAAGCTTTTATTTAGCAGTTTAAAAGTTAAAAATTAAAAGCTTTTAAAAAGCTTTTAATTTTAATTAGTAGTTGCTGCATTTTTCTACTTGTTTACTTAATTATAAATATTTTAAAACATTTAAAGGTAAATATTCTGGTTTTATGGCACTATGATACCAGTCACCAGGCATACAGTTAAAAAAAGTAAAGGGGTCTAAAAAACTTTTTTAATGCACTCTATGCAAAGCTTAGGCTTGTTAAATAATAAAAATATATATACATATTAATTAATTAATTAATTAATTAATTAATTAATTAATTAATTAATTAATTAATTAATTAATTAATTTATTTATTTATTTATTTATTTATGTTTACAGATCTGCATATTTAAAATATTCATTCCTTAGCTTAACCTTTAACCGGTCCTTGGGGTCTATATGACCCCAATGGACTTTTCCTTGATTAAAAAAAAAGGGTTCCCTTCATCTGAGTGGAATAATATTTTGTGACTTTTCCTAAATAATCTATCTATACACACAAAAAAAAACTGGGCTTGATTCGGTTGTTCTGAAGGTATGTAAAAAAATGTTTTACACTTCTGGTCTTCAGGGTCAGTATGACCCCACATTGAAATGAATAAGAAATGTGAAAAAAACTCAATATTTTTTCTTCATTTGTCAAAAAAAATTTATATAAATCCAGCATAAATCGGAAATTTAGATCATCATTTAAGTGATTTTTTTCATAAAAAATTTATATTTCATATGCAAGCTTATGGTGTAGTTGAGGAATTGTGTGGTAAATAGGTACAAAAGTATTTCATATCTCCCAATACACAGCATTAATGAATAGATGAGAAGTAAACAAAAAAATATATATATTATTTGTATAATTAAAAATGTATATTTTTTGTATAATCTCTCTATCAATTGTTGGGGTCATATAGACCCCAAAGAACAGATTTGTAAACAGGAAACGAAGACCTTATGAGGGTTAATATTACTGTTTAGTCTTGTATTTAATCACACCAGAATCGGCGATTCACTTGTGCTTTTATTTGGGGATTTATTTAAAGAAAATGGGGGAAAGTGTTTCTTTTGTGCCGGTCATTCCTCTGTGCCCCCAGGAGTTCAGCTCATTAACTGCCACATGTGGTGTTTCATGGATCAGTGATCTCCAGCAAGTGCTTCCCTTAGCTTCTGCCTGGTAATTTAGCAGATAGGGGGCTTGCTACCACTCAGGAGGCTCCAAGAGCAGCCACAGGGCACCACCTAAGCTGCTCTGGGTGTACCAGAGATCAGTTTTAAAAGACTGCTTCCCTTAAGAGATTACGGGAACAGGAAGTACACATTCTCTTAGGGAAGGAGGCCATAGAGGTGGTCCCTCCACTAGACAGAGAGTCTGGGTTCTACAGCCAGTACTTCATAGTTCCCAAGAAGGATGGGGGATTGCGTCCTATTTTTGAGACTCAGTTTCAGGCTGCTTACTGTCAACAAAGTCGTGTCTCAAATCAGGTTCAGAGACTGGTTTGTCACAATAGATCTGGAGGACACTTATTTTTCCACATTTCTATCCTTCTCACAGGAAGTTCCTGAGGTTTGCTTTCGGGATCGAAGCTTACCAATATCGGGTTCTCCCGTTCTGCCTTGAACTCTTACCTTGCACCTTCTCAAAGTCTATGAATTCAGCTCTAGCCCCCCTGAGACTCTGGGGCTTTGGCATACTTAATGATAACAATGATTGATTGATATTAGCTCAATCAGAGCGCAAGCGACCCAGCATTAAACCACAAAACACACTCAAGAAGAAACACAAGTGTTGAGCATAGAGTCATGACTTTTATAAAAATGATCAGTTTAATGTTTATATTTGCTTTGTTTGCCATATATAAGTTTATAATTAAGTTTATCTACACTTCATTGTATCATTGATTTCAGTATTGTCTTTGTTTTAAGTTGAAAGTTAAAATGCTGATTATTTGAGGAGCCTGTGGGCCTCTGAAGACAGAAACAGCAGATTGTTGCTCCTCAGGATGGAACACAGTGATTATCATAGCAAAAAGAGGAAAGAAAACACAAAGGAGCCAAGTGAAAGGACAGTTTTATTTAAAGTTTAATAGTTTTCTGTACATTACTGAACTGAAGCTGTTTCCTGTATTGCCCACTAGATGTCGCCATTGTGTCCCTCTGTCTCTCATTATTTTCCTGCTGTTTCCACGTGTCTAATCACTCCCGTGTATATTGAAGCTTCACCTTTGTCTCAGATTTTCAGTCGTTTTTAGTGATTTTGTTGACGTTATGGTGCCTGTTTTTCATGTCTGTTTTTCTCCGTGTCTCCGGCTTTTTTTTCCTTGTTGTCCTGTGTGAGTCTTTGCTTATTGATTTCTGTTTTGTTTTGCTTTTTCCTGAGAGGATTTTTCACGTTCTTTACATTTTTTCCTTTTCATGTTGTGAAATCTTTCATGATATTTTCTACTGCTGTGTTTTCTGAACATTCTAATTAAAGAATGGATTCTCCTAACTGTCCGAGTCTGTCTCTGTTTTTAGATTCACACCTCCCATTGACAGACTGCTAGAACCCCGACCGTGATATTAACATTTAGAGGAAATGTTTTTGTGGAAAATGTTTTTCTGGAAAGAGAATTGTAGGCAGTAGCACTACACATTATTTTTCAGTGTGTAGTTGCACAAAATAAACAAATAATTACAAAAATGATCAAAAATAAAATCACTGGAGTCACTTTTAAAATAAATTTTTGTGTGTTATTTTGATGTAATTTAATTTTTATTTGACATGCTTTAATTAGATTCCCTAACCACTGTTAAACACTGATCATGCTTTATTACATTTTTATATACATTTTATTTTATGTTTTTGTGGAGACATTCTCCCTTGTGCGCCCCTGTATTTCTCACCAGATGTCGCCATAGTGTCCCTTTCTCCCTTATTATTTTGCAATTGTTTTGTCTTCTTATCCGTCTTTATCTTCTTCTTTTTTCATCTGTCTCCATACTATTCCGTTCTTCTTTATCTGCCTCTTTCAAACCAACTTTTTGCATGTCTTCCCTCACCACATCCATAATCCTTGTCCTTGGCTTTCCTCTTTTCCTCCTTCCTGGTGGCTCCATCCTCAGCATTCTCCTTCTGACATACCCCATGTCCCTCCTCTGCACATGTCTAATCCCTCCTGTTCCTACTATTCCTTTAATGGGCAAAATGAGGTGATTGTACTTGTGTGTGTGTGTGTGTGTGTGTGTGTGTGTATAGAAGGCCTCCCAGCTCACAATGCAAAAAGTGATTGACAGACAGTGATGCTGCAATGAGTTGTTTAAGGTGTTATGAGTGGCATGGTGCTTCAAGAGCAGATTTCCTGAAGATAAAGATCCAGCCCACCATTATGGAGATCAAGCGAGAATCACAGAAGCTGCTCGACATGTTTTGGAAAGAAGACTTCCAGGAGTAGCAGGGATGCAGGAAGCGCTGTACTGCTGTGCAAGCGAACTATTTTGAAGGTGATAGTGTGTAAACGTAGATAACAAACAAATAATTTCTTGTAAACAGAGCGAGTCTCAAAACTTTTTTATACCACCTCATATAGAAAGTTTAAAGTATTTCCTTAGAGCAAAACCTTAGGAAGCCTCAGACATTCTCAAACCCTCTGACATTTTCAAAGTTGTCCCTAAGCTGTATTGGCTGTGCTGTTTTTGGCCCAGTCTGAAGATCTTCAGATTGAAGGTTATGAATTCAAACCCAGCACCCCAAACTGCCACTGCTGGGCTCTTGCTTAAGGCTCTTTAATAATCAATTGCCCAGCTGTATTACATTTACAACCTTAATTCTAATATTTGTTCCATGAAATTGTAATAAATTTTTTTTCCAACAGTTTATTCTCTTCATTTCATGGTGTTTCTCTTGGCTGCACTGCTTCCAGTACGTATATGTGGATGTTAGATTTTTTTGTCCAATCAGATTTTATCCTCTATGTGCTGCCATCAATCTAATCTGCCCAGGGCCTTCAAAATCAGTACTGCTGGCGTTTTCACCTTAGAGAATATTAGAATTGGATCTGTTTCTATAACCAATCAGATTTCAAATTCTCCTCGCTGGCCCAGAATAGCATCAGCATTTTTCTGTCCTCTGATTGGTTGTTTAGAGGGAAAACAAGTTTGAGTGGCAAAACACGTGTGTAGCTCTTCAAACATTAATACATTTGAATTAGACTTTTTTTATTTTTACAGAGGAAGAGAAATTGATTTGGTCTCGGACATACTTAAAAATACATTTTCCAGAAAAGCTAGACACCGTAAGGAGGTCGGCCAACCCTGAAGCTAGCTAGCTTGTCCCAGACCAGGAAAGGGTTTGTTCACCACTTCCAGACCAGTGAATACGAGCGGTACCACTGGATTACAGCCTCTGGGGGGCGCTGCACATTATGAGTCTGCATCTCTTTTAAGTAAGTTATATTTTATTTATTTAAGGATTTTGTCATGTTTTTAGAAAAATATTGGAGGTTTGGAGCTTGCTTTAGTAAAATGGTTTTCACCCGCCATATGTGAAATTCCACTCTCTCTGTAATGCCACGTATTGTTATATTGTGTTTTTGTATAGTATTGATGTTTTCTAGATAATCTCTAGATAATTAATACAAACACATAATTAAAAATAATGATTCTGTTCTGTTCTGTGAGGTTCAGCAGAAATTACTCACTAAGTATCGTGTTTTATACGTTTATTTAAAGTTAAAATTAAGCAACATGTTTATGACGCTTTGGCTGTTTAAAGTAACTGTACTGTGATATATATATATTTAAAAGCACTTCATCCTGGGCAGAGACACAGTGAGTCAGGAGTCAATTCCAGGAACACTGAGTGTGAATCTGTTTCAATAAACTTGTAAATCATCAAAATATACTAAAACATAAAAAAAACATAGGATTTAATTTTGTTTATAGAAGTTACTAATTTAGATCCATTAGCACAGAAACATTACCTGCAATAGGAATTAAATATTTTGGTTGGTAACACTAACTCCACTACATGTTATCACCCTGTCACTCACTATTTTACACACACACACACACACACACACACACACACACACACACACACACACACACACACACACACACACACACACACCTGTTTTCTTCCTTACTAAATGCATATGCAAAATTTACATTCAGAACTTCAGTCAAGCTTTAATCAGTTTCCTCATTTAAAATATTAATAAATATTTGAATAAAATAAAATGTGATTATTGATAAATTTAAACAGCTGACTGAAACAGTTTCAACCTTCTGGCTGCAGAACAAAAGTATTTCAAACATGGCTATAAAATAATGAAAGCTGCTTTAACTGGCTGCAAGTTGCTGATGTTTCTAGTGTTAAGAAGTGATTCAGGTTCTCCACTCAGTGAGGAGTTCTCTCTGTTCATCAGCTGTTTCAGGAATCAATTTCTTCCTCATCTTCCCGTGGGCTCACCACCTGCAGGAGGGACCGTAAGGGACGGTGCTGTGAGGATTGGGCAGCAGTCGAAGGCGGGGGCCTGCTTAGACTGCTGCCCCCGCGACCCGAATTACGGATAAGCGGGAGAAAATGAATGAATGAATGAATGAATTAATGAATTTCTTCATCATGTTTCTGAAAGTGTGTAAGACAAAAAAGACAGGAACATCAGAAATGTGTGTTGAAGTAGAACTCTCACATCTTCAGATGAAAAGAAGTCATAAAACCAGATATTAAACTAACAATTGTTTTCAGTGGAACAACAAAAAAATCACTCCCATAAAGGTTAAATCCCACAAAGCTACTGATCCCAGAATTGTGTTTGGTGAACATGAAGAAGACCAAACTTCCCAAAAGGATCAATAACATCACAGTGTGAAGGTGAGAAGCCTAAAAAGAAATGCCAAACTGGAACATCAGAAAAGTCAAGTCAATAGCTGCTTTTTTTACTTGTCGCGTGTACATTTAAAGCACAGTGAAACTCTTTCTTCACCTATCCCAGTGATGTTACGAATCTGGGATGTATGGTGCAGGGTCAACCATGATACAGCACCCCTGCTCAAGGGCCTTGCTCAGGGGCCCCAAGAACCCCCGACCAGACTTGGTAAAAGTATACACATCCTTCACTCAGTAGATGTGCTGATCCTCATGTTTTAAAAGACTGTTGAAGTTGAAGTTCTGACGACACTTTTTCACTCAATTTAAAGTAAAAAAGTTTGGGCTCTGACATGTTCTTCAGTGAAACGTAGTCATTATTACTACCTTTTTATTGTCACACTGGTAACTGAACCTCACATGATATTAATATATTAATACAAATTAATTTTGCATGTTGTTCTCTAATGAATGTATCCAGACTGAAGAGCCACCATACAGAACACAAGCAGAGAAAAGATGATGATGATCAGGTGATCAGGAATGTCTCTGTTCTCAGTCATGTTCTCATCACTGATATCCTCGGTCTCATCCATGTTAACCAAAGACTTCTTACTGCTTTTTTCAGATATTTGTGCAAAAATTTAACGAGTTTAAGTAAAAATTTAAGTAAAGAACTAATTCCAAAATTTCTTCTACTGAAGAACAGTTACACAAAGTATTTGTACTTCATTGCTTCCCAACTCTGCTCCTGACCTTCTGATCACTAACCCAAATCTGGAATACTAAAGTCACCTGAAGAGATTTGACCAGAGTCTATATCACCCACATACTGTAGGTCTCAGTGCAGGATTATTCCCAAGCAGTGTGGGAGACGGCCACGAGATATGTTCCAGGTAGTAAAGGAGCAATGCCTGCTGTAGAAATCATGAAGAAAAGCAGGAACAATGACACCTAGTGATTTAAAAGATTTATAATCACACACTTGATTTCACCTAAATGAGGATGGGTTCCCCTTTTGAGTCTGGTTCATCTCAAGGTTTCCTCCTCATAACATCTAAGGGAGTTTTTTCTTGCCACATTCGCCCCAGACTTCATCATCAGTGATAAACACACATCATTCACTTTAATTCTTAAATCCTGTGAAGCTGCTTTTAGACATTGTCCATTGTGAAAAGTGCTACAGAAATAAACTTGAACTTAAATGATTTCTATTACCAGGTCAAAGTGAGACACATGTTTGCGAAAAGCCAAAAAGATCAACAAATGCAAAAGTAAGGTTCCTATGGTCAGCCTCTTTTATTTCAGGATTACAGGAGAAAAACATGAGTAAAGGGGCTCCTGGCTGATGAAGCCCCCGAGGACACTGTAATGTGTGTGTGTCATGTACATACGTCTCACTATTTCTGGCATCTAATCAGAAGACGTGGCCACATCAGCAGGACTGGGATGAGAAATCTGTGAATAAAGGGAGAGTCGTCACCTTGCTGATTAATTGGGTATAAAACTTCAAAGTACAAATAAAAAACAAACAAAAGAAATAAATATGCAGAATACACATTTAAAGAAAGAAATGTTATCATTCTCTTAAACCAAACATTCTTCATAAGATGTTCTACAACTAACAGTATTTTTCACGTAAAACTTACTGCAAGTGTGTGATAAACATCATCAGATTTCCGGTCTGCAGGGTCGAGAGCTGCATACGTGTCGTCTTTAGCACTCAGCCTAACGTTCTGCAGAGAGGAGGGGTGGAGAACATGAGCAGGATCTACTGAAGATCTTTACAGTAAGAGTTTATTATGAACAAATCCAAGTCCAGCAGCCACATACACAATTACAGAACCACCTTATAGTATAAATAAACACACACACACACACACACACACACACACACACACACACACACACACACACACACACACAGAGTATATCCAAAAGCATAAGTAAAAATATTTTCATGTTTATCCAAAAAGTACAGGATGTATAATGGAGCAGTTATCAAACAGGAACATCTAAACATCTCTCACCAGTTATAGTGATGGACACTGCAGCTGATCTCTCAGAGCCGAGTTTATTCTGAACCTCACAGTAGTACAGTCCACTCTGTAGAGCTCTGTAACTCTGTCCTGATCCTACAGGTGATGATTCTTCCTCCTTAAACCAGGTGTAGGTCTCCACAGGTGGGTTTGCATCACTGCTGCAGGTCAGAGTCACTGAACTTCCCTCCACATTCGCACCAGAGGAACTGATGGACACGTTCTTTGGAGGATCTAAAATAGGTTGGTAAATGAAAAAGGAATCTATAATAGTTTTATCTTCTATTAGCTGTGAAAAGATCTTCAGCTTTAACTTACACAGAACATTTAGAGTTACACTGGTGGAGTTCTGATGCCCGACTTCATTACTGCACATGCACTTGTACTCTCCACTGTTTTCAGCACTGATCTTAGAGATGGTGAAATTCTTTCTTTTTCCCACTGATGTCCTCCCATTAAACCATGTGTAGGTCTCCACAGGTGGGTTTGCATCACTGCTGCAGGTCAGAGTCACTGAACTTCCCTCCACAATCTCACCAGAGAGACTGATAAAGACGTTCTTTGGAGGATCTAAAGAGTTCCATGATAAGAGTGAAGAAAGCAGTTCAGTGTCATAAATAATGGTTTTGTTTTCTTTCATCAAGGCATTTAACCATTTTAGCACAAACCACTCATCAACTTCAAAATTATTTTGAGGATTTTTTTATTAGGATAAATAATTTACACCTTGTCTGAAAACAGAGTTTTACTTTTTTTTACTGGTTAAAATGGGATTCAGTATAAAGTTTTTGTATCATACCACATCAAACACTTACAACAAAACTAAAAATCCACAAAAAAACACAAGACAGCAAAGTGTAACATGTGCTTCCTTCCATGTGGGGACATTTTTAAAACACTCAACGTGACAATGCAATAAGACAGAAATTTTAAGACAACACTTTTTTTAAAAGACATTAATAAAAAAGCAGACTATATATATATATATAAGTGAGGAAAATAAGTATTTGAACACGCTGCTATTTTGCAAGTTCTCCCACTTAGAAATCATGGAGGAGTCTGAAATTGTCATCGTATTTGCATGTCCACTGTGAGAGACATAATCTAAAAAAGAAAAAACAAAAATCACAATGTATGATTTTTTAACTATTTAAAAAAGGAGGGATTTTGGCCCACTCCTTCACACAGATCTTCTCTAGATCAGTCAGGTTTCTGGCCTGTCGCTGAGAAACACAGAGTTTGAGCTAACTCCAAAGGTTCTCTATTGGGTTTAGGTCTGGAGACTGGCTAGGCCATGCCAGAACCTTGATATGCTTCTTACAGAGCCACTCCTTGGTTATCCTGGCTGTGTGCTTCGGGTCATTGTCATGTTGGAAGACCCAGCCTCGACCCATCTTCAATGCTTTAACTGAGGGAAGGAGGTTGTTCCCCAAAATCTCGCAATACATGGCCCCGGTCATCCTCTCCTTAATACAGTGCAGTCACCCTGTCCCATGTGCAGAAAAACACCCCCTAAGCATGATGCTACCACCCCCATGCTTCACAGTAGGGATGGTGTTCTTGGGATGGTACTCATCATTCTTCTTCCTCCAAACACGTTTAGTGGAATTATGACTTAAAAGTTCTATTTTGGTTTCATCTGACCACATGACCTTCTCCCATGACTCCTCTGGATCATCCAAATGGTCATTGGCAAACTTAAGACGTGCCTGGACATGTGCTGGTTTAAGCAAGGGAAGCTTCCGTGCCATGCAGGATTTCAAACCATGACGTCTTAGTGTATTACCAACAGTAACCTTGGAAATGGTGGTCCCAGCCCTTTTCAGGTCATTGACCAGCTCCTCCCGTGTAGTTCTGGACTGATTTCTCACCTTCCTTAGGATCATTGAGACCCCACGAGGTGAGATCTTACATGGAGCCCCAGTCCGAGGGAGATTGACAGTCATGTTTAGCTTCTTCCATTTTCTAATTATTGCTCCAACAGTGGATCTTTTTCACCAAGCTGCTTGGCAATTTCCCCGTAGCCCTTTCCAGCCTTGTGAAGGTGTACAATTTTGTCTCTAGTGTCTTTGGACAGCTCTTTGGTCTTGGCCATGTTAGTAGTTGGATTCTTACTGATTGTATGGGGTGGACAGGTGTCTTTATGCAGCTAACGACCTCAAACAGGTGCATCTAATTTAGGATAATAAATGTAGTGGAGGTGGACATTTTAAAGGCAGACTAACAGGTCTTTGAGGGTCAGAATTCTAGCTGATAGACAGGTGTTTAAATACTTATTTGCAGCTGTATCATACAAATAAATAGTTTAAAAATCATATATTGTGATTTCTGGATTTTTTTTTAGATTATGTCTCTCACAATGGACATGCACCTACGATGACAATTTCAGACCCCTCCATGATTTCTAAGTGGGAGAACTTGCAAAATAGCAGGGTGTTTGAATACTTATTTTCCTCACTGTATATATGGACTTAATAAAAAAGCAGACAAGCACATGAGTCCAAAATACTAATATAATGTGTTTAATTACACGTTAATCTTTTTTCTACTATAGACCATTAAAGACAAAGCTTAACGTAGCTTAATGAGATAAGAGCATTTAGTAAAAAGACCAAAACTCAACTATTGTACACAATATGGTTTATTATTAATGTGTTTACTGAGTTTAGTCTTTTAAAATCTCTATATTATCACATTAAGCCATGTTAAGCTTTTTCACGTTAGTCGTTTTAGAACAGGGGTGTCAAACTCAGGCCCAACGTGAGACGCGCCCGCGCACTAACAAATTATATTTGGCCTGCGAGATCATATCAAGTGTGTATTAGAGCTGGCCCGACAGTATATATCGCATACACCGCTAATTTTAAAAATCCCAGAATGCTTTGTTAGTGCGTGGGCGCGTTAGTCGAGACCGCTGAAAAACTCGGCGATTTACCCGGCCATTTACCGACTTTGAAACCCAGAAATGCAGATTTGAACTGCTCAGTAATCCGTTTGTGGTTGACGTGGAAAGCGCACCAACCAACCTCCAAATGGGGCTAATTGAACTCCAGTGTAAAGGCACGCTCAAGTCAAAGTACAACTCTTTGTGTGCTGCACAGTTTCCATGTTTCCTCCCCGACACACTCCTCCAACTCCGTGCCCAAGCTGCTCAAATCCTCTCTGTGTTCACCAGCACATATCTGTGTGTAACTGTTCTCTTTAATGAAGATGAACAAAACACCACCCAGAAGTCTCACTGATAAACACCTTCACTCAGAGCATCTGAGAACCTAAACCCAGACATTGATGCACATGCATATAAGAAGAGATGATCTGGGTTGAACCATTGTGCATCAGAGTAAATCAGAGTTGTCTTTATGCACTTTTTCTACTCCAAGGGATGGACTGGTAACTTTTATTTTTTTTTAATTAAAGGATATGATTATTATTTTTGGTTGTTTTGTTGTTGGCCTGTGAAAAAAGATTTACATTAAAAAGAAATTCGAAAGGCTACAGAGAGAGAGAGAGATAATAAGAAACGAAAACCACTGATGTGTGTTTTATTTCAAATTTAATTTCTCGTGTTTATAATATTAAACTTTTGTTGTACCAGATTCAATGTTTATGCAAAACTAAAGTTTGAAATATGAAATGGTTAAAAATTACACATCTGGAGAGACGGAAAACATGCACAATTGCATTATATTTTTCAATAAATATTTAGTTTGGCCCGCAACTTTGTCCGAATTTTTAATTTTGGCCCACTGTAAATTTGAGTTTAACACCCCTGTTTTAGAACGTCCCTTCCATGTGAACTTAGATAAATAGTTTTTCCTTCTCACTGAACTTGTTTTTACAAAATCATTAATCACACACTCAAAGTTACTGTAATTACTGAATGTAAAGTTACATCAAGGGTTCAGGTGAAGATGTTCAGTCTCTCCATAGTGTTTTGTTTAATAGATAAAACTTCAGCTGTGCATCAATATGAATCTGTATGCAGAACACGGTGTGTTTAGGAGGAAAGTACGTGTGGTAACAGAGTGTAAATGGAGGGTGGAGTCAGGAGAAGTGAGTGATGAGGATCCCACACCAGTACGTGTATGTTTTAGTTCATGAAAAGTGAAATCACGAGAATGAACATTAAGATTCCAGTTTGCCTTAAGCTCCGTTTCATTATTTTTATTTTGTATTGTTTTACTTTATTAAATACTGAGTTATAAGTAATAAAAATCTAAATAAAACTCACATCTGACACTGAGGTATTGAGCAGGAGATGGGAGATGTTCAGATCCTCTTACAGCACAGTTATAACTGCCTGCATCCTCACTGCTGACCCTCTGCAGGTGGAGTTTGTTGCTCTTGAAGGTGTTTGTGGTTAAATCATGTGTGTTTTTGTACCAGATGAATGTTGGATCAGTCAGACTGCAGGTGGTTTTACAGGTCAGAATGACTGATTCTCCCTCTGTCACTTCTGCAGGAGCGATCAGCTGAAGATCTTATACAATGAGAGAAACATTAAATCTGCATCAGTGAATAATCACCTGCTCATTTTAGTAGCAGTTCTAAAGTTTTCTTACATTTACCATGAATTAAATCATGTCGCTGCATCGAGTTACGACACTTTATAATATCTGCATTGCTCAATTACTCATATCTGATTAATCTTCTATTAAATCAGTTTTTATTGTATTGTAATGTCATGAGTTCTTCTGTTGGGACTCTGTGTGTCATGGTAGAGATGAACTGCATTACCCATCAGCCCCTGCATGTCACATGAGCTGGTCTAATCACTCTTACCTGTATCTCACTATTCCTTGTCTTTACCTGGCTTTTATTGTGTCTCCCACGTTTATTTATTTTCTATTGTCTAGAGTTCATGTTCATGTTTTTGCTCTTCTTCTGGGTATTTTTTCATTGTAATCCTCTTAAACACAAATTTCTGACATCATAAAGCTGTTATTATAATTATTTTCTAATCTCTGATTGCAGATTCTGTTTTACTGTTTATTTATTACTTTTATTATTTGTTTTATTTTAAATTTTGTAGTTTTAATTCATCTGTTACAAAACTCCTGTAGCTAAAAGGAGATTATGGTCTGAGTGACACATGTAGAGAATAAGATGATTTTATTTACCTGTAACTCTGAGTGTAATTTCAGGATAAGCCGTGTATTTATCTTTAGTTGTTATGAATCTGAAGCAGTACTTGTGTTCATCTGATTTCTTCACATCACTCAGTCTGAGGGAGAAGTGATTCTGTTTATCTCCTAAATACTCCACTCTGCCTGAGTAACCTGATTCATTACGCAGATCAGTCGCTTCTACACCCTTAACTCGGTTTATTAACCAAAACCTCTTTATCACTGTAACATCTGTTGGATGTGTGTAAGTGGCCTCCATAACCACTGTAGATACTTTTACAGCACAGAGATTTAGTTTACTGTATTCCACACTCCATTGATTCCCAAGAGCTCCTGAAACATGACACATGAAAGAGGTGATTAGAGATCATTATCCTGAGCCCCATAAAACACTGAGTTATTTTACAGCTTCTCTTCCCTCCTCTGGAACTCCGGGGCAGAAAAATACAAACTATTCTTTACTACTGGAAGGAAACTGTGCAGGATTAAGGGTAACATTTAAGGGTAACATTTGTAACTGAGCGAGTAAAACTCACATCCTGGTCTTCATCACCCCAAACCACCAAACACATGCAGCACACAATCTTTAAAACTTTATTTAAAGAGATTTACTTTTTTTCTACAATATAAATATAATATGTTAATGTACTCGGTAAGATTTGTATAAAACAGGAAGTGTCAGTGGTGAATTGCCCTGTAGTCACATTAACAGGCTGGAGTGAGAAGGAGGACGGGGGAGGGGATGTTTTGACTATTTCTGTTTTTTTACTTACTTGCCTTTAAAATGTAATAAATATTTTTATACTAATGATTGTAAATGTAAAAAAATTATATATACAATAAATGAAAACATCAGAAATACTGAATGTACTGTAAAGAACAATTTATTAAGGAATTACCACAGTGATCTGGAGCTGTTCATGGTGGAGTGTCACAACAACCACTAGAAGGAGCACAGCAGGGGAAGTCATCAAGTAGGACTCATGCTGCAGGTCTACTGGAGATGTTTCCTCTTCATTAAAAGTCTTCTTTTCCTCATAGTGTCAGCCAGTGGCGCATGTTTCAGGAGTTGCACTTTTGGGGTTGGCGCTTCCGAGGTCGCTTCCAGGTCCTACATACGCTTCCAGGTTTGGCACCATCTTGGAATCTGCTCTTCTGGTGAATCTTGGAAAACTGGAATGTTTTTTTTTTTTAGAGTGGGGTTTGTATCACCTTCTTTGCTCCTTTTGCCGGTTTCACGCTGGACTGCTCTGGTCAGTAACTGTCACATTGTAAAAAGAAAAAGCCAAGCAGACTCATCTGTCAGACTGTTCTTCCAAAAAAAATGATCAAGACCAGGCATAAACTTAGCTTGACCAAACACTTAACCACTGAATTACTGTGAGCACTGCATCCATATTGTGCTGAGTGTAATATCTGTCCATGTGTGTGTACTCTACTCAGAGTAGATTCTTTTGGGAAGTATCAGTAGTTTTACTTCAGTATGATATTTCCTCACTGTTTCCACCTCAAAAACAGCCACAGGAGCCTGCAGCAGGACACAGTACAAAGATGCATATCATGAATGTGACCAGCAGGTGTCACTATCACACTGCAATTAAAAGCTTTTAATTACTAGTTGCTGCATTTTTTTACTTAAAAAACATTTAAAGGTAAATATTCTGGTTTTATGGCACTATGATACCAGTCACCAGGCATACAGTTAAAAAAAGTAAAGGGGTCTAAAAAACTTTTTTTAATGCACTCTATGCAAAGCTTAGGCTTGTTAAATAAAAAAAAAGTATACATATTTATTTATTATTTTTTTTTTATTATTATTATTTATTTATTTACGTTTACAGATCTGCATATTTAAAATATTCATTTCTTAGCTTAATATTACTGTTTAGTCGTGTATTTAATCACACCAGAATCGGTGATTCACTTGTGCTTTTATTTGGGGATTTATTTAAAGAAAATGGGGGAAAGTGTTTCTTGTGTGCCAGTCATTCCTCTGTGCCCCCAGGAGTTCAGGCACATTGAGCCCTCATTAACTGCCACATGTTGTGTGACATGGATCAGTGATCTCCAGCAAGTGCTTCCCTTGGCTTCTGCCTGGTAATTTAGCAGATAGGGGGCTTGCTACCTCTCAGGAGGCACCAAGAGTGGCCACAGGGCACCACCTAAGCTGCTCTGGGTGTACCAGAGATTAGTTTTAAAAGACTGCTTCTCTTAAGAGTATAGTATCTTAACTACGTAATATCTTTAATATGCAAAATCTTTGATCTGTGTTCGACTTTGTTCTGTGTTGCTGAAGGCAGACCAGATGGTTCTCGTTAAGCCAAGTATGAAAGGCATAGTGTTTAGAGCCATGACTGGGAAAATGAGAATGAAAATGTCGTCCTTAAATCAGTATGAGTCGAAGTATAGAATATGATCCAGGATGCATGTCCAGTTGGGAGACGACCTCTGACCCGTTAATTAGATAATTAAGATGAATGATCTGGGAAAGGGAGCTCCGATACATCTGGGATACATTTAGTCTGGACAAAGACAGACTTTGCTTTGTGTTAAAGCATTATTGCAGAAATGAGGTCATATACATTAAGGGGCGGACCCAGAGATCGGGCAAAAGTATTTAACATGTCTGGAGCAATGAATCGGGAGTCGTCGATGTCGATACGGCGGCCCCAAGCTGATCCAGGAGGCTCGTGAAGATGCTGAATCCCTGTGTTAAATAAAAACTTTATTTACAAAGAAATATCAGTGTCGGCGAGGATTCATTCCAAGAAACAGCTACACTCCATCAAGACAAGAAATATACATCATTTGCTGGCGTCACGAATCCTGGGCGTGTTGTGGCCTTCAGCTTCGCGGTTCTGCTCCATCGTCTGCTCCCGAATCTGTCCGGCCGGCTGAAACGGTGAGCTTTCGCCCCCTGGGGTGGTTCTGTTTTTCTGTGGCTGGGTCGCACCGTATAAAGGGCCTGTGTGTGGGTTTTGTGCATGTGTTGTGGCTGTTTCTGGGAGTTTCTGCGTTCTAAATATTTTTTTTTGCACTGCTGGGCAGCACAAAAGGGGGGATTTGACTGTAATAATGTTTTAAGGAAAATTAAACGTTGAATTACAATAGAAAAGAAGTGAAGTAAAAAGTTAAAGAGATAAAAGGAACAGGAATAAAGAGAGAAGTAAAGAAAATAAGAGTTGAAGCTGAAGAGAAAAAGTATAAAGATGAATGCTTTTGAAGAAATATGGTAAAATAGTTAAAGGAAGAATAAGGTTTAAAGAAAAGGAGCTGCAAGATTTGAATGAAAACCCTCAGGGAGGTGACATTAGGTGGGCCGTAAGACCTGGATATTTACTAAGTGACTTTCAGGTTCAGGTTTCAGGCGCTCAGCTGGGGGAGGGACCCCCTCCTCCCTCTCTCTCTCTCTCTCTCTCTCTCTCTCTCTCTCTCTCTCTCTCTCTCTCTCTCTCTGAAAGTTTGTGCGTGTGATTGACTGCAGTATGTGTGGGTATGTGTGTAATATTTATATATGAATAAATACATATAAAGGTTAAGGGCTAATTTTTAGTAATTACAAGGGAAATATTTGTCTTCTATTAAGAATAAAAACAATGAGCCTCATTATTACATAAGAGGACTGAATCTGGTAAAATCTATGAGCTTCCCTTAGGAAGACTTTTTGTTCTGTTAATGACAAAAGAGAAACATAAAAAAAACAATGAGCCTTTTTGGGAAAATATTTTTATGTATGGCCAAATAACCTTATAAACCTCTAAAGAGGACCTAACACACCGAAGTCTAACCACCCTTAATACTGAATGAATAAAGACACCCCACAGTGAGACAAACACTCCCCTGTCCTGAATGAATAATATCATTCCAAAAAAAGGACATATTCAAGTAGAGAAGTTAATGAGGGTGTGTGTATGTGTGCGTGTATGAGCAACTATTATAATAAGTGATTATTGTATATGTATATGTATTGTTTGTGAGTAATACTGATTGATAAAAGAGTTGGGGTGATTATTAAAGTAAAACAAATGGAAGTTCATGCAATATGATGTTTAGAGGTTAAAAGGAGATAGCAAATCTGTAGAGCATAAAACTCTGAATGCTGATGGACGTTGTGTGTGTGAAGTATGAGGTGTTATCTGTAGAGAACTAAATAGATACTAAGGTCCTGTCTGATTTTTTTGTGTGATGTGTGGTATGCGAAAATTGCCAAGTTTTTGTGCAGAGGAAATAAGTAGGTGGGGACTTCCGGATCGGATATCCTCAGATAATGGAAAAGAATTTGTGGATAAAACAGTTAAATTGATCTTACAAAAGATGGGAATTAAACAGCGTCTTGGAGCAGTGTACCACCCACAAAGTCAAGGAATTTGTGAAAGGATGAATGGTGTTATAAAGAATCGCATTGTTAAGATCTGTCAGCACACGGGCTTAAACTGGGTAGCGGCGCTTCCACTGGCACTGATGACGTGTCGCTCAAGCGAGCTGCGTGATTTGCATATGACACCTCATGAGTTGCTAACGGGAAGACGGATGCCGACTCCTTGTTTGCGTACCAGTGGGAAAGGTCCAAGTCTAGCACTTTTGGAAGAGGAAATGCGAACTTATGTAACATACATGGTCAGCTTACATAAAAGGATATCCGCTTATGTTTTTGACAGGCAGAGGAAAGACGAGGTGCAGCAGAAACTTGATGAGCAAAAGAGTACCACGGTGCAACCTAGAGACGAGGTGTTTGTAAAAGTGTTTAGAAGGAAGTGGTATAACGAGCGTCGGGAAGGACCATTTGAAGTGGTCCGCAGTACTGGAACAGCGGTCCAGGTCAAAGGATCTCCAACGTGGTATCATTTATCACATTGTGTTAAGGCACCGAAAGAGGAGATAACGTGTTCCCAGAGTCAAGATGGTGAGGGTTCAAGAAAGTTGTAAGAAAGTGTGGATGAGCATGCAGCAGGAAAGGAGATGCATGAAAATAACCAGAGTCAAAACCCAGAAGGGGAGATTGTCCATGATATGGATGATGTTAATGATGCTGTGTATGTTTTTGACGATGCCAGAAATGACATTACAGTTAACAGACAGGAAAGAACATTTGGGGACATTGATTTCCAGCCGGTTCCTATCTCAGGTTCCAATCTCACCAGAAGGACTGATGGACACTAAACCATTCTTTGGAGGATCTGCGATGGACAGAAAGGTAACACTTTGAAGTACACCCATAATCTCTTTAGCTGTTTTGAATATTAGAAGTTCTGCTTTAACTTACACAGAACATTCAGAGTTACACTGGTGGAGTTCTGATGTCCAACTTTATTACTGCACATACACTTGTAGTCTCCACTGTCCTCAGAGCTGGTCCTAAAGATGGTGAAGGTCTTTCCTATTCCTAACGATGTAATTTCCTTAAACCAGGTGTAGGTCTCCACAGGTGGGTTTGCATCAATACTGCAGCTCAGATTCAATGCACTGCCTGCCACAATCTTACCAAAGGGACTGATAGACACTGAAACATTCTTTGGAGGACCTGCAATGGACAGGAAGGTAACACTTTGAACCAAATCCGTAATCTTTTTACCTGTTAAATAAATTTGAGTTGTTCTGCTTTAACTTACACAGAACATTCAGAGTTACACTGGTGGAGTTCTGATTTCCAACTTTTTTACTGCACATGCACTTGTAGTCTCCACTGTCTTTAGAACTGATCCTTAAGACGGTGTAGGTCTTTCCTCTGCCTACTGATGTAATTCCCTTAAACCAGGTGTAATCCCATCATATGGAGATAGGGAAAAAGAAAATGGTCTACTGAGGGAACTGAACCAAGTCGAGCTTGGGCATGCTGATCACACCACTCCCAGAATCATGTACCCATAATACCATCAATGTAATTTGTCCTTTTATAGTTCAAAAAAAAGCTCCTACACTTACATCAATTTTAGCTATTGTGCTTTTTGTGCGGTACATGACAGTCTGTGTTTTTCATTTCAATGAATCAGAACTTTTTGGTGTTCCATTAAACAGTCATTTAGTAAGAACATGTTAGAACTCTTCATTCAGCTGCTTTTAAACTGTAAATTATAAATGTAGAGAAAAAGATTTATTTATTTACCTGTAACTCTGAGCGTAACTTCAGGTTTTCCAAGCCATTGGTCTCCTTCTGTTATGATTCTGAAGCAGTACCTGTGTTCATCTGATTTCTTCACATCGCTCAATTTGAGGGAGAACTGATTCTGTGTTTCTGCTAAATATTCCACTCTGCCTGAGTAACCTGGTTCACCACGCAGATCAGTACGTACTTTTTCTGGAACTGGGTTTATTACCCAAAACCTGTTTGTTACTATTAAATGAGTTGGATGTGTGTAAGTGGCCTTCATAACCACTGTAGGTCCTTTTAAAGCACAGATATGTAGTGGGCTGTGTATCACACTCCATTCATTCCCGAGAGCTCCTGAAACATAAAATATGGAAGAGGTGAATATATGCCATTATTGTGAGACCAATAAAAGAGTTACATTTACAGTTTCACTTAACTCTAATGGCTAATGGTTCAGAAGACAGTGACTGTGAGATTTTAATAAAATTTTTCAGACATTTATGACATTTTAATATATATATTTATTTTCTGACTGGATGAATGGTATACAAGGTGGTATCAAAATGTTTCAAGACTAGTTTTGTAACACACTAACAGCACAATGCTGCACACAGTCACAGGGAGCACCAACTTTCATAAGTCGGAGCCATGCAACTGGTGCTATTCTGACCATATGTGTTAAAAGGTCTGAGATTTCATAATGGACAGCAAGTTAGAACAAAAAAGCAAATATGAAATTCTGCGTGAAATAAGCAAATCTGCCACAATAACATTTGACATGATTCGGCAAGTTTACAGCAATGCTGCAACGAGTTGTTTTAGGTGTTTTGAGTGTCTTCAAGAGAGGAAGAAAAGCACTGGAAGACGATAAGAGATCAGGAACACCTTCAATGAGCAAAACCCCTGAAACCATTTAGCAACTTGTGCATGATGATCATTGGAAAACAATCCACATCATTGCTGTCATACAGAACAACCCGGGTGATCCTCACGTGTGATTTGAACATGCCTCATGTTGCTGCTAAGTTCATCCCAAGGCTGCAGACACAGGAGCAGAAAAAACAGACCCTTGAAGTCTGCCATGAACTGTCAGTATGCTGTGGATCACCCGTCCTTCATGTCAAAGATCATTACAGGTAATGAAGCTTGGGTATTCAGGTAGGACCCTGAGACTAAGCAACCGTCTTCACAGTGGAAGAGCCTATCATCTCCACAACCAATAAAACAAGGCAGGCCGCAGCCTAACCAAGTGCATGCTCATCGTCTTTTTTAACATTCGTCAATAGTGAGTTTAACTGCCACGTATTGTAATGTAAAGGAGGACATTCGGCGAAAGCGACTGGTCTTCGGCACGCTAGTCTTAAAATATTTTATACCTTTTTTTTAAATAAAGTCCATGTCCATGTTTTTAATAAAAAATATAGATTTGAATTGGGAACTGTATAAAGTTGCTAAATATATTACTAGTTAATTAATATTTTCTGTCTTTGATGTGTGTAGTGATATCACATCTCCACCTGCTTAAAACTCTGGCCAACTTTTCAGCCTTCCATCCTCACTAAGACAGCGCCATCAGTCAACAAAAACGTAACTTTTTTGAAAACAATCTCCAAAGTGAATGAACTTTAAAATGCGGTTTTCGTTGTTGTAGTGTGGACTCTTTGGAGGCTTTCAAAAATGATTACACATTTATATTCATTGCTGCTGCATTTCAAAGAGCCGGAAAGTAAATAAAACCCAGATGGAAATGATGCAGGTTGAACGCATTTTCAGGTGTTTCAGTGTGGATGAGCAACATTTGGGAAAGTCATCAACTCCAACCCTCAACCCCCTCACACACTTTCACTCTCAGACTAAAACCTGCTAGTGATTGAGTACAAGTGTGTTCAATTAGACATATAGTAGACACAATTAGACACACACACACCTAGGAGCTCAAATCACTTTGCTTGCCCAATATTTCACAATCAACAACCAGCCTCTAGCACCACCAATTCTCAGACCAGAAGTTCTGTAGTGATGATTCTAAATTTAAGAGATTTACCATGAAGGACTATTATACACAATCATGGCTTTACAAAGAGGTAGACTGGACTCATTTTTGAGAGCCTGTTTCCACATACACACAGATATTACATGATAAGCTGTGATTATGCAAAAATGCAACTAACCTATGATGATCACAAATTGTTCTGTATTGTTGAAAGATTTATGATCAAACTCTTGATGTCACCCATATGAGGATGGGTTTCCCTTTGAGTCTGGTTCCTCTCAAGGTTTCTTCCTCATATCATTTAAGGGGGTTTTTCCTTGCCACTGTCGCCACGGCTTGCTCATCAGGGACAAACGCACACCATTCACCTTCACTGTTGTTTTCTGTAAAGCTGCTTTGAGACAATGTCTGATGTGAAAAGCGCTTTACAAATAAACTTGACTTGACTTGACTTGACTTGACCTGAGATCATTACTAGAAAACACCCGCAAAGTGAAGACATCATTCTGAGGGACTTCATTGCTAAAAGATGCATATAAACTTTAAGAAACAGAAAAATATTACAGTAAATAAACATGTTAATTAATAGTGTTTATAGCATAAGTATTCGTTATATTAGTAACCTGACCTCTTAAACCAATTTACTGAGATTTTTATTAATCACAGTATTAAAATATTAATAAAAAAAACACAAAAAAAAACCTGTTCATAAACTCTGCAATTAAATGTACTCAAGAGAAGGAAAAACACTTGTCATACACTTATCACCACTATGTCTGAATTTCCATTAATAAAACATATCAAAGGATTCATGTGTAATATATTTATTACATAAATATTACAAATGTCTACAAATATAATATATGTATATAAATATAGATACATAAATATCTAATAATTAAAAAATATTTTTTTGTCTGAGTTTCAAAGACAAAAACAGCAAAGCCATGAACACAATTAGATTGCTATGCTGAACTGTTCCTCATAAACAGTGAAAGAAAAGAAAATATAGTTTTGTACTTGATAGTTGTTTTTAAAGCAAGAATCTGAAAGAGTTCTGAGGTCATCTGAAACGCTGTAGGCTGGTCCACCCCACTTACCTTTGTCAGGTTCTATTACCTCAACATCAGAGCCCTCTGGCTCCTCTGTCCTGCGTTCTGGTTGTGCACAGACACACTAGGCAGGGACTGGTCAGTAAGGCGTGATTGGACACTTAATTCCAAAGCGTTGTGACGCAGCTCGAGGTACCGAAGAGGAACGTCTCTAGGTTACGTATATAACGTCTTTAGGTTACGTATGTAACCCTAGTTCCCTAAGGGAACGAGACGCTGTGTCAACAGTCCATACTCCCTGCATCCCTGTGGCGCTTATCTTCTCTTTTTTTAGAAGCTAACGTTGCTCCATTGCTCACGCATTTTGTAGCTTCCTGGTTCGCGACGTCGCCCGCCGAAGAAATCACGACTTCCTGTTGGTCAGATTTCACACGTGATTCAGAGCGGCTGTAGATTAGTCCTTGTCAGCTCTAGCAGAAAGGCTTCTGTGGCTCATCCTGTAAGAGGAGATTCCCGACAGGGACAGGTCTTTCCTTCTGAATGCCCCGGTGGCTCCTCCTGACCTGTTCAGGCAACGCTGTAAGTAAGGGTGGTCCCTGACAGGTTCAGGAGACCACGACGGCGTTTCAGTGGCACTTCGCCCCCGCTCTCATAGGGCTGTTAATCCGTTGCAGCCCCAGCCCTGCACAACCAGGCATTGCGAAGTCCAGAAACAGAACTCTGCCACCCGGACCCCACCGGGAGGACCCAAAGGCCCCAGGTGGCGCTCCAGGCCCAAATCGAAGGAGTCGGCCAACTTAAGGGTGGTCCTCTCCCCGAACAAACAGGTGGTGGTAAAGTGGCCCTGACAATCAGAGCACCCTACATCGAAGAGGGCGGTCTACACCTTACAGCCCAGAGGGGTAGGTTCCCTGATCGGATGCCTTGGCACAGGAGGCCAGGCTGTTAGCCCTACCAAAGGCTTTGGGGCACAGCCTCCTTCCAGCAGGTGGTTTGAAGAGCTGCCAGACGTATCTCGGTGGGTCCTGCGTACGATAGAGAAGGTCTAATCGATTCGATTCAGGTCCTCACCTTCCCGGTTCAACGAATTGAGGCCCACCCTGGTGGAAACCAAGCAGGCTCTGGTCCTGAAGCAAGAAGTATGCACCCTCCTGAGGAAAGGGGCCATCGAATTGGTTCCTCCCTCAGTCAGAGTGTCAGGATAATATGTCCAGTACATCATTGTTCCGAAGAAAGACGACGGATTGGGGCCAATCCTAGATGTACATTCCTTGAACCGATAACCCATGAGGCTCAGGTTCAGGATGCTTTCTCTATTTCCTCATAGCCATCCTTCCTGCTCACAGGAGGTTTCTGAGGTTTGCTTCCAGGGGCGCAGCTTACCAATCTCGGGCCTCCCCTTCGGCCTAACACTCTCAACCCGCACCCACAAAGTGCATGAATGCAGCGCTAGCCCCGCTACGGCTTCAGGGCATCCGCATTCTGAACTATATAGATGACTGGTTGATATTAGCGCGATCAGAGCTCCAGGCGGTCTGACATCGACATGTCATTCTTGGGCGTAGTGTGGAGCTTGACCGTGTTGCGGGCACGATTGTCTCCCACCTGGATCACAGCCATTCTCACAGTAGTCGAGAGAGTAAGAGAAGGCCAATCACTCACTGTAAAGCAGTTCCAGAGGCTGCTAAGTCTCATGGCGGAAGCGTCCAACATGATTCCACTTGCCCTCCTCCATATGAGACCCCTCCAGTGGTGGCTCAGAGACTAAGGGTTCTCCTGAGGGGGCAGCCCACTCCGTACTATCAAGGTCTTGAGGCGGGCTCTTCGAACCTTAGATATATGGAGAGAACATACGTTCATGTCTCAAGGCCCCATCTTGGGAGTGCCTTGTCATCGCGTAACGCTAAGAACAAACGCATCCATCGCGGGGTGGGGAGCGGTCATGAGTGGCCGGTCCGCCCAAGGTTGGTGAACCAAGCTACATTGGTCATGGCACATAAACTGCCTGGAGATGATGGCTGTGCTTATAGCGAAGCAGATCCTCTTATGGTCCCAGGGTAAACTCCTCTCACATAACTTGCAAAGAGTTTGAAGTTATCATCATCTACAGTGCATAATATCATCCAAAGATTCAGAGAATCTGAAACAATCTCTGTGCATAAGGGTCAAGACCGGAAAACCAGACTGGATGCCCATGATCTTCGGGCCTTTAGACGGCACTGCATCACATACAGGAATGCTAATGTAATAGAAATCACAACATGGGCTCAGGAATACTTCCAGAAAACATTGTTGGTGAACACAATCCACCATGCCATTCGCCCAGCTAAATGTAAAAAAAGAAGCCATATCTAAATATTAACCAGAAGGGTAGGCATTTTCACTTGGCCAAGTCTCATTTAAAATGGACTGTGGCAAAGTGGAAAACTGTTCTGTGGTCAGATGAATCAAAATTTTTAGTTCTTTTTGGAAAATTGGGACGCCATGTCATCCGGACTAATTAGGAGAAGGACAACCCAAGTTGTTATCAGCGCTCAGTTCAGAAGCCTGCATCTCTGATGGTATGGGATTGCATGAGTGCGTGTGGCATGGGCAGCTTACACATCTGGAAAGGCATCATCAATAATGAAAGGTATATCCAAGTTCTAGAACAACATATGCTCCCATCCAGATGTCGTCTCTTTCAGGGAAGACCTTGCATTTTCCAACAGACCAATGCCAGACCACATACTGCATCAATTGCAACATCATGGCTGCGTAGAATAAGGATCCGGGTACCAAAATGGCTAGCCTGCAGTCCAGATCTTTCACCCATAGAAAACATTTGTGCATCATAAAGAGGAAGATGGGACAAACAAGACCTAAGACAGTTGAGCAGCTAGAAGAGTGTATTAGAAAAGAATTGGACAACATTCTTATTCCTAAACTTGAGCAACTTGTCTCCTCAGTCCCCAGATGTGTGCAGACTGTTATAAAAATAAGAGGGGATGCCACACACTGGTAAACATGGCCTTGTCCCAACTTTTTTGAGATGTAATTTACATTACTACCACCCTTGCAGCTAAACGTAAATCTCCACAAATATTTATAAGTACACTCCAAATTCTAGTGGAACATCTTCCCAAAAGAGTGGTGAGAATTATAACAGCAAATTGGGTCTAAATGTAAAATGCGATTCCCAAAAAGCAGATATCATACTTTTGACAATATGTCTGCAAACTTTGGCAATATAGTATAACTATTAGTCTAATAAGTAAAATTAGTAACAAATATCATAATCCTTGTCATCTGTGTGTTATTAAGGCCAGTTTACACACTCACACCCAAACACAAAAAGTGTGAACTTTAATGTGACAGAGCTGCAGCTGCGACTTCAGGATGGCTTTTTTAGCCATTTGAAAGTCAATTCTCAAATCTCTAACTCAACATGTACCTCAGTCATTCATACACATACTGTTAATAAACAGTTATGAGATATTCAAACACTAAAATTAGAATTGCTAGATAAACAATTGGCAACCTCAGTTTTAATTTAAAAAACATCAACATTATAATATAATAGATTTAATATTCCATATTAATATAGGGCATGTGTGGAAAGTCACATGCTTCTGGGCCACGGTTATTTATAAACATGGCCACAGAAGACACCCGACACTCTGCTAAAACAAAGAAATGAAAATTGTAAGTGAACTGCAAGTCAGATTGTATTTTATATATATATATATACTGGAAATGTAAAGATTTAATATTCTTGAAATCACAGATTTGGAACGACCAACTTGTCTTGCTATGGCTGATAGGGTCATCCCTTTGGCCTTCATCTGGACATCCTGCTGCCGGAGGCTTTCAGTCACTTTAGAACGGCCCACTATTTTGCAGAGTCAGTGAAACTGGAAGTTAGGCTGCCAGTTAAATAGGGGTTGATCCTCATCTGTGTTGTGTCAGAGGTGGGTTCAAGAATTAGCTTTAAATCATAATGCTTGTCATCTGTATCTTATTACAGTCACTTTACATAAGTTTGTCTCTTTGTGCTTTGAGGAATGGCCATAACCCTCGACAGAGTGTGTGGCTAAGCTGGCTGATTATACAGTGCATACATTCACACCCACCCACACACAAACACACAAATAGTGTGAACTTGAATTTGAGAAAGTTGAAGCCACTCAGAGTTCAGGGTGGGCTTGTTTATCAGTTTTAAAGTGAATCCTCCATGGTCTTACTCAAAAAGTACCTCAGTCCTCCATACAGATAATGTTGATAAATAAATATGAGTCTATGCAAAGACTTAAACTTGAATTGCTTAAGAAGAACAATTGGCAACATTATTTTAAAGAAGTCAACATGCCATAAATTCACATTAGGTTAATTAACACCCCCACTTAAAATATATTGATGTAGGGCATGTGTGGGAAGTCACATGCTTCTGGGCCATGGCTATTTTTAAACATGGCCACAGCAGACACTCGTACTCTGCAAAGACAAAGAAATGAAGGTTTAATGTTGCAAAAAGTTTGTTTTACTGCATGTCAGATTCACACTGATGAATATTTCTGATTTTGAAAATACGTTTCTGTGCAAGCATTAACAAAAAATACTTCGATAATGTTAGATTTTTATCATGCTCAAACGAAACTTCATTCTTGGAGAGGTTTTCCATACGACCTTAGATGCCCGTAGTGCCTTTCTGATATCAGGGAAGAATCACACAGCACACAGCAAATGTTCTTCTTCGGTTTATTGCAGGCAGCAGACACGTGTATTTATACACACATTGGAAAGAAAGCTGACCTAAAGTTGTTTCCTGTTTAGACAAGAGGGTATACTAGCCGGAGATGTGTGAGCCAGATAAAGACTCCCTGTATACCTTACATACTAACATCATAAATATCCTATAGACACTGAACAGACAAAGGAATGTGTGCGAAGCAGTGTGAGAACCGTTTTAACACTTACAGATAATACATCAAATTTTTGTCAAATGCACACCATCCACTCAGATTCCAATGCTTAGAAGCCCATTATAGGAGATTTAGGATGTGTATAGTGGTGAATATAGGAGGTTTAATTGCTCTGCAGCGATGTAACCCAATGCACATCAATGTAAATGAATGAACATCGTGTTTCCTGTTACTGGTCTTTACATGAAGCAATTTTAATATGTACCACTACGATAGAAGAAACGCCTACTAGTTCCTGCTACATCAACCTTGAGAAGTGATTGATTACTTGCTGCTTAATATTTGACATTTCTTACAATTTCTTGTTTTTCTTTTTCTGAACTGAGTTGTTTATGACAAATTGTCTAATTTAACAGAATTAGCAAATAAATTGTGTTTGTATATTGTACATAGGTAAGAAGGTACTGTAAGAAAATATTCAATATACACTCATTAAACTCGATCCACATTTTCCCAAAAGAAGTAGAGTTGCAGGGTAGATTTTCAAGCAACAACGTATGGTTTTTGGATATATTTAATAATCTCTTAATAATCAACTGTCAGTAGAGGTCTGCATATGTTTTATTAAAGTATAATATAATATAATATTAAAGCCCTGAATCCAGCATTTAATCTGAACTGACCATGACCTGACTAATACAGAAAAAAATGTTAAGATACCTGTAGATCCAAATTAAAATGTATTTCTCACAAAAAAAACAACCTTTTGCAATAAACTGCATTTCAAGATTACATGCAACACATAGTGAACAAGATCCACCCTCACAAACAAAAGCAGACAGATGGTAAAAAAAAGTTTTTTACTGTGAGTGTGTAGAACACAGAAAGAACAGATAACTCCAGATACTGGTGATGTATATTTCTAATCCTGTTCGTGATGCCAGGAAATGATGTATCCTGTTCGTGACGCTAGGAAATGATGTATATTTCTTGTCTTGATGGAGTGTAGATGTTGCTTGGAATGAATCTTCACAGACACTGTTATTTCTTTGTAAATAAAGTTTATTCAACACAGAAATTCAGCATCTTCACGAGCCTTCTGGATCAGCTCGGAGCCGCCGTATGGACGAATCGACGACTCCCGCTCCATGGCTACACACACGTTTAATAGTTTGCCCGTTCTCTGGGTCCGCCTCTTAATGTATAACAGATGTATATGAGCCTATTTCGCAATAATGTTTAACATAAAGCGAAGCCTGTCTTTGTCCAGACTAAATGTATCTCAGATGTACCAGAGCTCACTTTCCCAGACCATTCATCTTAACATCTAGTGAACTGGTCAGAGGTCGTCTCCCAAGAGGACATGCATCCTGGATCATATTCTATACTTCGGCTCATACTGATTTAAGGACGACAGCCCGTCTCATTTTCCCAGTCATGGCTCTTAAGATAAACACTATGGGCCTTTCATACATTTGGCTTAAATATTATATTTTAGTATATTTTGTTTTTATGTTTTATATATATATATATATATATATATATATATATATATATATATATATATATATATATATATATATATATATATATATATATATATATATATAATATCGGGGTTGAATTTTACTTGATTTATTCATTCATATGTTTATTTCAAAAACTAAGTTCCTGATGGACTGATTGCATCGAGTAGCTTTTTTGCTGACGTTCCACAGCTTTAAATGTAACTGTAAATGGCTGAATACATTTTATATGCTCTTTTAAAAAAAATAAATGTTGTTAAAGAGAAGTACACAGTTGGGGATTTGCTGTTATAGGAAAATGAATCATCTTTAAGCAGCTTACAGTAACTCTGATTCATCTGTACTGTACAATACTGTATACATTCACATCAACAATTTCTTGTACCGACTTCTTTACCTGGTTTATACTTTGGTCTACTGTTGATCCAGTTTTTGTTTTTTTTCTGTTAAAAGACAATTTTAATAACAAAAATCAGCATTGAATACAATATATTTAATGCATTAAAATATTCTCAGTCAAAACTAAACTGTTATAATCTTGTGCATTTAAAAACAGTAGTGTTTACCAGTAAATTATTCAAACACACACACACACACACACACACACACACACACACACACACACACACACACACACACACACACACACCCACACACACACAAGTTTTACAAAAATAAAAAAAGGCTTGACTTACATTTTAAACAAGATGATGACACCAAAGAGGCAAACACACACAACCACCACAAGACCTGCATACACAGCTACATTCATTCCATTTAGAGCCTCTGTATAGAAAGATGACGAAACAGTGTTTTTAAATAAATAAATACATTTAAACAGTGTGTTTCTGGTGAATACATTTATATCATCTCTCTTACTGGTTATAGTGATGGACACTGCAGCTGATCTCTCAGAGCCGAGTTTATTCTGAACCTCACAGTAGTACAGTCCACTCTGTAGAGCTCTGTAACTCTGTCCTGTTCCTACAGGTGATGCTTCATTCTCCTTAAACCAGGTGTAGTTCTCCACAGGTGGGTTACTGTCACTGCTGCAGGTCAGAGTCAAGGAACTTCCCTTCACTTTCTCACCAGAGGAACTGATAGACACGTTCTTTGGAGGATCTAAAATGGGTTGGTAAATGAGAAAATAAATCTATAATTTTATCTTCTATTGGCTGTAAAAAGATCTTCAGCTTTAACTTACGCAGAACATTCAGAGTTACACTGGTGGAGTTCTGATGCCCGACTTCATTACTGCACATGCACTTGTAGTCTCCACTGTGCTTAGAACTGATCTTAGAGATGTTGTAGGTCTTTTCTTGTCCTACTGATGTAATTCCCTGAAACCAGGTGTAGTTCTTCACAGGTGGGTTTGCATCACTGCTGCAGTTTAGCATCACTGAACTGTTCTCCACAATCTCACCAGAGGCACTGATGGACACTAAGACTTTCTTTGGAGGATCTAAAATGGACAGAAAGGTATCACATAAAAGGAAATCTATGTTAATTTTATGTTCAATTGGCTGTAAGAAGATCTTCAGCTTTAACTTACACAGAACATTCAGAGTTACACTGGTGGAGTTCTGATGCCCGACTTTATTACTGCACATGCACTTGTACTCTCCACTGTCTTCAGAACTGATCTTAGAGATGTTGTAGGTCTTTACTTTTCCCACTGATATAATTCCCTTAAACCAGGTGTAGGTCTCCACAGGTGGGTTTGCATCACTGCTGCAGGTCAGATTCACTGAACTGTCCTCCACCATCTCACCAGAGGGACTGATGGACACTGAGACTTTTTTTGGACAATCTAAAATGGACAGGAAGGTAATTTTTTAAAGAATACCTAAGAGAGTTTTATTTGTCATTGGTTATGAGGAGATCTTCAGCTTTAACTTACATAGAACATTCAGAGTTACACTGCTGGAGTTCTGATTTCCGATTTTATTACTGCACATGCACTTGTAGTCTCCACTGTCTTCAGAGCTGATATTAGAGATGGTGATGGTCTTTCCTTTTCCCACTGAGGTAATTCCCTTAAACCAGGTGTAGGTCTCCACAGGTGGGTTTGCATCACTGCTGCAGCTCAGAGTCACTGAACTTCCCTCCACAATCTCACCAGAGGGACTGATAGACACTGAGACATTCTTTGGAGGATCTAGACAATGTCATGTTAGGAAATTAGAAAGTTCATGGCCTTAAAATTCTTTCTTTATTTTTTTATTTTTAGATTTTCTTTTCAAAACCTGAATCCATTGTTTAACCAGTATTTTAAGCAACTGTTTTAATCATTCATCTTCTTCTTCTTTCGGCTGCTCCCATTAGGAGTCTCCACAGCGGATCATCCGTCTCCAGACCCCCCTGTCCTCTACATCTGCCTCTTTCACACCAACTTCCTGCATGTCTTCCTTCACCACATCCATAAACCTCCTCCTTGGTCTTCCTCTTTTCCTCCTTCCTGGTGTCTCCATCCTCAGCATTCTCCTACTGATATACCCCATGTCCCTCCTCTGCACATGTCCAAACCATCTCAATCTCACCTCCCTCACCTTGTCTCCAAAACGTCCTACATGCGCTGTCACTCTAATAAACTCGTTTCTAATCCTGTCCATCGTCGTCACTCCTAATAAACATCTCACATTTTTTAATCATTATTATATTAAAGCAATTCATACAGATTTAAGTTTTACTCATCATTTTCCCTGATTACAATAAGTATCCAATCAAACCGACATCAATATAAATCTACATGCAGAACACAGTGTGTTGACAGGAAGAAAATGTGTGTAGAAAAACGGGTTTGGTTAAGTATCGGTTTTTGAATGGAGGGCGGAGCCAGGAGATGTAAGTGGTAATTGTGTAATTACTGTGTGTAATTTTACTAACGAGTTCTGTTGTTTGGTAAACGGAAATGAGGACAAAAGAAAAGATGAGATACTTTGAGAGAGAAAGAGAGAACTAAAGCAACTCCTTAGATGAATACAAAGGCAGAGGATATTAAGGTATGTTAGAAAACCACGTGGTGAAAGATGTGCAGCCTAATGGTAAAGCGTAAGCCAAAGTAACACAACTAACATTATGACCCAGTCTCAGGATTATGTCAAAGTCTGTACACTACACAATGTAAGCTTTAACTTACACAGAACATTCAGAGTTACACTGGTGGAGTTCTGATCCCTGATTTTATTACTGCACATGCACTTGTAGTCTCCACTGTCTTCAGAACTGATATTAGAGATGTTGTAGGTCTTTTCTTTTCCCACTGAGGTAATTCCCTTAAACCAGGTGTAGGTCTCCACAGGTGGGTTTGCATCACTGCTGCAGGTCAGAGTCACTGAACTTCCCTCCACAGTCTCATCAGAGGGACTGATAGACACTGAGACATTCTTTGGAGGATCTGGACAATGTCATGTTAAGAAATTAGAAAGTTCATGGCCTTAAAATTCTTTCTTTATTTTTTTTATTTTTTTTTATTTTGAGATTTTCTTATCAAAACCTGAATCCATTTGTTTAACCAGTATTTTTAGCAACTGTTAGAATCAATAATCTTCATCTTCTTCATCTTCTTCATCTTCTTCTTCTTCTTCTTCTTCTTCTTCTTCTTCTTTCGGCTGCTCCCATTAGGGGTCTCCACAGCGGATCATCCGTCTCCATACCCCCCTGTCCTCTACATCTGCCTCTTTCACACCAACTTCCTGCATGTCTTCCTTTACCACATCCATAAACCTCCTCCTTGGTTTTCCTCTTCTCCTCCTTACTGGTGTCTCCATCCTCAGCATTCTCCTACTGATATACCCCATGTCCCTCCTCTGCACATGTCCAAACCATCTCAATCACACCTTCCTCACCTTGTCTCCAAAACGTCCTACATGCGCCGTCCCTCTAATAAACTCATTTCTAATCCTGTCCATCGTCGTCACTCCTAATGGACATCTCACATTTTTAATCATTATTATATTAAAGCAATTCATACAGATTTAAGTTTTACTAGTTCCATTGTGGGCAAACACTACCATATGTTTTTTTTTTTTTTTCTGAGACATGGAAAGACAGCTGACTGCAGCTTTTTAAACTGTTGCTGTAGATTCAGGCGGCTTACAGACAAGCATGAGTGGCTCATGTCATTGTAACTGATATGTGAGACAGAGAATATCTGAGAATGCCTCCATTCCTGAGAGCACTCTTTAACAAACCTGCATCATAAAGTGGATTGGCACTTTACCTTCTTGTGAACTTGTGAAATAAACATGATCATTTTTCCAAGATTACAATAAGTATCCAATCAAACCGACATCAATATAAATCTACATGTAGAACACAGTGTGTTGACAGGAAGAAAATGTGTGGAGGGTGGAGTTTGAATGGAGGGCGGAGCCAGGAGATGTAAGTGGTAATTGTGTAATCAGCCCTTGCACATCACATGCTTGTCACACGTCACTAATTATACACACCTGTTTCTCTTTGCCAGATTTAACAGGAAAATAAACCAGGATAAACATTTCAGGATTTATTGATCAACTGTACCCATTACATTTTGAAGGCAACAGCATAGATATTTCAACTGTTACTTGATTTTACTTTAGGATTAGGAGCCATAGGTGAAAGTCCAGCATAATTCTCAATCTATCATCTTGGACCTCAGGCTACTGTGCCCCAACCCAATACCCACATACCCTCAGGAGGGTTACACTTAGTATCCACTGTGGTTGCTTATGCTGTTGGTTTTCATAGTTTTGGGTTTTAATTTGCACTTAATAAAATAATCTGAACTTTCAGACACTTTCCCAGTGTGCAGTTTGTCACTGAATTACAGCAGTACCTCCATTCCTTCTTCTATGCTTCATTTTTTTTTTACACTATTGCTTTATATAGTTTTTTATATTACGTTATACAATAGACTGCATAAGAAAAAAAAAAAAAAAACTCACATCTGACACTGAGGTATTGAGCAGGAGATGGGAGATGTTCAGATCCTCTTACAGCACAGTTATAACTGCCTGCATCCTCACTGCTGACCCTCTGCAGGTGGAGTTCGTTGCTCTTGAAGGTGTTTGTGGTTAAATTATGTGTGTTTTTGGACCAGATGAATGTTTGATCAGTCAGACTGAAGGAGGTTTTGCAGGTCAGAGTGACTGGTTCTCCCTCTGTCACTTCTGCAGGAGCGATCACCCGGAGATCTAAGACAATTAGAGAAGGATTACAATTTTAAAGTTGTAATGAATCCAATAAAGCATTTACTTTAAAACTCTAATCCTTCAAATGTTTTTTTTTCTAGCTAATAATTTTCTTATTAATTTAATTTTAATATAGTTTTACAACTCTGGAAGTTATTATTATTATTATTATTATTATTATTATTATTATTATTATTATTATTATTATTATTATTATTTTTTTTTTTTTTTTTTTTTTTTTTTTTTTACCAAACTCTGACTGATCGTATTCATCAGAGAAAACACTTTGTTCTTTATTTTATTTTCTAGACAATGGTTAATCAAGTACATGTTTGAGATTTGTATTATCTTCTGCTGCTTGTGTAACCTCAGGCAGCGTAACACAATCAGAAGAAAGCACTATTTTCCCACTTCTGCACACATGAGCTCACAGACACTGATGATTGTTTAGTATGTTTGTAATAGATATGGAAAACAGTGTGTGCCCACTTTCTAGTTGTGCGTTATACATAGAGTTATTAGCTGCTGCTCTACAGTAAAACAACAGTAAAATCAATGTGTGTAAGCAGTGTGTGAACTGTAGACAGAAACTGTACAGGAACCAGTCTCAGATATCTAAACCCCAAGCTCTAATTCAGGCAGACCACCACCTTCTGCCCCCAACTCCTCATCCACTACAGGATATTTGGAATTAGGAATATATGAGGAATGCTAAAAAAAAATGTGTGTCTAATGAAAGGTCTGGTACATCAAATAATCAAAAACAATAACAATAGTGGGCTTAGAGGCAAATACATGAAACCCTCATCATGTCATCTGGTTTTCTCTGTGTTTTTATTACCCAATCAAACGTAATAATTTGTTCTGTCATTTAAATCCATCACCTTCTCCCAAATGTTCCTTTTTTCTACTTACTTTTTTACTCACATGACTTTTCAATAGTTTTTCCTTCATTAAATGTTAAGTTATGAATAGACCTAAAAGAAGAAGGTAAATAAAACTCACATCTGACACTGAGGTATTGAGCAGGAGATGGGAGATGTTCAGATCCTCTTACAGCACAGTTATAACTGCCTGCATCCTCACTGCTGACCCTCTGCAGGTGGAGTTCGTTGCTCTTGAAGGTGTTTGTGGTTAAATTATGTGTGTTTTTGTACCAGATGAATGTTGGATCAGTCAGACTGCAGGTGGTTTTACAGGTCAGAATGACTGATTCTCCCTCTGTCACTTCTGCAGGAGCGATCAGCTGAAGATCTTATACAATGAGAGAAACATTACATTTGAAAAGTTCTTCTGAACACAGTAAAGCATCTTCTTTTATAACTCTGCTCTCTCAAAGTGTTTTAGTATCCAATGAAGTTATTATCAGTTTTAAAAACTTTATATCATTAAGCAGTGAATGTTTCAGAAACACTTATTAATCAGGTACAAACCTCTGAAACCTCTTTCAGAAAAAAATGATTCATTTCAACATTTCAAACCAAACGCTATTTACTGTCATTTAGGAAATGATACCACAAACATCCTCTATAAATGAGACTGTTAAACGTGTAAGATTTAAAGGTGAAGGACGACATGCAGACACACCTAGAAATACCACCAGCCTTGATTTGCGTAAAAAAAACAACAACAAGAAAAACAGATGAGAATCAGCAGCAAGGATTTCTTCAGACTATGGGCACAAACGATTAACTCCAGGAGCATAGACACACAGGGAGGAGCCATTAACCAAGAACAATTTATTAAGAAACTATAAGGCATGCATGAAATTTACAGAAGAACATGCACTGAAATGCAGCAGCAAATAAGAACCATCTTATTTACATATTTTCACTGATTGCATCAGAAACTCAAAGTTATGCGAAGACCTTCTGGATGAAACCCATTAGTCAAAATATTATTCATAATATATACAAGAATATTTATTAGATAAAGATAATGATTTCAATTTCCTACAGTCTTTTGAAAGAGATCTTTCCGGAATTCAGATATAAACTCAGCTGATTGTCCTATTTTGCTAAACGAAACGTTTTGTTGATTGAATCTAGAACTAAAATAGAAACTGTCTGATATGAAGCGCAAACACTGTTACAAATAAATAAAAAAAAAAACTCAATCAGTTTCTGTAAAGATGCTCTGCAAAGGTCTTCATCCTTAAAAGCTTTTTGCACATTTTTTACATTCCAATCTTAGAAAGTTTGTGGAATTTTTGGTTTGACATGTTTTCTAAATGCAGTGAAAATTATTATTTATATGCACACAATTTATATACAACTGAGAGAGTGACCCAGATATTTTGAAGCCACTGTATATAGAAACTAAGATGATTTTATTTACCTGTAACTCTGAGTGTAATTTCAGGATAACCCTGATATCCTCCTCCAGATGTTATGAATCTGAAGGTGAACTTGTGTTCATCTGATTTCTTCACATCACTCAGTCTGAGGGAGAAGTGATTCTGTTTATCTCCTAAATACTCCACTCTGTCTGAGTAACCTGGTTCATTACGCAGATCAGTCGCTTCTACACCCGTAGCTGGGTTTATTACCCAAAACCTGCTTATCACTGTAACACCTGTTGGATGTGTGTAAGTGGCCTCCATAACCACTGTAGATCCTTTTACAGCACAGAGATGATGTTTGCTGTATTCCACACTCCATTCAGGCTCAAGAGCTCCTGAAACATGACACATGAAAGAGGTGATTAGAGATCATTATCCTGAGCCCCATAAAACACTGAGTTATTTTACAGCTTCTCTTCTCTCCTCTGGAACTCCGGGGCAGAAAAATACAAACTATTCTTTACTACTGGAAGGAAACTGTGCAGGATTGAGACACAGGGGTGTGTTCTGGATTCAGAGCTTTTTTTGTTATTATTTACATTATCATCCGTTATTCCCGTGTCACTGACAGACCACAGTATTATATCCTGGTGTTCAGGTTTTGGTAAACATATAAAATATTTCTGCAGTTATTTCATTAACTGAGATTATTTATAAAAAAGTTTATAACTATTTACTTACTCATGATTGTGTCTTATGCACATTTATCTTGTGGAATTCTGACTCAGAGAGGATCAGTGTTAAATCCATGGAATGCCATTTAGGACCAATATGAAGTACAAAAATGATGATACAGTAATTAGATATGAATATTATCCCGTTTTAAATGCATGTTGTTGTTTTTATTCTTCTCAGACCACTGATGGACACATACTTTACCCAAGTCCTATTTTATCTTCTGCCTAATAACGAGTGTGCAATATAAAAAATGTTGCAGTAAGAAATATCATAATTACATCTAAGAGCCTTTTTGCAGGAAAATTAGTAATACTGAAGACTATTATTAGATTTACTTTGATCTTTATTCATTTCTCATTATTATACCACCATGTAAAAGTGGGGACATGGTCGAGTGCTGGTTTTGGATTGGGGGATGGAGACGGAGGAATTAAGTGCTCAGGATCGCACACCTACACTATATTGCCAAAAGTATTGGGACACCTGATCTTTCCTGCTATATGTGGTTCTTTTCCAAACTGTTACCACAAATCTGGAGGCACTTAATAGTACAGGGTGATTTAACTTGGAAACCCAAAACTGTTCCAGCATGGCGATGCCCCTGTGCACAAAGTGAGCTCCTTCAAGATCTGGATTTCATGCTTTGGAGAGGAAGATCTTGTTGCTATAAAGCTCTGATCTCAGTTCTACTGAACACCTTTGGGATGAATGTGAACGCTGACTGCACCCCAGGTCTCCTCACCTACATCACTACCTGCCTTTCATAACACACTTGTGGCTGATGAACACAAATGTCCATAACCACACTCCAAAATCTAGTGGAACATCTTCCCAGAAGAGTGAAGGGAATTAGAAGAGGTGAATTGGGATTAATGTGGAATGCGATGCTCAAAAATCACATACCGCACTTATGAGCAGGTGACCCAATACTTTTTGAAATATAGTGTATAGAAAAAGAGATTCAAGAGCCTTGAGAGAGAAAGAGAAATAAAGAGAGAAGAAAACACAGACGTCTATGTGTGCATTTGCAAGCGTTCCGTAATATAAAGGTTATTTCATAGACTATAGATATTTTGGTTACGTGAACCATTTTCCCATTTTCGCTTCCCACTAACTCTCTGCTCGTTATTAAGATTTTTTTATTCGAAAGTTTTTCTGGCTTTAATGTTATATCCTGTTATATTTGAAAAGTTGATATAATTGAAATCCCTGATTATTGTAAGGTATAAAAGGGAGCAGGTGAAGAAAAAGCCCAGAAAATCCATGTAAATCAACAGTCTAAACAAAATGTGAGAAATTTATTAAAAATAATGACATAACATTTTATTTTAAGTCTCCAAATCTGAAAACAGCAGTGTGAGAATTTCCCCTAAAATGTTTAAAATCGATATAATTGGCATTTTTTCTTAACTTCTTCTTCTTTCGGCTTCTCCCATTAGGGGTCGCCACAGCGGATCATCTAAACATCAAGTCTAAACAGTAATTAATTAATTTATTTATTTACTGTACCCAGTGTGGGGTATAATGAGTGTGATAATGTGAACGTGTGACTCACCGGTAATCACAAGAAGAAAGATCAGACAAAGTAGAGAAGCCATTTTAAAGGACATCATTCTTCTATAAGGAATCTATAGGTAACTAAAAACAAATAAATAAATTAATAAAATTACACCAAGAACAAAACCCTTATACGAGCAACTGCAGGTGAACTGACATTCCTTTAAACAAAACTTCTTTGTGGTTTATATTTTTTGTTATTTTGTGTTTGATTTACTTTGATTAACAATTACAACATAAATTGTAACTGTAAACACAAATGTTCTCAAATTGCTATAAGAAATAAAAACACAGAGATATGTGAATATATTAATTACAGAAATCAATAAAAATAATCAAATTTAACGAATCTGAGAGGCAAAAAGCATCTGCTTAGCTATCATATAGTAATAAGCATATGGATAGAATTATTTTGAAAAATTACATATCAAGATACAAGCAATGGGTCTAACATTGGTTGAAACCATGCAGAAGTATATTTCTATGTACATATAGTATAAAGGGGTATAAATGTAGGAACACAAAAGCCATCACAATCATTAAGAAGTTCCAGTCAACTGTAAATGTTTGTTATGAATCAGCCTGGAAGAGGCTTCCTCTTTGGTGGCTTTTGACCCATTACAGGCAATTCAAAACTCAGCTTGAATTCGAGAATCCATGGATCCCTTACATTTTGATTGATTTTGATGGTAGAGCATTTTACAGAATGTTCCTTAGATCTTCTCCAATCAGTGACAAAATCTCACAAATGTTTACAAGAAGACACTGTAGGGTGCCATAGACACCAAAGCCAGAAGAAGAGGCAGAAAAAAAGGTAGATTGTTATTATTTCTAAGTAGATCTGTAACCATAACGATGGTAATGTAAATATTCATCTTTGTTCACACTGAGACTCTATAACAGACTATATAACAATATATATATATATATATATATATATATATATATATATATATATATATATATATATATATATATATATTTTATTATTATTATTATTATTATTATTTATTTATTTATTTATTTTTTTTTTTTTTACCAAAAATCAATTGAAAAATGCTGAAAGATTAAAGCTCAACTTTAGCTCAGGTCTAATGGTCATGTCACTCTGTATAATCACATGGTAAGACTGTCACTGATTGGCTGTGCTAAACTATGGTGCTGAACTTGTTATTGTTAGTTAGTTAGTTATGGTTTCACATAATGTATACTGGGTGGTTTTCTTTTGCTGACTGCTGCCGAATTTTGCAGGTAATTCAACATTAAAGGTAATTCAAAACAATCTACTTGAAAACAACGTGGATGCCAAAAGCAAAGCATTAATGTCTGTCATGGTTTATCCCTGCCTAAAGTACACACATGTAGCCATAAACTAATCAAGTTTTTGAATCCATTGATGTGAAATAAAAAAGCCATGAGTTAATGTTACGGTAAGTTCACTGAGTTCACTGAATGTAGTCTAAATAAAACTTTCTTTTGGCTTCTCCCATTAGGGGTCACCACAGCGGATCATCCGTATTCATAAACTGCATGTTCGATTTGGCATGTTTTTACGCTGGATGCCTTTCCGACCGCAAGCCTCCACATTTATTCAGGCTTGGGACCGGCACTAAGAGTGCACTGGCTTGTGCAACCCTAATGGCTGGGGCTGGTTCCCTGACTGGGAATCAAACCTGGGCCGCAGCGGGAGTGCCGCATCCTAACCACTAGACCACCAGGGAACCCTTGAATGTAGTCTAAAAAAAAAATATATATATATACACACACCAGTTGTGGGACGTCAGAGCCAGCAAGGCCTTCTCTGCTGGCCTAAACACTATCAAAAGCACTGACCTACATTTTCACCTTATTTTTTTATATTTGTTTCATGAAAATTTATTAATTTATTCCCATCAGTTTATTCTTTTCATTTCGTAGTGTTCCTCTCGGCCGCACTGCTTCCAGTACGTGTATGTGGATGTTATATTTTTTGTCCAATCAGATTTCAGCCTCTATGTGCTGTCATGTCAATCTAATCTGCCCAGGGCCTTCAAAATCAGTACTGCTGGACTTTTTACCATAGTCTCCATAAGAATTAGGTTTTTTTTTTAAACAATCTGATTTCAAATTCTTCTCAGCGAATTAGCGTCAGAATAGTGTCAGCATTTTTCCGTTCTCTGATTGGTTGGTCAGAGGGAAACCGTTACAGCCAAGTTCAACTGGCAAAACACGTCTGTAGCTCTGCATACATTAACACATCTGAGTTAGCCTTTTTCATGCCTACGGAGGGAGAAAAATTTATTTGGTCTCAAACATATTTAAAAATCCATTTTAAAGATAAGCTAGACATCATGAGGAGGTCATCCAACTCTGAATCTAGCTAGCTTGTCTCAGCCTGGGAAAGGTTTTGGTTCACCACTTCCAGACCAGTGAATACGAGCAGTACCACTGGATTACAGCCTCTGAGGAGCGCTGCACATTATGAGTCTGCATCTCTGGTGAGTACGTTGTATTTTATGAAATTTTGTATGTTTTTGACATGTTATTAGACAAATATTGATTCTGAACATGTTGTTATATTGCGTTTTGTATTGTATTGATGGTTTCTATAATTGTGACGTGATAGTGGTGGTATTAAGCATATATATAAAGCAGTTTTATTACTTGTGCATGAAGTTATGCAAATATTAGCGCATGGACTAGTAGCACAAATGGCTGTTATTGTTAATAATTGCTCAAGAAATATCAGCATTTTATCCCAGCAAAACTGATTCAACTCATCAGGCAATAACCAAAGCAGCCATGAGGAAAATACAAAACGTAGTATGAAGTAACGGTATCAGTATGAGACAATAAGGCCAATCGCGATATCTCCATGATACCTGGAGAAACCTGAAGGTCCTATACATATATATATATGTCTTAGTATAAAAACAGCCAGCGATACGGCAGAATAAACTATTAAGAATATAAACATAAAGCCTTTCAGTATTTAGTTCATTATTTAAGACTGAAGTTCTGAATGTCTACTCACGCCTCATGTGCACCACCACAATAAAGAACAGAGTGATAGAAAGGGTTTTCCTCTCACATGCTGTCTTTTGGATGTTGGTTGGTCCTACATTTGACTTTATTTTACTAACAACACCACAATATCTGAAATATACCTTATCACAATATTGATAGCTCGATACACAGTACACAGAAACACATATATCCATTATTCCCAGCACACAGAGGCGATCAGTAAAAGTGCTAAAGTTAGCAATTAATGCAAATGCACTGGGAAAAAACAATACCATTTGAACATATCTATGTTCTGGAAATGTAACAATTAGACTAAAGAGTACATTTGGAAAAACCATTAGTAAGAACATTTTTTTTTTTCTTACCGTGTCTTCTTGACTTTCATGGTCAGCAGAAAGACTGAGAATAAAATAAAGTGCAAGAGAAAGAGTGTGTGGGTGAGAGGTGTTGCCGTTTCACATAAATGCAACATAGTGTTTCCTCTTTTAATTGGCGCTGAAGTTGTCACTCTTTCTGAATTTGAGAAAATCCTCCCATGAAGACGACTTCTCACACTCGGAATAGTAAACGGTTCGCAGTGTGTAGCACATCAGCAGCACCATCAGCACTGAAGCAGAACATTTCAGAGCTGCTTTCTGGCTTGTCTGTGATGAAGTCATTTGCATTTTCCTTTAGAAAAGCAGCTGCCCTGCAGCTTCATGCTCGAGTGATCTCATAAGCATAAGCATAAAAAAAAAAAGATAAAGAAAAGAAAAGTCACCGCAACAGACTTTTCATCATTTCCTTCTTTTGCAATGCAAAGATATATTTGTGGTAATGTTACCTTGGTGATGAAGTCGGCTGTGAAATTATATTGGCTTTAATAGTCAAAGTACAAAGCTGATGAACAGACTGAATGTATGTACCCTCTCTAAGACCCTTTAGCACTAAACAACTAGCACATAACCCATTATAAAGCTAACATGCTGGTTAATGTTTCCATTAGCATGATGCTAATATGCTCAGCTCAACTTTAACCATCTGAAAGGTTCATTAGCATGATTTAGCCTTCAGATTAATAGCAGTGTCCTGTTGCCTTTGTTAATGTAGTAAATTGTGTCTGTCCAGAGAAAGCATGTCTGTCCTCTGTGGCCATGTTTAGGATTTAAACTAGTGCTGAAGTATGTGATATACACCGCAAGCGCCATCTTTTATCTCGAAAACCTGCTCTGGACTGATTTAAATATCACAAACTCTGTCTAGTTTACAGCCTTCAGGACATGCAAAAGTTTAATCAACTCATCGGTCCACTGAGTCTGATCACGTCAATAATGCTTAATTAGCTTCATTAACTGGTGTACTTATTGTATTGTATTGTATTGTATTTTATATTTATTACTATAACTGTAATACAAAAGCAAAGTGATTGTAAGGCATCGTTACAAAAAAAGCTTTTACTGCAACCATTTTCACACATTAAAAAGCGAAGCTTGGTGTGTCAGCATTAATGGAAACACCGTGTATGCAGTATTTCTTTTTTTTTTTCTACAACCCGCTCAGTGAACATGTGTGAAGAGAAAAAGAGGGGGTTTAGATGAACTGAGGAAGTGAAACCCACAGCACGGTCAGCTTCAATCCAACAGCAGCAAATTCACACGTTCCAAAAATTCAGTTTTACTTTATATAAAGAGGTATAACACACTGCAGAATAGAAATATATATCATATTCATAATATGAAGAGTATATTTCTATTTTTCTCACTCTTTTATAAACATTTATATGAAGAGTATAATGTTTTATTTTCCTATTTACCATTTATTTTAACAGAACCTGCCACAGTTTAATTTTTATTGATGTGCACTGCAGCTGCTGTGCCACACGGGGCAGTCACGAGACTCTACTGTTCTAAACATATATATATTTAAAAAAAAATATATAAATTTAGTGAAATAAATATTGTTTATAAAGAAAAATAAATAAATAAATAAATAAATATCTGATATCTGTTTGCTTAGTGAGATTCTTAGGCAGTAATTAAAAGAAATATTTGAATGTAAATAAATGTAACATTTTCTATGGATTAGTTGTATCCAACTGGTCAATGATGTGTAGCTTGTGTTTTACTAAATATGAAACCACCACCATTAACCGTACATTCTACATTTACAGGTGATCATTTACCAGAGGTGGGAAGTAAGGAAGTAAAAATTCTTCGTTACTGTATTAAAATAGATTTTTCTGGTATCAGTATTTTACTTCACAATTTTTTTTTTGACAACTTCTTTCACAAATATCTGTACTTTCTATTTCTTATGTCAATATTTTTTCTTCTAATTGTGCCATTTTCAGCCAATCAACCTGTTTCCTGTCATTGTGCTGCTTTTTCAATCCCCCCGTGCATCATTTCCTGTCTCTCACACATCACAGATGTAGACTAGTTTATGAAGCTCACAATGAGCAGGCAGAAGGCAGTAAGAAGTCTGGCGTTAACGTGGATGAGACAGAGGGAGTCACTGATTAAAACATGACTGAGAACAGAGACATTCCTGATCACCTGATCATCATCATCTTTTCTCTGCTTGTGTTCTATATGGTGGATCTTCAGCCTACATTCATTAGGTAACTACTTCTTCTTTTGGCTGCTCCCATTAGGCGGCAGCACAGCTGATTATCCGTCTCCATACCCCTGTCCTCTCCATTTGTCTCTTTCAAACCAACTACCTGAATGTTTTCCCTTCCCACATCCATAAACCTCCTCATTTGTCTTCCTCTCCTTCTCCTTCCTGGTGTCTTCATCCTCAGCATTCTCCTACTGCCCCATGTCCCTCCTCTGCACGTGTCCAAACATCTCAATTGGGCCTCTCTCACGTTGTACCCAAAACGTCCTCCAAGATCTCAGGTCTCACCACAGTCTTAAACTTTCCCTTTCACTCTCACAGATACTCTTTTATCACAAATCACTCCTGCTATCACTCTTCTCCACCCACTCCACCCTGCCTGCACTCTTTTCTTCACTTCTCTAACACACTCTCCATTATTTTGCATTGTTGACCCCAGGTACCTGAACTCCTCCACCATCTCCACCTCTTCTCCCTGCAACCGCACCCCTCCACTGCCCTCCCTCTCATTCACACACATGTACTCTGTCTTACTCCTACTGACTTTCATTCCTCTTCTCTCCTGCATGTACCTCCACCTCTCCAGGCTCTTCAATATGTAAAGGGTCTACTTTTATTTGTTTTCACTGATAATAACAAAAAACTAATGTGCTTTTATAAAATTAAGAAAACAGACAGGGGGCGCTCTCTGCTGTCTCTGTCAGCTCTCTTCACAGACACAAATAAAACAACCTGAATGCATATTTGCCTCACAGACATAATACATATATAAATAGAAAACGCAAAAAGTCTACTTTTAAATAAACCAATTTACATCACAAATATTCTCTGATTCATGCCCATGTTAAAAGCATGTATTAATTTAAGGTACATTTAAACAGATAAAAATGTGCGATTAACAGAACTCATGACAATCATGCGATTAAATATTTTAATCAATTGACAGCCCTAATATCAGTATGACGTGACATCCAGTTAACAGCGTGAAACTAAAACAGGTAGAAGTAACAGCTACTTTTTACATATAAATGTCAAAGCCCAAAATTCTTTACTTTAACTTGAGTAAAAAAGTGTACTGAGTGTCGACTGAGTAAAGGACGTGTGTACGTGTGTGTGTGTGTGTGTGTGTGTGTGTGTGTGTGTGTGTGTTTATACAGTATATACCTGTTGAACGTGTTGCAGCTTGATGTCTTTTTCAGATAGTAATTATTACTTGGAAGTTCAATAGATTAGCAGAAAATAAGAGTATGTTCCGGTAGATTCAGACTAATAATCTACTGTATCTTGGTTCTGCGCTGTTAATGAAGACCTTCGTGTACGCATCACGGCTCTGCCCTTCCCGCCGCTTTTGTTAGTGTATGGTTATGAGCTACAAAGATTAACATTTTAATCGCTGGAGATAATTGAACAATTGACAACCTGTGGTTTGGATTAAGGAAATGAACAGTACACATGCGGTTAGTGAAGTAAAACATCCCTCCCACCCACCACGCAGTATCAATGTAGGGCATGTGTGGTAAGTCACATGGTTCAGGGCCATGTCTAAATATAGCTATAGCAGACACACTTTGACAGAAAAGTTTGCAAAGATAACATCTAGAGAATTGCTTACAAAGTATGTTTTGTAAGTTTTAAAGAAATAACAAATAAAATATATACATTAACATAGATATTATGTATAGATGCTGCACAATCAAGGAAGTTTCAATGTTATCAAAGACCATCAGGGCTGGCAGCTTCTCATGCATGGATTCCCTTCAACTGTTTTGTCAACAGGTCAACTGTGAAACGCATCCTCATGTTTACTAGATAAGCAGGGGTGCTATTGTTCTCTTGTGCAGAGCAAATGGGGGAGCAGCTACAGTAGGTCTGGGATAGGACTGATACTCTGACTCCATGCTTTCACTAGATCAATCATTTTATTCACCAGGGATCTCACTTTTCCCATGATGACAGAGGGAATATATGTCTTAAATCTCCTTCCTTCTCTTCGTAACTATGCCTGCTGTTGTCTTGTTGCCTTTCCCCTACTTCTTTTCTTCCAAGGCTTCTTTTGGACCTCCTTTGGAATTAGCTGTGAAGAGACTGCAGCTGCCATTTGTAGGATGTTTAGCTTGTCTCGGCTATAAACAATGGCTGCATGATGTTGTTGTCCCCAAGAGGTATAGCTTTCCAGAATGAATGCTCCAAAAGCCAGGATAATATTTAAAACTTCTCCAAATTTCATCATTTTAGATGATGGCTGTGTATCTAGTGGTCGACTGCAACAAGCAGCCATCCAGGTTGATGCCTGCACTTTAATCCATCCTCAACTTGTGCAGTAATTGGCACTAAAATGCAAGACTCTTCATGCAACCTGTGGTCCTGAGCACATTTTAGTAGACTGTTAATATTAATTAAAGTCCAAATCCATCCTTAAAGTTCTTGAGTTATTCCCAAAGCATTACGACGCAGCTTGAGTACCTGGAAGGGAACGTTCTGTATTCACGAGTAGTATATACGGGTGCTGAGTATCACCCACACACTCGTGGTTCCTGACACCTTTTCTTGACATCTAGCTGAGCCCACACCCAGATCGGGTGCCTTCCCTTTGTGCCTTCCCTGTGTGCCCATCCTTCCAGTCTCCTGTGTTTGGTGTTTCTCTCTCCTTCCAAAGCAGTTGTCTCTCCTTTTTATTGGGCTTCAAATGGACTAAAACATTGCACACGTATTAGTCTCCATCAGCTGCATGTGTACGCTACCACTCGGGTCCACCCTCCACACGCAAAGCAGCACCTTCTGCCACAACTACATGAAGGATGTCTGGTGTTGCTGGAAGAAAGAGCAACAGGCAGTAATTAACCCAGCAGATCTTTCTTTATTTTACTTTAACTTTCGCCCTGGTGCTTTTCTTTCCTACACTGAAGCCGGGTCTTACCACGCTCTCACGGTTCCGGACACCTTTCCTCAGCGTCCACCGAAACCCACTCACGGATCAGCCCATCTTTCTCTCTTCATCCATTCGTGCTCAGTCACCACTAGGTGACTCTTCCGCTCTCCTCTGCTTGGTGCCTTTCTTCTCTTTATTGGCATCGCCGGACTAAAACACAGCGCATTGATAAATCTCATCAGCTACAGCTGAAGTCTTACTGCTCATTCCCTCCATTCACTTGTGAGAAGAGATCAGTTACACACACCCGTGTGGTAGATCATCAACACGCCTTACTGACACATATACTGATATCCAAGTTGTCCTGAGAGACATGCTGAGAAGACACTGTATCTAAAATTAAAAGTTTTTTTCTTATCTTTCTGCTCTGAAGACCATGTCTGCACTTTCACCTTCTTCAATATCTCCTTCAGCATCAGTTATACATCTAGGGTAAGAAGTGAAAATGTCTATATTTTACCCAAGGTTGTCCAAATCAGAATGTAGAGCCACTGTGGTGTTCTTCTTAAGGCATGGAAGCTCAGAGATATCTTCAACAAGGTTCTGAGACACAACGATATCCTCTTAACAATCGTCAGACCGGGAGAGAGAGAAGGCAGCACATGGTGGACATCGGGTCAGGGATAAATAGCACCGAGACACTCATTGGTGCCTCTGATTATACATCTCCTCTCCTGTATCTCGAAAGTTAGCATTTTCTGCATCCATTTTATTAGGGTCATGTTCTGTCATGAGCAGGATGTGGATGCAAGTGCAGAGAATGTTGAATAAACTGCAAATGTACATGTGCTAAGTGACGGTGATGTGATGGTGCTGATGCCAATCATAGCCATTAATCCTGAAAGTCATACTGTGTTTGTGTGTCTGAGTTCTGTGTTTTACTTTTTTAATAAAAAGTATGTTCATGTATTTCAAAAATCACTCACATAAAAAGTGTCGTATTTTGGATATTTATTTGCAGTAAAAACAAAGCAAAAGAGGAATGTGTACAGTATATAAGCTGTGATTGGTAAAAGCAGCTGTACTGTAATGTATAGTAGTGCTTTATCCTGGTCAGAGCCACAATGGACCAAAGAGTCAATTCCAGAAATAATAAATATCTATTTCACTAAAGCCAGTAACTCAAAACCAACTCTACTTAGAAGGTCAGGATAATTTCAGCACATCAGAGTAACATGGATGCTCATGCCATCAACTGTAAATAAAACATTACTTCACTATTTTAAATAATTCTTTAGCAGTTATTACTGTATTTTATACAAATTAGCATAAGCACATTAGCAGCTTAAATCTATAACACTGACCTACACTTTATAGATTAGAGAAGGTTATATATCATCAGTATTGCTGGTGTCAGAACTCAGAACCGTCTCTGAGTGGACATGTCACAGGTGGATTCTTTGTTGCAATTGATTCCCAAAGTAGCACACTCAATAATAATAATAATAATAATAATAATAATAATAATAATAATAATAATAATAATAATAAAATAGACTCACAATATACCTCAAAAACCAATGAAGGATCTTCAGTTCTCAGATGAGGAAAAGCAAAACTTCTTTATTGCAGTCATGTTCCAATGAGCTCAACAGAAGGTGGTCACTCGATCAGGTCAAAATAATTGTCAGGGATTCACCCTGCCACGCCCCCCTCTGTAGCTGTCAGGGATTCACCCTGCCACGCCCCCGTCTGTAGCTGTCAGAGATCCACCCTGCCACGCCCCCCTCGATAGCAGTCACGCTGCTTCCCAAGATTACCGACAGCTGTGGCTCATGAAAGATCAGACTACATAAACTCACGTTCTTGAGTCACAGGCTGTCGGTCGTTATATTGTCAAGCTGGACAATCGCGTGGCTGCTCGACCGCCGGCTGTATATGCGAATTCCACTTCCGACTTGGATTACTCATTGCCGAAGGCTTTATGGATTATGCTTGGGACATTCGAACTCATAGCGGACAACGCGTATCGAGCGGATGTCTTTGTTTGTTGTTTTCAACGGCTTATGAGTGTTTTTGTGTTGTACGGTTGTTGAAATAAAAGGACAATGATCGGACTATATCGGCTTCCGCGTCTGCAGCCTGACAGAACGACCGACCTATACCGAACGCGGATTCGCCATTCTGCGATTCCGATGGCAACGGATCGGCAGCTGAACCCGGCTTCGGATTTCCTCCGGAAGCTCAGTGCCGCTTCTCGCGGTTCAGATCCACAGAAGCCGGATCATGAGAGCGCGGCTGCGCCACGCCCCTCAGAGAGCGCGAGGGGATTACCGGCTCCTTACTCGGGGAAAAAAGACGAATTGGGCGGATTTCTGCAAGGCATCGGCGAGTATGTGGCTGTTAACATTTCCCGGTTTCCTTCCGAACGAGCCAAGATTGCCCTCTGTATTTCCCTTCTGTCTGGAGAAGTTCTTGCCAAAGCCAGCTCACTATGGAGCGCCAAAGGGGGCAAATTCGGCTCACTCGCCGAATTCAGCGGGCTGCTTCTGGGGAAGTTGGGGATAGAGGTGGTGGATCTCCACTACAGTCCCCTTGAGGAGGAAGGTGCTCCATTCCAAGGTTCTCAAGAGCACGCGGCTCCGTGCCGGATCTCCCATGAGCCTGCAGCTCAGCCCCAATGTTTTGATGAGAGGGCTGCTTCATCTCAGGGTCTCTACCAGCGTGCTGCTGTGTTCCGGGTTCTCATGGACGCACCACACCATCTCCGAGCGTCGGCGAGCACACCATGCCGTCACAGAGCTTCTACAGGCGTGCCGCTCTGTTCCGAGGTTCCCGTGGGCGTGCCACGCCGCCACAGTGTCTCCAGGAGCGTGCTTCCCCGCCACAGAGTCTTCACGAGAGCGCCGCGCCGCCACAGAGTCTTCACGAGAGCGCCGCGCCGCCACAGAGTCTTCACGAGAGCGCCGCGCCGCCACAGAGTCTTCACGAGAGCGCCGCGCCGCGCCGCCACAGAGTCTTCACGAGAGCGCCGCGCCGCCACAGAGTCTTCACGAGAGCGCCGCGCCGCCACAGAGTCTCCAGGAGCATGCTTTCCCGCCACAGAGCCGTCACGAGAGCGCCGCGCCGCCACAGAGTCTCCAGGAGCATGCTTTCCCGCCACAGAGCCGTCACGAGAGCGCCGCGCCGCCACAGAGCCTTCACGAGAGCGCCGCGCCGCCACAGAGTCTCCAGGAGCATGCTTTCCCGCCACAGAGCCGTCACGAGAGCGCCGCGCCGCCACAGAGTCTCCAGGAGCATGCTTTCCCACCACAGAGCCGTCACGAGAGCGCCGCGCCGCCACAGAGTCTCCAGGAGCATGCTTTCCCGCCACAGAGTCTCCAGGAGCATTCTTTCCCGCCACAGAGTCTCCAGGAGCATGCTTTTCCGCCACAGAGTCTCCAGGAGCATGCTTTCCCGGCACAGAGTCGTCACGAGAGCGCCGCGCCGACACCTCCGGTCACAGAAGGCGAAGTGACTCCTCCGAGTCCCTCTCCAGACGATGCCACATCCCAGAGCCCCTTCCAAGGCGACATCTCGCCCACGGAAAGCTCGGCTCTGCCCCAGGACCTCCAAGAGAGCTCCGCCCAGCTCCAGGTCCCTCCAGAGAGCTCCGCCCAGCTCCAGGTCCCTCCAGAGAGCTCCGCCCAGCTCCAGGTCCCTCCAGAGAGCTCCGCCCAGCTCCAGGTCCCTCCAGAGAGCTCCGCCCAGCTCCAGGTCCCTCCAGAGAGCTCCCCCCAGCTCCAGGTCCCTCCAGAGAGCTCCGCCCAGCTCCTGGCTCCTCAAGAGGGCACGACTCCGCTCCAGGCTCCTCCCGAGAGCTCGTCTCCGCTCCAGGCTCCTCCCGAGAGCTCGTCTCCGCCTCCGAGCGACCCCACGAGCTCGTCTCCGCTTCAGTGTCCCAAAGAGAGCTCCACTGATGTCGTGGACCTCCAGGCGAGCCCTTCTCCGCTCGTGGATCTCCAGGCAGGCTTCACCTCATTTCCAGGCTGCTCAGTAGGCTCCGATCTGCTCCTAAGGGTCCCAAGGAGCGCCCCTACGCCCAGGGGTTTCCCTGTGCACTCACCCCGGCTCCAGGACTGCGAAAGGGAAGTTGAACCGCTGCCCCCGGGTTCCACCGACGGCGACGGCTCACCCCACAGTCCCGCAGAAGGCGACGGCTCGTCTCCAGCGCCCGCAGAAGGCGACGGAAATCAGCCCAGCTGGTCAATGACCTGAAAAGAGCTGGGACCACCGTTTCCAAGGTTACTGTTGGTAATACACTAAGACGTCATGGTTTGAAATTATGCATGGCACGGAAGGTTCCCCTGCTTAAACCAGCACATGTCCAGGCACGTCTTAAGTTTGCCAATGACCATTTGGATGATCCAGAGGAGTCATGGGAGAAAGTCATGTGGTCAGATGAGACCAAAATAGAACTTTTAGGTCATAATTCCACTAAACATTTTTGGAGGAAGAAGAATGATGAGTACAATCCCAAGAACACCATCCCTACTGTGAAGCATGGGGGTGGTAGCATCATGCTTTGGGGGTGTTTTTCTGCACATGGGACAGGGCGACTGGACTGTATTAAGGAGAGGATGACCGGGGCCATGTATTGCGAGATTTTGGGGAAAAACCTCCTACCCTCAGTTAGAGCATTGAAGATGGGTCGAGGCTGGGTCTTCCAACATGACAATGACCCGAAGCACACAGCCAGGATAACCAAGGAGTGGCTCTGTAAGAAGCATATCAAGGTTCTGGCGTGGCCTAGCCAGTCTCCAGACCTAAACCCAATAGAGAATCTTTGGAGGGAGCTCAAACTTCGTGTTTCTCAGCAACAGGCCAGAAACCTGACTGATCTAGAGAAGATCTGTGTGGAGGAGTGGGCCAAAATCCTTCCTGCAGTGTGTGCAAACCTGGTGAAAAACTACAGGAAACGTTTGACCTCTGTAATTGCAAACAAAGGCTACTTTACCAAATATTAACATTGACCTTCTCAGGTGTTCAAATACTTATTTGCAGCTGTATCATACAAAGAATTGTTAAAAAATCATACATTGTGATTTCTGGATTTTTTTTTTTAGATTATGTCTCTCACAGTGGACATGCACCTAGGATGACAATTTCAGACCCCTCCATGATTTCTAAGTGGGAGAACTTGCAAAATAGCAGTGTGTTCAAATACTTATTTTCCTCACTGTATATTGAAATTACGAATTGGTCTTGATTTCTTTACAATAAATATGAAGTGGTTTACAATGTAATTAGATGTAAATTACATACAAAAAAATAAATTAATTAAACTCACATCTTATATTGAGGTATTGAGCAGGAGAGTGGAGATGTTCATATCCTCTTACAGCACAGTTATAACTGCCTGCATCCTCACTGCTGACTGGCTGCAGGTGGAGTTCGTTGCTCTTGAAGGTCTTTGTCGTCTTAATATTACTCTTTTTGTACCAGATGAATGTTGGATCAGTCAGACTGCAGGTGGTTTTACAGGACAGAATGACTGATTGTCCCTCTGTCACTTCTGCAGGAGTGATCAGCTGAAGATCTTAATCATTGAAACATATATTCTGTTTCAGTGAATAAACTTTGCAAATAATTTAGCGCATAAAATCCGAATGCAACGATTTCAATTCTAATAAACCCATATTTTATTCACAACAGTATATAGACAAAAAAAAAAAAAAAACATCTCAACATCTTCAGCTCTGCTACCTCCAGCTCCACCTCCTGTCTTTTACTCAATGCCACTGTCTCTAAACCCTACAACATCTCAGGTCTCACCACAATCCTATAAACTTGTTTAGAAAAAGTTTAAAAGGAGCACTTTTACTTTTACTAGAGTCGTATTCTACCTACTCTCTATCTAATTTTACACAACTACATGGTTTGTGTACTTCGTTGACCAAGAAAATTGACTTTCTTAAATCCTTAAAGCACTAGAAGTTTGGCTGTCAGAAAACTTCTGAACAATAGACAAAGAGAGAAGCCGGGAGACAGAGCAAAGGAGAGAAAGAACGGAGTTAGATAGCAGTCCTTAAGTCTGAAGGATTGCAAACAGGGCAATGTGAAAAGAGCAAACCGTATTCGTGGGGATATCAAAACCAAAAGTATTGTTTCCATGAGGAGGAAAAGGGCTGAAAGGTCTCAAACTGACACAGAGCGAGAAGGCAATCTGGAAATGAACTTTTTTTATACTTAGTGAATATGGCTCCACACTGGTGACATTACATAAATAATCCTTCAGGCTGGAAAAGCCCATCATATGGAGATAGGGAGAAAGAAAATGGTCTACTGAGGGAACTGAACCAAGTCGAGCTTGGGCATGCTGATCACACCACTCCCAGAATCATGTACCCATAATACCAGCAAAGTAATTTGTCCTTTTACAGTTCAACAAAAAGCTCCTACACTTAAATCGATTTTAGCTATTGTGCTTTTTGCGCGATGGCTTTTTTAGCCATTTAAAAGTCAATTCTCCAATCTCTAACTCAACATGTACCACAGTCATTCATACACATACTGTTAATAAATAGTTATGAGATATTCAAACACTAAAATTAGAATTGCTAGATGAACAATTGGCAACCTTGGTTTTAATTTAAAAGACGTTAACAATATGAATATTCCATATGAATATAGGGCATGTGTGGAAAGTCACATGCTTCTGGGCCATGGTTATTTATAAACATGGCCACAGAAGACACCCGACACTCTGCTAAAACAAAGAAATGAAAGTTGTAAGTGAACTGCAAGTCAGATTGTATTATATACAGTGAGGAAAATAAGTATTTGAACACACTGCTATTTTGCAATTTCTCCCACTTAGAAATCATGGAGGGGTCTGAAATTGTCATCGTAGGTGCATGTCCACTGTGAGAGACATAATCTAAAAAAAAAAATCCAGAAATCACAATGTATGATTTTTTAACTATTTATTTGTATGATGCAGCTGCAAATAAGTATTTGAACACCTGAGAAAGTCAATGTTAATATTTGGTACAGGAGCCTTTGTTTGCATTTACAGAGGTCAAACATTTCCTGTAGTTTTTCACCAGGTTTGCACACACTGAAGGAGGGATTTTGGCCCACTCCTCCACACAGATCTTCTCTAGATCATTCAGGTTTCTGGCCTGTTGCTGAGAAACACGGAGTTTGAGCTCCCTCCAAAGATTCTCTATTGGGTTTAGGTCTGGAGACTGGCTAGGCCATGCCAGAACCTTGATATGCTTCTTACAGAGCCACTCCTTGGTTATCCTGGCTGTGTGCTTCGGGTCATTGTCATGTTGGAAGACCCAGCCTCGACCCATCTTCAATGCTCTAACTGAGGGAAGGAGGTTGTTCCCCAAAATCTCGCAATACATGGCCCCGGTCATCCTCTCCTTAATACAGTGCAGTCGCCCTGTCCCATGTGCAGAAAAACACCCCCAAAGCATGATGCTACCACCACCATGCTTCACAGTAGGAATGGTGTTCTTGGGATGGTACTCATCATTCTTCTTCCTCCAAACACGTTTAGTGGAATTATGACCCAAAAGTTTTATTTTGGTCTCATCTGACCACATGACTTTCTCCCATGACTCCTCTGGATCATTCAAATGATCATTGGCAAACTTAAGACGTGCCTGGACATGTGCTGGTTTAAGCAGGGGAACCTTCCGTGCCATGCATGATTTCAAACCATGACGTCTTAGTGTATTACCAGTAACCTTGATAACGTCCCAGTTCTTTTCAGGTCATTGACCAGCTCCTCCCGTGTAGTTCTGGGCTGATTTCTCACCTTCCTTAGGATCATTAAAACCCCACGAGGTGAGATCTTGCATAAAGCCCCAGTCCGAGGGAGATTGACAGTCATGTTTAGCTTCTTCCATTTTCTAATTATTGCTCCAACAGTGGACCTTTTTTCACCAAGCTGCTTGGCAATTTCCCCGTAGCCTTTTCCAGCCTTGTGGAGGTGTACAATTTTGTCTCTAGTGTCTTTGGACAGCTCTTTGGTCTTGGCCATGTTAGTAGTTGGATTCTTACTGATTGTATGGGGTGGACAGGTGTCTTTATGCAGCTAACGACCTTAAACAAGTGCATCTAATTTAGGATAATAAATGTAGTGGAGGTGGACATTTTAAAGGCAGACTAACAGGTCTTTGGGGGTCAGAATTCTAGCTGATAGACAGGTGTTCAAATACTTATTTGCAGCTGTATCATACAAATAAATAGTTTAAAAATCATATATTGTGATTTCTGGATTTTTTTTTTTAGATTATGTCTCTCACAGTGGACATGCACCTACGATGACAATTTCAGACCCCTCCATGATTTCTAAGTGGGAGAACTTGCAAAATAGCAGGGTGTATATACACTGGAGATGTTGTAAAGATTCAATATTTTTGAAATCACAGATTTGGAATGTCCAACTTGTCTTGCTATGGCTGATAGGGTCATCCCTTTCAGCCATAGCAAGACAAGTTGGACATTCCAAATCTGTGATTTGGAATGTCCAACTTGTCTTGCTATGGCTGATAGGGTCATCCCTTTGGCCTTCATCTGGACAACCTGCTGCCAGAGGCTTTCAGTCACTTTAGAAAAGCCCACCATCTTGCAGAGTCAGTGAAACTGGAAGTTAGGCGGCCAGTTAAATAAGGGTTGACAGATAATCAAGGAAATTAGCACCAGGTGCCAGATTAACACCAATAACTGGGAGATATCTGAAAGTGTTTTCTTTAATTTTGATCAGTGTGTTTTCTGCAAAATAATGTATTTTTTTTAAAATGCCTTAGTTATTTTGTGGAAAAGGTGGTCTGGTAGTATGGTATAGACAAGACAAAAACTCCTTGAACTGTTGAGCAGTGAAGATGACATTATTTGAGAATTGTTCAATTGTTTATATATTGTTCTCTAATTTTGATCTCCAGTGTATATATACAGTGACTTGCGAAAGTATTCGGCCCCCTTGAACTTTGCGACCTTTTGCCACATTTCAGGCTTCAAACATAAAGATATAAAACTGTAATTTTTTGTGAAGAATCAACAACAAGTGGGACACAATCATGAAGTCTTCAGAGGGCCTTGGCAGATGAATAGTTGTTCCGACTTTCTCCACAATCTTGTCCAGTGGACATAGCAGTCCAGTGCTCGGAATGCCTGGAGTTTAACAGGTCGTGGGACGACCGAGGGCAACTTGGGGATGTAACCTGCTCTAGGGTGCGGGGAAAGAAATAGCCATGCCTGGAGTAAACTCCAGGAAGGGGCCACAGAGAGGGCAAGAGAAGGAGCCAGAGCTGCAACCACACATTTTTTTAAGGTGCGGGGTGACCAGGCAAGGCCAAACGGAAGAACCCGATATTGGAAAGCTTTGACTCCATGACCAGAGCCTGCTCGGTTCCCAACAGATTGGGTCAGACCCGTTAAAACATGGCGGACGAGACCCGAACTAGATTGTATAAAGCCTCTCTCAACAGTGTGCAGGACCCATCAAGACACATCTGGCAGAGATTTCCAGGCTGCCAGGTGGATTTTTATTAAGGTTATCAGTCTGACTATCGTGAGAAGAGGTCGGCCAACCCCAAAGTTAGCTAGCTTGTTTAAGCCCAGGAAAGGGTTATTTTGCCACTTACAGACCGGTGCATACGAGCGGTACCACTGGATTACAGCCTCTGAGGAGCGGTGCACATTATGAGTCTGAATCTCTGGTGAATATGAAGTATTATATTTACATTTGTATGTTTTTGTCATGTTATTAGACAAATATTGATTCTGAACTCCTTCAGATGATGTAGGTGCACAGTTGTGGTTATAGTGCAGAGGTTTGGAGTCTTAACTGCGTTTCTTGCTTTAGTAAAAAGCAAGTATTGTCTCTCTGTAATGCCACGTGTTGTTATATTGCGTTTTTTGCATAGTATTGATTGTTTCTATAATTATGACATGATAGTAGTGGTATTAAGAGGTGGATCAAGTCAGGTAAGTCCCCACTGAAGACCCAGGTACCAAATGCACAGCCTGCCACTGACTCTAAAGCATGACAACTGATTTTTGTGAACTCTCTTCATACACCGAGTTCTTTGCAAAGCTGAGTATTACACTATATTAATGCTGATTAATGGTTACATGTATTAAGATTGGATTCAAACTAATAAAAGCAATGTTATCTGAAGGATATTGCTAAATGATATTATACATTACTAGATCCTACTACTAATAGCTGAAGCTGACCTAAGCTAAATTACATTGGTGAACTTTATGCACCCTATTATGCAAGAGGAGTCAAAACGTCATGCGGTCTCTCTGTTTTCTCTGCATAGCCAAGGTGTTTAACCACATAGACTTCAGATGTGTATCAATATCTTTGTCTGTCATTTACTGACATTTTCTAATGTGTTCCATACATGACTTCTGACTGAATTTTGCACAGTGCATGGTGCACCTGCACATGCCTCTTCTCTGGATGATTTTTTTTGCACACTGTGCACAATGCACCTGCACTCACCAATAAACCGACCTTACTATTACTACTAAATCTTTTTTTACTGTTATTGCTGTTATTATTTATATAAAATATATTATTATATTTATATTTATTATCATTATATTATAAACCAAACCAGCTAAATTTGTCAACAGTAACAATAAACATTATAAATAGATTCTTAATGTGCCTACTTAACCTTCATGTCCGATAGCCATACAGAGAGTGTGAGAACTTTATATTATCAGTTGGACTTGAGCCTCTGTCTATACCAAGCCTTGTTATTGTGTTCACACTTTTGATCTTCATCTGTGTTGTGTCAGAGGTGGGTTCAAATATCAGCTTTATTTCTTTTATAAAGAAATACTTCAATAATAAATCAAATGTTTGTCAAATGCACACCATCCACTCTATTCAGATTCTAATGCTTAGAAGCCCATTATAGGAGATTTAGGATGTGTATAGTGGTGAATATAGGAGGTTTAATTGCTCTGCAGTGATGTAACCCAATGCACATCAATGTATATGAGAGACCATCGTCCTTCCTGTTACTGGTCTGTACATAAGCAATTTTAATATGTACCACCACTACAATAGGAGGAACGCCTACTAGTTCCTGCTACATCAACCTTCAGAAGTGATTGATTACTTGCTGCTTAATATTTCACATTTCTTACAATTTCTTGTTTTTCTTTGTCTAAACTGAGTTGTTTATGACAAATTGTCTAATTCAACAGAATTAGCAAATAAATTGTGTTTGGATATTGTACATAGGTAAGAAGGTACTGTAAGAAAATATTTAATATATTTGAATTATTGAATACACCCAAAACTCGATCCACATTTTATATTTTATACATTTAATATATTTTAAAATCTCTTAATAATCAACCCTCAGTAGAGGTCTGGATATGTTTTAAAGTAAAAAACAAAATCCAGCATTTAATCTGAACTGACCTTGACCTGACTAATACAGAATTCTTTTTTTAAGATAACTGTAGATCCAAACTCAAAACTTTTTTTGCTTTTTGCAATAAGCTGTATTTTAAGATTACATGCAACATTTAGTGAACAAGATGCACCCTCACAAACAAAAGCAGACAGATGTTTTTTTTTTTTTTTTTTACTGTACATGGGTAGAACACAGAAAGGACAAATAACTCCAGATACAGTCCAGAAAAGTCCGTAATTCTATACAATGGCAAACAGGGCAGTATGGAGCAGGCAAAAACAAGGAGCAGACTGGATGAAGAGTGGACCAAAATCACACCAGAGCAGAGTGAGAGACTGGTGCTGTCCTTTGGCTGCAGATGTGCTGAAGGCATTCAGAGCAGAGGCCTGTATACTTCTTACTAATTGCTGACTGTTGTAACCTTCAGAAAATGTTGTTGTTGTAATCTTTTTCCATGCTACAGTCATTGTTGTTCTCTAATTTTTGATTAGTGTGTTTTCTGCAAAATAATGTTTTTTTTTAAATGCCTTAGTTATTTTGTGGGAAAGGTGTTCTGGTAGCATGGTATAGACACGACAAAAACTCCTTAAACTGTTAAACAGTGAAAATGACATTATTTCAGAATTGTTCAATTGGTTATAAATTGTTCTCTAATTTTGATCTCAGTATAAATATCATATTTATATACCACTTAATGTAAAATTCTTTGAGTAGCACTGAGCCAGAGCAATTTCAAATCTCCATGTCACAGCAGTCATTGTGGTCTACATGCTTGAATGCTATGGACTAGAACAGTCTCCAACTATTGATTGAGAACAGATCAAAGACCCAATCCCCCACTGCACAGTATACAACCCAACGTGTCTCCCAACCAGTTTTACTTTAAAAGTTTATATGCACAGTTGTTCTTAAGCCTTTGTCAGTACTAAGAGGTTTTATTGTGTTCACACTTTTGATCTTCATCTTTGTGGTATAAGTGGTGGGTTCAAATATCAGCTTTAAATCTTAATGCTTGTCATCTGTGCTGTATTACAGCCAGTTTAATCATGTTTGTATCTTTGTGCTTTTAGGAATGGCCATAACCTTAGCAAGAAAGTGGCTAAGCTAGCTGATCATACAGTGCATACACTCACACCCATACACACACATACACAGACACCCTCACACCCAAACACACCCAGTGTGAACTTGAATTCGACTGAGTGGAAACATCAAGTTCAGGGTTGTTTATTCATTTAAAAGTGAATCCTCCACTTTCTCACTCAAAAAGTACCTCAGTCCTTCACACATTTAATGTTAATAAATAGTTATGGTCTATGCAAGGGCTAAAATTTTAATTGCTTAAGATAAACAATTAGCAAGTTTGGTTTAAAGAAGTCAACTTTCCCTACATTCACATTGGGTTACTCAACACCCTTCACCCCCTCAATATATATTGATGTAGGGCATGTGTAGGAAGTCACATGCTTCTGGCCATGGCTATTTATAAACATGGCCACAGCAGACACCCAACACTGCGAAGAGAATAAAATGAAGGTTTTAATTTGCAAAAATTAACTGCATGTCAGATTCACACTGAATATTTCAGATTTTGAAAAAAGGTTTCCATGCAGGCATTAACAAAAAATAACTTCTAAATTCTAAGGTGTTCATGCATCAATTAGAGCATTATGCTGCTTCTTCATCCTATAGTCCATCCTGGTGCCATTTTGTACACAGAAGTGTTATGTGCCACACAGGAACAAACAATTCTTGCTTCTCTTATTGCTCTTTGTCTCCCTTTCTTCAGGGCTTTCCTCATCTGCATGTGCAGGATCCAGTCATTGGTGCAGTAGGGGGATTTGCCGCACCACTCATGGAGGTGGGGGTGGAAAGTTCATGCTGTGATTAAAAACCCCTTTCTCTTACACCAGGAAGCTATAAAAGCACATGTAGTAAAGCGACACTGTCTTCTGTCTGTTACTAAAGCGCTCTATGTGTGTGTTTGTCCCCTTACAGGTTGGTAATGTCGGGAAATAAAAAGCAAAATGAATAATCAAGCGATCGTTCCGACTGTGCACATAAACAGCCCGTGAGTCGCTTGCTTGGGAACGGAGCACGTTAGGTCGGTTTCCGAGAAAACCAGTTGGTTTGTGGACCTGGTAGCCCTTCTCGAACAGCCTCTCTGGGAGATACCTCTCAGACAGGGGTGCAAATGTTTACGCACACCCAGAGTTGTAGAGGCTCTGGCTGTGGCCCCTGAGGGTCGTATGCCGCTAGATAGCGCCTGTTCATTGTATGGTTCGAACAGCACCGATTGGATTCAGTTAAGGATCCAATTCTTTGGATCCTCAATTATTGGACTGGTTGGTTTAGTGTTGGAATTCCTTCAACAGTTTGCCAAAGGGTTGGGTCTGTCCACCGTTAAAGTCTACGAGTCTGCCATTTCGGTGTATTATGCCCCCTTGGCAGGGCAATCACTTGGCAGAGACCTGCTGGTGACACGTTTTCTCCGCTAGAATGACGCAGCGTCTCGTTCCCTCAGGAAACCAGGGTTACATACGTAACCTGAATATGTTCTTGCTTATGTCCTTTTTCTTCCAGCAAACATAACAAAAACACCAGATGTTAATCCCTAAACCCTACACTTAACGTACATTATTTATACCCAATCATCTCACTGACCTATTGTCAATTAATTTAATTAGTTTCAAAATGTTTCTCTAACTGTTTAATTTTATTAGCACTTTTCTATGTTCTATTGTAAATAAAATATGGGTTTGAAATTTGCTAATCATTGCATTCTGTTTATTTATTTACTTATTTATTTACTTTTTTTGAAATGTGGTTATATTTCTGATTTTTGAGCAGCTAAATTATGGCTGATGTGTAGTAAGGATGGTGTGACAAATAAAAGAAAAAAAGAGTCCACAATTTTAGATATTTATTAATTGCACAATTAATAATTTAGGAAAGAAAAAAAAAAAAGAAATATACACTCACTGGCCACTTTATTAGGTACACCTTACTAGTACCGGGTTGGACCCCCTTTTGCCTTCAGAACTGCCTTAATCCTTCGTGGCATAGATTCAACAAGGTACTGGAAACATTCCTCAGTGATTTTGGTCCATATTAACATGACAGCATCAAGCAGTTGCTGCAGATTTGTTGGCTGCACATCCACGATGCGAATCTCCAGTTCCACCACATCCCAAAGGTGCTCTATTGGATTGAGATCTGGTGACTGTTGAGGCCATTTGAGTACAGTGAACTCATTGTCATGTCCAAGAAACCAGTCTGAGATGATTTGCGCTTTATGACATGGCGTGTTATCCTGCCGGAAGTAGTCATCAGAAGATGGCTACACTGTGGTCATGAAGGGATGGACATGGTCAGCAACAATACTCATGTAGGCTGTGGCATTGACACGATGCTCAATTGGTACTAATGGGCCCAAAGTGTGCCAAGAAAATATCCCCCACTCCATTACACCACCACCACCAGCCTGAACCGTTGATACAAGGCAGGATGGATCCATGCTTTCATGTTGTTGACGCCAAATTCTGACCCTACCATCCGAATGTCGCAGCAGAAATCGAGACTCGTCAGACCAGGCAACGTTTTTCCTATCTTCTATTGTCCAATTTTGGTGAGCCTGTGCAAATTGTAGCCTCGGTTTCCTGTTCTTAGCTGTCAGGAGTGGCACCCGGTGTGGTCTTCTGCTGCTGTAGCCCATCCGCCTCAAGGTTTGACCTGTTGTGTGTTCAGAGATGACGTGTTCAGAGATGCTCTTCTGCATACCTAGGTTGTAACGAGTGGTTATTTGAGTTACTGTTGCCTTTTTATCAGTTTGAACCAGTCTGGCCATTCTCCTCTGACCTCTGGCATCAACAAGGCATTTGCGCCCACAGAACTGCCGCTCACTGGATACTTTCTCTTTTGCGGATCATTCTCTGTAAACCCTAGAGATGGTTGTACGTGAAAATCCCAGTAGATCAGCAGTTTCTGAAATACTCGTCTGGCACCAACAACCATGCAATGTTCAAAGTCACTTAAATCACCTTTCTTCCCCATTCTGACGCTCGGTTTGAACTGCAGCAGATCGTCTTGACCATGTATACATGCCTAACTGCATTGAGTTGCTGCCATGTGATTGGCTGATTAGGAATTTGCGTTAAAGAGCAGTTGGACAGGTGTACCTAAAAAGCTGAATAATGTTTATGTGTATTATGCGGATTTAAACTAATATAAGCAATGTTATATGTGATCTGAAGCACATTAGCATATGGTTTGTGCTCTGACATGCACTGTTAACTGTGGGACCTCATAAAGACAGGTGTGTGCATCTCCAAATCATCTCCAGTCATCTGAATTTACTACAGGTGGCCTCCATTCAAGTTTGCAAAGATTTAAAACAAAAGTATTTTACGTTGTCATTATGAGGTTTTGTTTGTAGAATTTTAAGGAAAATAAAGAGTGTAATTCATTTTGAAATAAGGCTGTAACATAATGTGGAAAAAGTGAAATGCTGTGAATACTTTCCAGATGTGGCTCCAGCGGTTAAGGCGCTGGGTTGCCGATCGGAAGGTCTGGGGTTCAAGCCCAGGTATCACCAGGCTGCCACTCTTGAGCAAGGCCCTTAACCCTCTATGCTCCGGGGGTCCCTTACGAGGGAAATATCAAGGTCAGTGACGTCGGAGTGACGTGGGGCCGCCTTCCCGTGGGCTCACCACCTGCAGGAGGGACCATAAGGGACGGTGCTGTGAGGATTGGGCAGCAGTCGAAGGCGGGGGCCTGCTTGGACTGCTGCCCCCGCGACCCGAATTACGGATAAGCGGGAGAAAATGAATGAATGAATGAACTTTCCAGATGAACTGTATATTTATTTGGAGTTCATTTTCAACCAGCATGTTCATTAAGCTTTGGCTAGTTTAAGTAACTGTACTGTGATTTATAAATATATATATTTACTAAAGCTTGTAAATCAAAATATACTAAAACATAAAAAAAAAACACGGGGTTATAATTGTGTTTATAGCAATTAACAGGCACACACACACACACACACACACACACACACACACACACACACACACACACACACACATACGCTGCCTACAATTTAAATAATGTTAATACATCATAAAGTTCTTTAGTAATATTAGCTGGCTAGCTTGTTGCTAACAAAACACAGACAACCAATAAGTAAGAAGAATTAAATATTTTGGGTGGTAACACTAACTCCACTACATCTTATTACCCTGTCACTCAATATTATAATGCAATATTTACAGTCAGATTTTTAGTTGAGTTTCAATAATTTTCCTCACTTCAAATATTTCCAACAAAAATTGATCATTGATAAATAAAAACAGCTATAAAATGATGAAAGCTGCTTTAACTGGCTGTAAGTTGCTGATGTTTCTGGTGTAAAGGGACGATTCAGGTTCTTCACTTCAGTGAGGAGTTTTCTCTGTTCATCAGCTGTTTCAGGACCCATTTTCTTCATTATGTTCCTGAAAGTCTGTGAGACAAAAAAGACACAGGAACATCATAAATTTGTGTTGAAATAGAACTCACTCACATTTTCAGATGAAAGGAAGTCATAAGACCAGACCTAAGAATAGGTGCATTTACATGTAGCATTGGAATTGATTTAAAAGTCCAGTCCGAATGAAAATGCTCCATGTAAACACCTGAATCAGAATAAAAAAGCCCAAACCGAATGTAATTGTAATGGGTTTGAGAGGGGTGGGATAAACCTGTCTATAAACCAAACAAAATACAAATTCTGCCATGTAAACACATTAAACCGATTAGTGCCATCGATAAGACCAATTGCTTGAGACACAAAATGCGCTTCCTTAAATCTCCATGCGATTTTGGAAGCCTCCTGTTCACCTGGCATCTGGATCAGATCTCGTATCAGCTCATTCCCTTGCAGAATTTGTAGATGAACGTTTTAACTGTGCTCTTGAGAACAAATTAATTTGGCACAACAAGGATTTTGACAAAAAGGTGTACATGTAAACGTGGCTAATGGTTTTCAATGAAACAAAAAATCCCAGCCATAAAGATTAAGTACAACAAAGCACACATGATATTAATATATTAATACCAATGAATTTTAAATGTTGTTCTCTAATGAATGTATCCAGTCTAAAGATCCACCATATAGAACACAAGCAGAGAAAAGATGATGATGATCAGGTGATCAGGAATGTCTCTGTTCTCAGTCATGCTCTCATCACTGACTCCCTCTGTCTCATCCACGTTAACCCCAGACTTCTTACTGACTTCTGCCTGCTCAGTGTGACCTTCATAAACTAGTCTACATCTGTGGTGTGAGAGAGACAGGAAATGATACACCAGTGGATTAAAAAAGCAGCACAATGACAGAAAACAGTGCAGTGAGAAAAAGAAACAATAAACATATCACCAAATACATTAAAACTAAAGTAACGAGTCTGATTTAAAAATGTTAGAAGTAGAAGTACAGATATTTTGTAAAAATGTGATGAGTGAAAGTAAAAAGTTGAAGTAAAGAACTGATTCCAAAATTTCTTCTACTGAAGAAGAGTTACAAAGTATTTGTACTTCTTTGCTTTCCACATCTGCTCCTGACCTTCTGATCACTAACCCAAATCTGGAAATCTAAAGTCACCTGAAGAGATTTGACCAGAGTCTATATCACCCACATACTGTAGGTCTCAGTGCAGGATTATTCCCAAGCAGTGTGGGAGACGGCCAAGAGATATGTTCCAGGTAGTAAAGGAGCAATGCCTACTGTAGAAATCATGAAGAAAAGCAGGAACAATGACACCTAGTGATTTAAAAGATTTATAATCACACACTTGATATCACCCAAATTAGGGTGAGGTTCCCCTTTTGAGTCTAGTTCCTCTGAAGGTTTCTTCCTCGTACCATACAAAAGGGAGTTTTTTCTTGCCACAGTCGCCCCAGGTTTCACCAACAGTCGAGCCAAAAAGATAAACAAATGCAAAAGTAAGCTCCCAATGGTCAGCCTCTTTTATTTCAGGATTACAGGAGAAAAACATGAGTAAAGGGGCTCCTGGCTGATGAAGCCCCCGAGGACACTGTAATGTGTGTGTCAAGTACAAACATCTCACTTTTGCTGGCATCTAATCAGAAGACGTGGCCACATCAGCAGGACTGGGATGAGAAAACTGTGAATAAAAGGAGAGTTGTCACCTTGGTGAATAATTGGGTATAAAACTCCAAAGTACAATTAAAAAACAAATAAAACAAAACCTAATCTATCAGAATACAGATTTAAAGAAAAATAAGTTATCATTCTCTTAAACCAAACATTCTTCATAAGATGTTTTACAACTAACAGTATTCTTCACGTAAAACTTACTGCAAGTGTGTGATAAACATCATCAGATTTCCGGCCTGCAGGGTCGAGAGCTGCATACGTGTCGTCTTTAGCACTCAGCCCAATGTTCTGCAGAGAGGAGGGGTGGAGAACATGAGCAGGTTCTACTGAAGATCTTTACAGTAAGAGTTTATTATGAACAAAGCAGCCACCTGATGGACAGGTGTGTATTAACTCACCTGATGATCACCTTCATCTGCCTTTTTCTTCTGTCTCCTGCATCTGTTCAGAAAAAGTCAAATATTTCACCATCAACAGCGTCTTCAGAGAAAATAATCATGAAATAATCAGCACAGTTTTTCTCACCTCAGCCAGAAGGGGGCAGAGAGAAGAGCTCCAAGTGCAAAAATACCAAGTCCAGCAGCCACATACACAATTACAGAACCACCTTATAGTATACACACACACACACACACACACACACACACACACACACACACACACACACACACACACACACACACACACACACACAGAATATATACAAAGCATAAGTAAAAATATTTTCATGTTTATCCACAAAGTACAGGATGTATGATGGAGCAGTTATCAAACAGGAACATCTAAACATCTCTCACCAGTTATAGTGATGGACACTGCAGCTGATCTCTCAGAGCCGAGTTTATTCTGAACCTCACAGTAGTACAGTCCACTCTGTAGAGCTCTGTAACTCTGTCCTGATCCTACAGGTGATGATTCTTCCTCCTTAAACCAGGTGTAGTTCTCCACAGGTGGGTTACTGTCACTGCTGCAGGTCAGATTTACCGAACTTCCCTCCACAATCTTACCAGAGGGACTGATGGACACGTTCTTTGGAGGATCTAAAGAGTTCCATGATAAGAGTGTCATACTGTAATTAATGTTTTTTGTTTCTTTTA